>NC_080034.1:60227504-60537516 GCF_030020395.1 Manis pentadactyla
TGCCACTTATCAGCAGTGGGCAAATCACTTAACCTATCTGAGGTCCAACAAGGAGATGGAAAATTCTGGAAATTAAATAAACTGAGTATATTTTTTACAGTTCAATTCATATTCCGAAACCCTTTTGTACTCAAAGCATACTACCAGATACTAAAAAATTTGATGGCATTCTGGGGCTTAGTTAATATTTTCTTTTAGCATAGGACCTGCTTAGAGAGGAACAGGTACCCCTGAGACCACAGCATTCCTCTCTCCGTGAAGATTCTTGGGAAAATGCCATGCAGAGGCCCAGTGGCTGAGAACTACTTAACCATGCCTGTGTAAAGAGCAAAAATTGGTGTGCAATTTAACATTTTTATTAGACCTGTTGACTTTTTTTTTTTCATCCCACAGGTAATCTGGCCTATAATAGAAACAGAACAAAGCTCTTCGTCTCCTCCTCCTGTCTGGTCTGTTTATATGTCACTGCAGCTGGGCAGGGACCTCTCCATTATATCCTAAGTCTGTACAATAAATAACGGTAGATGCTGAAAACCCCTCACAACAAATGGAGTGGTGCATAACACACGGTCCTCGCAGAATTACCACAGCAGGGAAGACTGGCAGCCCATTTATTACGTTGGTCAGTTTGAAGAATAAGAGAGATAATTTGCTTCCTAGAAATGATGAAACTAAAACACATAACCCTTGTTACACTAAGCTGGGATATTGCTTGTCTTCATTTTGTTTTTCTTTCTAAATAGGTTTGCTGGGACATCATTTACATAAAGTAAAATTCATCCTTTCTCATATACAGTTCCATAAATTTTGACAAACACATACAGTGGTGTAACATATCATAGTTACACTACCCAAAAAATTTCCCCATGACCTCTACACTCAACCTCTCCACCAGCTCTGGGCCACCAATGACATGTTTTCTGACTCTATAGTTTTATCTTTTCCAGAATGTCATTTAAAATGGAATCAAAGACTATTTGCAGCCTTTTTGGTCTGACTTCTTTCACTTCTTTCAGACTTAATGCATTTAGAATTCATCCCTATTGTGGAGTGTATCAGTAGACCATCCCTTTTCATTGCTGAATAATATTTCATTATATGAATGTACCACAGTGTATCATTTCACTTGTTGATGGACCATTTTGGTGATTATGAATAAAATTACTATAACCATTTATGTAAAGATTTCTATATGAACATATATTTTATTTCTCTTGAATAAATAAGTACCTAGGAATGGGATCTTTGTTCCATATGGTAAGTACATGTTTAACTTTTTAAGTAGCTTCCAAACTGTTTTCCAAAGTGGCTTTCCCATCAGCAACATATGAGTTACAGCTGTATCCTCACCAACACTGAGTATTGTATGATCTCTAAATTTCAGTCATTCTAATAGATGTATAAATGTATCTCATTGTGATTTTAATACGCATTTCTCTAATGAGTATGATATTGACTATCATGTGCTTATTTCTCATCTGTATATCTACTTTGGTATAGTGTCTGTTCATTTAGGTAAAAGGTGAAAGTTAATCTTTTGCCCATTTCTTAATTGACTGTTTCCTTATTATTGAGTTTTAGTAGTTCTTTCATATTCTAGATACAAGTTCTTTAGAAGATACATTTTTTTGCAAATATTTTCTTCCAGTGTGTGGCTTGTCCTTTTTCAATAATATTTTTCAAAGGGCAGGAGCTTTTAATTTTGATGAAGTCCAATTTATTGTTTTCTTTTGTAGATCATTCTTTTCAATCATTTCCAGTAAAGCTTTGCCTTACCCAGGATCACAGAAATTTTCTCCTATGTTTTCTTCTGTATGTTTTATAGTTTTAGGTTTTATATGTAGATCTAGTTATCCTTTTTGAGCTAATATTTGCAAATAATGTGACGTATAGGTCAAAGCGCATTGCTTTGCATATGAATTTTCAATTGTTCCAGCATCGCTTATTAGAGAGATGTTCACTTCTCCAGTAAACTGTCTTTATACTTTTGCTCAAAAATCAACTGACTATATATGCATAAATCTAACTCTGAACTCCATTCTATTCCATCAATTTCTGTATCTATTTTTTGCCAACACTACACTGTTTGATTACTCTAACTTTAAAATAAATCTCAAAACTACATACTGTGAGTCCTACAACTTTGTTCCCCTTTTTAAAAACTGTTTAATCTAGTTCCTGTGTCTTTCCATGTACTTTTAAAATCAGCTTGTCAATTTCTTTTAAAAAATTGTCACTAGGATTTTGATTGGGATTGAGTTGAAACTATAGATCAGTTTGGGAGAATTGACATTCCAACAATATTAAAATTTCCAATCCATTTATATTATATATCTCTATTTATTTAGGTTTTCTTTGATTTCTTCCATCAGTATTTTGTAGCTTTCAGCATATATATCTTGTACATGTTGTTAGATTTATACCTATGTATTCATAGTTTGAGTGTTATTATAAATTGTACTTTTAAAACTTCAAGTTCCAATTTCTCATTGCTGATATATAGAAATACAATTGTTTTTTCTATACTTATTGGCATTTTATTGTCACACATTTCCCCTGGTCATTATATGTGTTCTAGAACAGTGGTCTTCAAACCTGGCTGAGCCTCAAAAATTACCTATAAATCTACAGATCCCCTGGACCTCATCTTCCACAGGTTCTTACTCCCACAGCTCTGGAATGGTCCCAGGAATTTATGTTTAAAGAGCTTTCCTGGGTAATTCTCATCTCAGCCAGTGTTTGCTGATATAAATTAACAAATAAGGTGAATATGACGAGTAACAATTCATTTCCCTTACTGGCACTACTAACCTACACTCTTTGGGCATTTTCCACTGGATTCTGGTGTGGGTGTGCAGTGATATGTCTCTTCTGAAATCTAACCACTCCCTGTTAACCAATGGCATGCATTTATTGAAAATCATGCTAGATCACTAACATGGCACATTGGAATTCATCATGAAATGAGTCATTCAACTCATTAAATTTTAGTCTAGGGCCATGCATGGCCCAATTAGCACAATATTACTGACTAGTTGAGCAAACTATATATAATTGCTTTTAGGGGGGAAGCTAATAAGGGAACACTGACTGAAAAAGCAATACAAATCCAGTTAAATTCTAGAGTGGTCTGCCAAGGTAAAGTATGGTGGTGAAGGGAGTGTTGAGTGCAAGTGCTACAAAGCCATATTTAAGTAGCTTTGTCTGAAGGGCGGGAGTGGATTTATTGTCAGGCCGTTGTAGTATCTCCTAGAAGGACACAGAACAGGAATTGCAAACTAGCCTCCCAGGGACCTGGAAGGACAAAGAAAGCCACCAGGATCTTGGGCAGTTCACCTACTCCTGTCCACAGAGCTGTTTCTTATCTCTTGGTTCCTTCATGGAGTAACTTTCTCTGCTCCCTCTCAATCTACAATATCCCTAAAGGAATCCCACCCCCTACATCTACATGACCCCAGAAGTAATATCAATGTCCAACTAGCCAAGACACTCTCAGGTCAGATTATTGGTCTGGCCTGAATTAGATTATGTGACCACCTCTTAATGTTGACTGATAGGGGCCATGGGAAATGATACTCTTGAGAAAAAGATTGAGTAAGGCAAATAATTTGATTAACATCTGCCATATATAGATGCTATACATGGAAACTCCTAAAAAGTATGACTAATGGCATGAATGATATGAAGTGCTTCCACTATGTCATTCTTTGACAGTGACATGTCCCATATAACTGCAAATGTTTTGAGTTGTCCAATAAACTAAGAACAGCATTTGCTAAATAAAACTCTAATGTTTATTAAGCAAACATTCTATTCTCAACACATAAAGCTTAAGTTCAGTCTCTCCTTTTTAATACGAGCATTATGGAAACAGTATTGGGGTAATTAAAACTAAATTACTTCTAAACGAGCTAACTACAGAACAGCACCATGGAAATAAGGCCATTTACTGGGATTTTATATTGTGGGTTTTTTTCTTTCTTCCTCACTGCTTCTCATACTACAGTGGTTTCCAGATTACACCTCAGAGTTCAATCAAGTTGAGCATAAAGCTTGACATTACAGCAATACATCAAAAAAGGGAAGGAACATTTTTATATGCTGCAATAGCAAGTGTTCTAGAAACATTGGAACCCCATATATGTTGTCCAGAACTAAGTCTTAGGGTCACAGAAGCCAGACTGTTAGGAATAGAATAGGGTCCTATTACCATCTACACCTCGTTATGCAGAAGAGGAAATTGAGGGCTTCAGGATTTTGCAAATTATCCAAATTCTTACACTGAGGTATTGGCACAACTGGTTGAGACAAAATATAAGTTTCTGACTTCCAAGCTCTGGACAAGAGAAAAATAACAACAGCAAGCTTTTCAAAACCACACCTGCTGTTCTCTCTGAAGAAATGAGTTTGAACAGGTTTCTTTCCACTCTCGGCCTGCAGGTGAGTCCAGCCTCTTCCTGGCTCTGTTCCTCCCCTTTAGTGACCTCTCCTCCTCCGCCTGGCTGTCACAACCTAGACTTCTTATCCACTGCTTTGCTTAGAGTGTTACTTAAATCTCCAAAGAAATTATGTCAGTGTTGCTGATATTCTTATAAATGCATTGAGAGCTTACAAATGACACCAGGTATGAAGACTTAGGTGACTAAAAATAATTTATATAAATGCATAAGACAGTGGAGGACACTGTCTTAGTGTTCATTTGAATAACGTAAGTTCTGCTTCAACTCTTCTCAGAATTGATATTGATGACTGTCATGGACTGAACTGTGCCCCGCAAAATATTCATGTGTTAAAGCTTTCACCCCAGTGTGGCGTATCTAGAGATAAGGTCTTGTGGGTAAAATTGCAATATTTCCAGAATCTGTCCCCTGGCTTTGGTGCATCTCCATGTCAGTAGGTGTCTCCAAGAGGTGGAAGAAGTAGTCCATCTCCATATCAGTAGGTGACTTCAAGGGCGAGCAAGGGACCATCTGGATCCGGATGGAGAGGTTAGGTGGAGCTTGCTGTGCTGAGGCATCTGGGTTCAGACAGAAACGGGATGACTGCTTATTAGCAATAAACGGGTTTCTTAAACTTTATTTCTCCCTTTGACTGATTTTGCTTTCAAAGGTGTTTTGCCCCTGGAATTTTTCCCCCAGAGTTACACCTGGCCATAGTCAGCAGGACCTCTGAACCCAAAATCTGTCTATAAGAATGCAACCATTGGGTGGGCTTCCCCTAGAGATGGTGTGGAGATGCCTGGAATCCCCCGTCTGTGGATAATGGGGTGGCCCCAGTGGCTGCAGCAGTAGAGGTTGCAGCTTCACCCAGGAGCCCCCTATCTGTGGGTTTCCAACTGGGGAGCCCCTAGTGGGGAATTGGTCTAGGGTAAAGCACCTCCTAGAGGGGTGGGGCCTTCCCCAAAATTGGGAAAAGTGGAGACACTGGAAGCTGCAGAATTAGCCCTTCATCAGATAGAAGACTGCTTAGAGGCCCTGAGTGGCCATGTAGCAGCTGGCATTGTAGGGCCTCTTTTCCTCGAGATAGTGGGAAATGTTATCAAGGAGACAGAGTGATTTTGGCAGGAGAGAGACACACTTCAGAATTGCTTGGAGGAGCTGAGTGATGACCTACGGGATGCCCTTAAGGAAGAGAGACAGTTATTGAGAAGACAGGTCGCACTCCTGGAAGATTCCTTTGCAGTGACAATGGGGGAGACAGTAAGAGAGGCCACATTGCAGGAACCCATGGGGGTGGTGGAGGAAAGAGCAGTGAGTTCAGCCCCAAAGATGGTGGAGGAGGTGCCAAGAGAGGATAAGGGGATGGGCTGAGGGCCAATCTATTGCCGAGGCCACTGCCCCAGGCACCATCTTCTCCTATATTAAAGGCCCACCAGGTAGTAATTTAAAAAAATAACAACAAAACAACCAAAGGCGCCTCAGTGGGAGGAGCCACCCCCTGCTAAGATTGTGGAGCACTCCATGCTTCGCCCCTATACCCAGGATTAGCCTATGTGGGTTTTACATCTCTGGGATATGGGGGTGGAAAACATTGTTATGTAGGTTCTGAAATGAGTAGACTGGCTTCCCTGACAACTCACCCTTCCCTTCCAGCAACAGTTGCAAAGTGCTTGTCATACCTCAGGAAATCAGGCGCTTCTGGATTGGCTGACAGCTGCCATCAGGGCAGTTTGGCCTAATCAGAGTGATTTATCATACTTAACCACTAGCTGGAAAAGATATGTAGAGCTCCAACAGGTGTTGCGGGAATTGGGCATGAAAAATATCATCTGTAATATGGGCCCCAGGGCCCGGATGAGGAATTGTTCTCCATAGGAATGAGAAGCCTGGTGCTGCACACAGCTCCCACCTCTCTCTGTGGGTCCCTAGTGACTACTCTTGCCCCCCACCTAGGGCAACCCATAAGGGGGGCTACTTGTACTTTAGCAGATCTGGGGGAGGTCGAAACAGCAAGGGCATGGAGGGAAGTATGGGCCATGACTGAAAGGAGACCTGCAAAAGGCCCCATGAAGGTCTCAAGGACCCAGATGTGGGTTGATTTGATAAAGGCAGAAGAACTTGATGGGCAGCCCAATAGGATCTTGTTAGAGCTGTGGACCAATTAAAGCCAGAGAAGCAGTTCCAACCTCTAAGGTCCAGGACACAGAAGCTGGAGTCAAAGCCTCATGCCCAGCCCGTGTCCCTGCAAAACTTCCTGGGGGACAGTACTCAGGATTTGCCTGGGCCCTCACCCCCACAGGAGGATGTTTAGGCATCACAGTTCAACTAAGGAGGGGGTCAAGGTCCCCACCTTGGGAGACGTGGTGGGAATGGGAGACCACATGTAGAATTAGCTATTCATTGGTCCCCTGTGAATGTACAATGTGTCCTGGTGCTGGTGGACACAGGAGCTCAATATTCTCTGATTTATGGCAACCCTGAGCATTTTCCCAGGAACCCTGCTGATAGATGGCTATGGGGGTAGGGTAGTTAGAGTGAAGAAAGCCCATATCTCATTGGGGATAGGTTGTTTACCCCCAAAGGAGTATACTGTGTACATTTCTCCCATCACTGAATATATGTTGGGGGTAGATATACTGCAGGGCCTGTGGTTACCGACCACTGCAGGTGAGTTCAGAGTGAGAGTACATGTGGTAAAGTCAGCTCTGAGGGGACATGCTCAGCACCCACCTGTAGCTCTGCCTGTACCTTGGTGGGTGACAAATACTAATCAGTATAAATTGCCTGGGGGTCACAAAGAAATGGAGAAACTTCACAGGAGTTGGAGAAGGTGGGCATCATAAAGCCCCACTCATAGTTCTTTTAATTCCCAAGTGTGGCCAGTGAAAAAGCCAGATGGTTGTTCCTGGCACATGACCACGAACTACGGGGAATTGAGTAAAGACACACCTTTGCATGCTGCTGTCCCCTCTATAGAAGTCCTTACAGAGACACTAAGTCATGAATTAGGGACGTATCATTATGTAGACCTTGCTAATACTTTCTCTCTATTGACATAGCACAGGAAAGCCAGGAAAGCCTTCACGTGGGAGGGCCGGCAGTGGACATTCACTGTCCTTCCACAGGGACACCTCCACAGTCCCACCATCTGTCACAGACTTGTAGCCCAGGACTTGGCCACATGGAAGAAACTGCAAATGATGTGGTTGTATCACTACATTGATGATATTATGCTCACGACTGATTCTCTTTCAGATTTAGAAGGGGCAGTTCCTAGACTGTTGTAACATCTACAGGAGAAAGGATGGGCTGTGAACAGCACCAAGGCTCAGGGACCTGGTTTGTCTGTGAAATTCTTAGGGGTTGTCTGGTCGGGTAAAACTAAAGTTGTTCCAGAAGCAGTCATAGACAAGGTCCGGGCTTTCCCCACCCCTACCACTGTGGCAGTCTTACAAGAGTTTTGGGGTCTTCTGGGCTACTGAACAGAGTTTATCCCACACTAGGCCTAAATTCTAAAGCTCTTATACAAATTGGTATGAAAGGCCATCAGGTGGGACTGGGATGAGACATGTGCAGCTGCTTTCACTGCTGCTGAGCAGGCAGTCAAGGCCATACAGGCCTCGAGTGTAATGGGCTCATCAAGGCCCTGTGAGCTAGATGTTCTTGTAACCAAAGATGGTTATGGACGGGGTCTTCGGCAGCAGCTTGAACAGACAGGCCAACCTACTGGATTCTGGTCACAACTATGGAAAGGAGGAGAGGTCCGGGTCACCTTGATAGAGAAGCAACTGGCTGCTGTGTACCACGCCTTGCTGGCTGTGGAGGCCATCACCGGAACAGCTCTGATCAAGGCAATAACCACCTACCCCATCACAGAGTGGGTGTGAGACTGGACCCAAAGGCCATGGGGTAGCATAGCACAGATGCCTACACTGGCCAAATAGGACGCATATTTACAGCAGCGTAGAGCCCTCTCTACTAGTCCCATGGAGAACTCCAGTGCTTATTGGGGCCAGTGACCTATACCAGTGGACAGCAGAAAGAACTTGCTTTTGAGCCATTGGTAGCCAAAAGTCCTTATCAGGAGGGAAAAGCTCCTATACTGAAGATGCTTGGTATACAGATGACTCCATTTGTGAGCAGCCCCCGAAGTGGAGGGCTGTGGCTTTCCATCCTAAGACTGAGACAATATGGATGGAGGACAGAGAGGGGAAGAGCAGCTAATTACCCAATCTCCCAGGAGCCCTCCCCTGTAGTTGTCTGCACTGACAGCTAGACCATCTACCGGGGCTTGACCCTGTGGCTACTGACATGGTGCCATGCCAACTGGATGGTTGGTCACCAGCCCCTCTGGGGGCAAGAGTTGTGGCAAGACCTATGGGTCTGTGGTCAGACTAAGACTTCTATCATATATCATGTGACTGGCCATTTGCCTCTGGCATCCCCAGGGAATGATGAAGCAGACACACTGGCCCAGGTGCACTGGCTAGAAGGAAAGCCTGCCTCTGATGTAGCCCAATGGTTATATCAGCGTTTGTTGCACGTGAAGCAAAAGACAATGTAGGCTGTAGCCCATCAGTGGGGCTTGCCATTGACATATGAAGAAGTCAGCAGAGCCCTGAAGGAGTGCCTTGTGTGCTCTAAGAGGGGCCTCCACTGAATCCTGCAGCAACATGGGACAATAGTAAAGGGGCCAGGACCCCCTGTCAGGTGGCAGACAGACTATACTGGGCCTCTGCCCATACCAGAAGGATATCAGTATGCCATGACTTGTGTGGACATGGCTACTGGCCTGTTGATTGCTTTTCCTGCACGGTGTGCAGATCGTCAAACCACCAAGAGGGGCCTGGAGCATCTCTTTGCAGCCTATGGCCAGCCACAGGTGATTGAGAGCAATCAAGGCACCCACTTTACTGGACATGAGGTATGAAAATTGGTGCAGCAATTAAAAATAAAGTGGAAGTTTCATCTACCATATAACCCTACCAGGGCAGTTGTGATAGAGGGGTACAACCGTCTGTTGAAATCTGCCATGAAGTTAGACACCAGTAGTCTATGGGGCTGGTCAGTTCCCATATGGACAGGGTTGTGGCATTTGAATGAGAAGTCCTTGGAAAGGAGCCTTGAGTCCTGTGGACATGCTAACACACATTGCTGCGTCTCCTATACAACTGTATGTGCAAACTAAAGAGGAGTTATTAAAGCCAGGATATGACTAGCAGAGCAACATCCTGCTGCCAGCCCCACTGCATTAAGCCCTGGAGACTCTGTTGGCTGGACGTGGCCCTGGACATTTTGACATATAGACTTGCGATGGCTGGCCCTTCTGGCACCTTGGGGGAAAGGCCTGGAAGCTGGCCTCCTGTGTATTCCTGGAGTAACAGCAGAGCGGCCACCAAAGATCACAGTACTATACCTAAAACATCCAGGAGGTGAGAGCATCTTGTGGGGAAGTTGTTTTATCTTTATGGCCAGTGCATGTACCTCCCATAGCCCTATATCCCACAGGGAGGGGGGAACATTCTGGTATATTAGACCAGGATGAGATCCCATTCCTGCCACTGTCCTATCACAGGGCCACTCTTGCATGGTCAAGAGATGGACAAGATTTGCCTATGCTGGTGTCATTAAAACATGTATCTTATCGCCCTTAAGGTTGTTTTTTTCTACCATCCTTGTGGCCTGGATGCATCCCCTGGCTGCAGCTGCTTCGTGATGATTGCTCTGACCTTCCTACCTGTTCAGCTACTGCCTGCCTGTGGAATGGGCGAGCTATGGACTTAATCTGCATAAGACTTGGAACCAAGCTGAATCCTCCGGCTTGAGGATCATCATGATTTTATTGCTGCTGCTATCATATGTTATTAGTCTGGTTACAATGCTCCAAGTTTCTCACCCAGGGACCATTGCAGAAGATGGGGAACGAATAGATTTTAAGGTGAGATATCTGGAGGACTGGGCTGTGGGTAAAATTGCAGTATTTCCAGAATCTCTTGCCTGGCTTTAGTGCATTTCCATATCAATAGGTGTTTCCAAGGGGTGGAGAGAAGTACCATGTCCATGTCAATAGGTAATTACAAGGATGAGCAAGGGATTATCTGGGCTGGAGAGGTTGGGTGGAGCTTGCTCTGCTGTGGCAGCCCAGTCGATAGAGACAAGGGATGACTGCGTGTAAGCAATAAACGGGTTTCTTAAACTTTATTTCTCCTTTTGACTGATTTTGGTTTCAAAGGTATTTTGCCCTGGGATTTACCCCCCGGAGTTATAGGTCTATAAGGATTTCATAAATATTATAACCTTGAATACACTTCTTCTAATTCTAATTACTATATTTAAAAACAGCCTATTCTTCCATTACATAAAAATTTTAGGCAATTTAATTATCATTTTATCTTTATCCTTTAAGATTCAACATTTTTGTCTGTTGCACAAGCATGTTAGATTATTGACAGTACTTATTTGCTTACACCTGGAAGAGATAAAAATCTCTAAATGATAGTACTTTCCATTTTTGACAATAAATCCTACAGTCACACAGAGAGCTGCCATTATTTGCTTTGATCCCTAGGGCATTTGAGTGGGAAAGCTTTAAGGGCATTTTGTAGGCTGGTAAACTCACTAGCAAGATGGAATGAATTCATTTTCAGAATCATGCCGAAGCATCACAATGCAATATTCCACCCTTGGTCTCTCTTCCACATTTCCATTTAACATGACCTTATTGTTAAAGACCTTCCAAATGTTCTTGATTGATTGAGACCAAGGAAGACAGTGTCCACTGAGTTTTCACAGTTCTTAATATAGTGCTAGGTCGCCCTACTCCTGAAGGTTCTTAATCTATAAGTAGGTATTAAAAATCTAAAATGTACCACTTATGATGTCCAGATTCACTTTAGCACATTTTTTTTGTATACAAGGAATTCAAACACATCAGAAATTGGGACAAATAGCTAAATCAGAGAGGATGGCTTTGATTGCCCCAATTCACACAATCGGGCTTGATTATTTCACTGCATATTATCATGATCATGAAACTCATGTCAAATAAGTTTCACAAAAATAAGTGCTGGAACAGGAATGTGAGCCTGCAGTGGCCACCTTACCTTCCAGCTCAAATCCAAACTGCTTGTGAAAGACAAGAAAAGCCCTCCATTACCTTTGCTTTCCAAACTCTCCCATCTCTCTCTCTCAACATCCACAGAAGCCTGTGCTCTAACCAGGCCTCTTCCTTCCTGCTTTTCCATCAATGTGCTGGTTATTAAGGGGTACCACTGCCAGAGTCAATGTGGTTTCCCGGGTTCCCCTTAGCCTCGCCCCTGCCTGCGTCTCCAGCCTGATTGCTCACTGTCCCCGGCGCATATGTCTTACACTAGCCAAACCGAGACAGGTGACGAGCTTTCTCTTCTCACTTTCTTTCTCACCAAATGTTTCCATCTGCCTGGAATGTTTTTCCTCTCCTTCCTACTCTGGCTAATTCCTTCTTGTCCTAATATTCCCCTTAGGCATGCACAGCTCTGGAGAACTTTTCCTTGTCCCCTTTCTCTCCCCTAACTGTGTCTGGTAGTCCCCCTCTGAGGTCAGCGAGTATACCAGGATTAGCCCCAGAGTGGCATGTGTCACTCCGAAGACAGCAGTCTGCAAGGGTCTGTTCTACTTCTAACTCTAGAATGGAAACCATGTCTTTTCTCTTTGCGCTCCCACCCAGAGCAATGAGTGAAAGAATAATGAATAACCAGCGCTGGCTCTTTGTTCATACCCTTCCTCCTTGCCCAAAATTGCTCCCTCCTTTAGCCACCCATCCCAATCCTTCTCCTCTACCCAAAACCCATATAAGCCCTATCCCCACTCTTTTTCCCTAGAGCATGTGGTTTGTGCTTTTTATTGATTGTATTGTAAGTATTTCAGACCCAAATTAGACTGGAATACCTTCTAGGTAAAGGTTGCACCTTGATTACTTCTGCACAGCCTGCTGGGCACACAGGAGGTTCCTAGTACTGTGATTGATCTGCCTGAATGGAGAATATAACCCTCTGGAAATAGGGTAGAGCATCAGCTGTTTCAAAAGAGCAATGATCTGTACAAGGTCATGGTACCTTTTTAAAATAAAATAATTCTCTTTGTTTAACGTAAGTGCTACAGTCTTAGTTATTATTTTTATTACTATTTGCCAAATAAAACACATCTATCCTGAAGCCAAGAACAGCAATCAGCCTAGTGAGATGTTTTGAGTAATTTTATTAGTCAGAACACTGGTCTGTTACATGTTCAAGTCTTTAATATGCATGAAACAATATTCTCTGATGCAACAGATGATTAAAGAAATATATTAGACTGTTCATTCTAAATGAAAATACATGGACAAGGTAATTCCCAAGGCTCAGAGCAGCTACAGGGAGGAAGATAAGCTGAAGTAGGCCATTTCTCTCCAGAGAAATTCTGTGGAGATTGCTTTCAATTTTGGTTCTAAATTTAAGAAGTTGTGGCATAAAGAGTTGAAAATAAGGTTTCAGGTTTATTCATAGGCAAGCTTTGCTTAGAGGGGTGTGGGAGAATTAGGGATAGATAGGGAAGGGGAGCCCTTTCTTTTTTCCCCTGTGAAGACAAGTCATTGGTAACTTCATCCAGGCAGGACCTATTTGTTCTCAAAGCACCAGGAGCCTCCGACTTGCCATTCTAGGCTGCTAGCTAGCTGGGAGCTTTGGCTAAGCCACCTGACCTTTCTTTCTGAACCTCAGATTTTTTTATCTGTCAAAGAGGATAATAACATTGCATACCCCACATTTTTGTAGGGTGGCATAGGGCTGGGAGGTCAAATAAAATAAGCAGTTAGAGATTTACAAAGCAAATTCAAAGAGAAAGCATTAAGATTCACTTTCCCACAAGTTGGGTTGCCTCCAGACTGAATTCACAAACGCCTATGTCAAATGGTGAACAGCAATACATGCTTAATGCAGGCTTAAAGCAAAACCAACTTTGCTTATCTAGAGGAGGAAGAATTATTTTTGGTCTAGCTTGCACACTTGCCTGGGACTATGGAGTCCTAAATTATATTCTTCTTTCAGTCAATCAGCATACATATATTGATTAACCAGTATTCACGGGCATGGAGGATGGGCACTGTACAGAGTTCTCCCAGTCTCCTAGAATCACAATACATATTTGAAGACATATGAAATGTATATGTGTCAAAGGATTAAATATCCACCCAGTGTAGTTGTGCAGAGCAGGGCGGGGTGAGAGGAGGAATCTGGAGGTAAGAGGAGAGAGTCCTGCAGCTAAAATAGTGTATTGGTTTGTTGGGGCTACCCGAACAAAGGCCATACTCTGAGGACCTTACCAACAGATCTGGAGGCTGCAGGTCAGAGATCAAGGTGCTGACAGCCTTGGTTTCTTCTGAGGCCTCTCTCCTTGGCTTCTTCTCCCTGTGTCCTCCATGGCCTTTCCTCTGTGTATCTTTGTGTCCTTATTGCCTCTTCACGTAAGGGAACCCACCGTCACGACCTCATCTTAACTTAATCACCATTCTAAAGGCCCTCTCTCCAGACAGAGTCACAGTCTGAGGTATGAGGGGTCAGGACTTCAATACCTGAATTTGGGCAGCATGCAGTTCATCTGAAAACAGGCAAACTGAGATAGTCATATGAGGAAAGGCATTCCAGACAGAGGGAAGGCTCGGATGCAGAGAGGTGATGGGCGTGCAGGGTCTGTGAGTAAACCAGCACCGTGTAACTCAAGCTAGTAACACACTTGACAGTCACTAGAATATGTTGTTTTACACAGAGAGATTACCCTTACAAATTTGAAAACTGAGATTTACGTGGCTTGCCTCTCACCTCACTCCTCAAACTTAGTTTGCTTGAGGAATCTTGTTCAAGAGCCAACTCTTATTTGTTAGAGTTTGGAGGTGGGCCTGATAATCAGAATTTCCAACAAGCTCTTCAGTGATGTTGACTCTGCCAGTCTGTGACCACACTCTGAGTAGCAAGGGAACAGGGGACAGGAAAGCAGAGTAGTAGGTTATGTTTTAAAAGAATATCATGGTAACAGGCTTTGAGTTTGGAGTTGACCTTGTGGTACTGAAACTGCTGTTTTAGATCATAAGTTAGATTAGCCATCATCTTGCAAAACTTGAGAAGTACTGACAGTTGGCTAGTTCAAGGAAAACAAAGGAACGAATTAAGTGGGATTTTCTCAAAATTTTTCTCACATAAAATGTTTTTTAAATATATAAATGGTCAATAGGTACATAAGAAGATGCTCAATCACTAATCATCAAGGAAATTAAAATCAAAACTACAGTGAGATATCTCTCACTTGTTAGAACGGCTGTTATCAAAAACAACCCAAGAGATAACAAATGGGGGTGAGGATATGGAGCAAAGGGAGCCTGTGCACTTTGGGTGGGAATATAAATTGGAGCAGCCACTGTGAAAAACAGTATGGAAAAAAATCAAAAGTAGAATTACCATATGATCCAGCAATTCTACTTCTGGGAATATATCTAATGGAAATTAAAAACACCATGTTGGAGAGATATCTGCACCCCTATGTTCACGTCAACATTTTACAATAGTCAAGACATGGAAGCATCCTAAGTGTCCATCGATGGAAAGATGGATAAACAACTTGTCATCTAGATACACAGTGGAATATTATTCGGCCATAAAAAAGGAGGAAATACTGCCATTTACAACCACATGGACGGACCTTGAAGACATTATACTAAGTGGAATAAGTGACAGAGAAATACAAATACTGATTGGTCTCACTTATATGTGGAACCTGAAAGAAAAAAACAAATTCATAGAAAAAGAAATCAGACTTGTGGTTACTAGGGGCAGGGGGCAGGGTGGTAGGAGAAATTGGAGGAAAGTGGTCAAAAAGTACAAACTTCCAGTTATAAGACAAATAAGTCCTGGGGATGTAACGTACTACATGATGACTATGGTTGATACTGGTGTGTGGTATATATGAAAGTTGCTAAGAGAGTAAATCTTAAGAGTTCTCATCACAAAGAAAATAAACTTCTTTTTTCTTTTTCTGTATCTAGATGGTTGATGGACATTAACTAAAATTATGTTGGTTATCACTTCACAATATATGTTAAGTCAAATCATTGTGCAGTACACCTTACTTATACAGAGTTATATGTTAGTTATATCAGTAAAACTGGAAAAAAATTCTGTAAACATTTAACACTTAACTAAAATGAAAATGAAATGCAGCAAGAAATTCCCAGAAAACAATTAGAAATAGCCAATCATGCTTAATTTGACAGCTTGTTCTTAAGAGAGATGTACTCATGGCTATGATTTTTATATGCAATAGAAAATTGCCCTCCTGAAAATGTTATTTTTAATGTGTTTATTGGAGTAAACATATCATTACTCTGTGGTCCTCTGCTGAGAGCACCCAGACTTCCAGGTAAATGAGCTAGAAATAACTCAAGGAAAAAGAGGACACTGAGGTTAGTGACCAGAGTGTGGTTTGATTAAAGCAGTGTTCAGGAAGGCTGGATTGGGGAGCTCATGCAGGTTGGGTGCACAGACAAGGAAGACAGGATGAAGGCAAAAGAATTCACAACAAAGTTATGAAGATCTGAGCAAGATGGTGTTAAAAGCGAAGGATGGAGGCTGAATTGCCCAGATTGGGGGCCTGTGCTTAGTCGGACAATGTCACAGGCCTTGGAGTACCAGCTGGCCATACTCACGAGGAGACCTCAGTTATGAAGCTGACTCTGGGGAACATTGCTTTATAAGACTTTAAGGTGTATTAACAACTTATGATTGGAATTAACCTGGGAAATATCCTTATAAGTGACTGTAAAACTGTTTTCAAAATTACTGTTTTCCTAAGATAGGCTCCATAGAAAAAGGGGGGGTGGGGTTGGAGTCAGAAGATGCATCCATGATCAATTAAATTTGGAAAATGTGAGATACTGTAGCCCTTCTTTACAGATTTGGAGTGCACATTTGTTTATTAAAAGTTCTGAGGGTCCCATCATTAATAAACAAATGCACTAAAAGCCCTTTCCAGCTCTCACACAGCATGTCCTTAATTAACCAGATAATTCTTTTTTTTGATAAACCCTCTCCTAACATCAGACCCAACTAGGATTTTGAGGAACATAGCTTAGAAGACATCATTTAACGAGCTACACCAATACTTTTGTTCCTTATAGTTTGTAAACTCTTACATAATTCCTCCACTTAATGATTTGGAGGAAAAGCCACCATTCTGTAAAGATTTTATGAAGCATGAGACTCAGCTTATGTGTTGCAGACTCCTCAGCTGGCAATGGATTCTTCTTTTGAACGTCTGGTTGGTCAGTCGGACATTTATGATTCAACACATCAGTATCGAGGAGTGACTTCTGTGCACGGCGCTGTACTAGGCACTCTGGTAGCATCTACTCAAGTAGAGTCTTCGTGTTCAAAACCTTTAGAAAGAAACAGAGACTATAAATAACTCTAACCAGGAGACCAAGAAGGGGAGGAGAAAAGATGATGTGTTTTTGGAAAGAAATAGGCCACAGCCAGTGAAGGGATCAGAAAAAAACAGTATGTTAAACAGGTGGCATTTATGTAGGAAGGTTATGGCAGATGGAATTTGGAAGGAGCAGTGAGGGTAAGGTCATCAGACACCCTCCAAACCTACACCTTTGAAAGTTAAAGGGACACCACTGATAATTACTCCAGGAAAATAAGCATAAGGTGGTCAGTCTAGATTAGCGGGGAGGAATTCATCAGCCCGTCCATGTGCAGAGAGGTGTTGGGGGGGCAGAGCATAAGGAATGATCCACCAAACCCCGAAGACATCGGGCAGGTGGTCTGGCTGCCAGCTACCTCGGCCCCTCATCCTCTACCCCACAGTCTTCAGGCTCACCACTGCCCCTAGACACACCACAAGCTCTTCTCAGCATCCTTGCACTTTTGTTCCTCACACATCCACATGGCTAATGCCTTCATTTAATTCATGTCCAAATAAAACATCCTTACTGTGAACTTCTGAGGACGATGATAAGTCACTGAAAGTGAATGGCATGCCATGACTTAGAGTTTAAAGGGCTTATTGTGACTATGTATGGGGATTAGACAAGTCAGAGTGGAAGCAGAGATCCAGGGAGGAAGGCAATGCAGTTGTCCAGGTGAAAACTGGAAAATTTACTCTAAGCAGATCGGTTTAGCATCAACATGTAAGAAATGAAGACAGAGACCAGTTGGCGGCATCGGCTCATTTAGACAAGAGAGATTGAAACGTGAATTAGAGTGACAACAGCAGATGAAGGGTAGAAGTGACAGGCTTCACATCTGATTGCACATGGGGAGTCTAAAATGTCATCAGGACAGCATCCTCTGAGTGGTATTCCTGCTAAATGCTCCTCAGAAAATGAGTCTAGCTGTCAGTCAAATCCCCTGGGAAATGCTGCACTCCAACCTCCTCTTGGAGAGTTAGACACACAGGAGGAAAGTCAAGGTTCAACAAGTCCAGCTGTATACAAACTCTTACTTGATTTGTCTTTATAAATTTGTTGGCATGGGGAAAATGGAGGTTTTTGACCGGGATTCGTGCCTGGCCTTGATCGTGTCCATTGTACACACATATAAGAGCCTGTTTGCATCAGTGGGATGTTTACTGGTGGCAGAGCCACTGGTCAGTCACGGGATTGCTGGTCCAAGGTCGGGGGTGGAGAGGAAGCACCCACTCTCTGCTCCCCTCCATTCCTGCTATGTAATCGGCCAGGCATCCGCCGGTCACTGGGGACCCACACACAGATTTCCACCTGGTGTGACAGCATGGCCAAGCGCCAGTGGGGAGAGACAGCCGAGCAGGAGCAGCCAGGGTTCTGAGTGGACAGGAGAGACTGAGCAGTAGGAATAAACCCTTTCATTCCCAACCTCTTGCCCTTGTCTTCCTTCAGTGTCAGCAAATTCATAGAGAACTTGCCCTGAGTGGTGAAACCCCTCCTTTCAGAACTACAGTTTGACAGCGGAACTTTCCTTTAAAAACATATTAACACCTCTGAACATCCTGCTGGAGCCAGATTTTACCAGCTCACAAGACATAATTAAATTTTCACCAATTTTGCAAACCATTAGGAGCTTAATATCAACCAGGGTGGGACCATTTATACCACAGATTGGCAAACTATTGCCTTTCTGGTTTTGTATGAATGTGAGGGAAGGATGGTTTTTATATTTTTAAATAGTCAAAAAAATTAGGGCATAGTTATTTATTCCAGGATACAAACCTGATTCTCAACCAAGTGGGCAACATTTGTGTATCAATAGCTAAAATACCCTCTCCATTGGGGGAAGGAGGAGGGTTAGGAAGCAACAAATGCTAGTTGATTTTCACAAATTCATCAAAACGAAGCCTTTAGGCTGAGTAAACTGATGTTAAATAATGGCAATTTAAATGTATTGATTTGTAATGCAACTCATCAGAGCTATTTTTTAAATATTTGCATAAACAATAGTCTTTTCTATACTAACGCTATTGACTTAAATTATTTCTTTGTGCTTCTCATTGCACAGTGGAAAAGTTAAACTGGCAATAGCCCTACAAGTGACTCATGAGTTAAGTAAGACTGTCTATAAAGTGCCTTCCTATTTCAAAAAAATATGATGTATCTGAAACAGTTAATTACATACTTAAAATAAACGGAAAACTCTCCAACTATACCCTAAAACTTCCTGGCAAATAAGAGAATGACAAATACTAAGTTTTAAATATGAATAGAAAAAGAGTACAGAAAACATTTACAATGCTAGTCTGTAGCAATGCATAATTTCCACTTAATCTAAGGCTCATTCTCTTTTTTTCTTCAATGAGAGAAGAGAAATATTCCCTATTTTTTAAGAAAGCAGTTTTAGACACATTATTACCTGGGGGAAATACCCCTGTTGTGGGTGCACCCATTGTGTATAATAATCTAAACTGTGACATGTTCAAGTAACAATCCTTCTGGATCCCCCCAGACCAAAATAAAACATTATAAATTAAAAGCCGATGAGATAACAGAATTGTTTTTCATAATTCATAGGTCAGATCCCTCTAGGGAGCTATTCCCAGTGACATTAGAACTGCATTTTCTGTTGTAGGCAGGTCTCACTTTTACACCTGGGTTTACACCAGGGTTGAAAATAATAATAGTGATGATGATGACGGTGACAATGACAATGATGATGGCTTCAGAAATGGCAAGAGTTCCAGGGTCTCTTGCTCTATTCTGAGTTAAGAGACAGCCTCCCTGTGGGTGTGTTGTTGCAGCAGAGACCTGTCACCTAGTTCTGTCAGTTGCTTGTCAGTTATATACACACAACCACATGCACACACACACACACACACACAGAAACAAATGAGCTCCTCACACTCCATTCACGTCAGAACTCAACAGCTTGAGTAGCACCAATATCTGCAGTCACTCATGAAAAGAAATTTTTAATAATAAATATCTAACAATTAATGGGCTGGTAGCTGCATTTGTCTTCAGGGCAAACTATCTAATTTCCTTGCAATGTTTCATATCCTTACTTTTCACGCTGCAACAGTCTATCATTAAAACCAAATGCAGGTTTCTATCACTTTTATTTATTTTTCAAATCAACTTATAAATCAGTGCCAGGCCTTGTTACAGATGAGTTCCAATAAATTATCGGCTGTGGACAAATTCTGAATGTTAAACACTTCCTCTCTCTTCCTCTCACCCTCGGTCTCTGTCTGTCTCTTTCTATTGTCTTTCCTCTCTCCTGCTCTGAGAGATGGGCTTCTCCGCAGCCCTCTAGGCCCATGTACCTCATTGGCTGTGCTCTGGGCACAAGTGACAGAGAGCCCTTAGTACTTAATTATGTTCTATGTAAATAAGGCAAAATCACATTTATTTTTCAGAGAAAAATATCGATGTAGGAGACAAGAGTCATTTACAGTCCTTGGGAAGTTTACCTTTCTGAATTTCAAAAGTGAAAGCATTCTCGTTAGAGGCTTTTTTACTTCCTCTCAGCAGCCTGAGAGTGGAGACCTGGGGCCTATTTTTCACAGACGTCAGTTGTTAAGCAGCCCACCAACCTTTTCCAAACTGATCTGTCACCTCTAAGAGGCCCTTGGCACGCTGTGACAGGCTCCTGACAACTCTCCCTGCAGAGTCAGGGTCCCAGTATCTGGGTTTCAGCTTCTGCTGATATGGGGTCTGTAGACCATATGGGAAAAGGAGAAACCCCTCCTGTAAGACTAAGAAACGAAGATTCTAGAGACATAATGTGAGATAACCTGTGACTGTCACGTGCTCACTCACACTCATGCACACATTCACAAAGTATGTCTGAAGTATCTGCTTATTTCACTGGAGACTTTAAGTGCTTGAAGATTCTTAAAACTGCAAGACTCTTTAATGAAAGCCATTGTTCAAGTTTTCCACCTTGTTGCACTGTAATACAATACATTACTTTTTATTGCATATGCTTGCCATGATTTTGACTACGGATCCATTTTATAGCAGGCAAGACTTAGGTATAGGTTACTCAACAGAGTTCATTGGAAAAAATCAGGAAAGCTCTCTAAAATGCCATTTGTAAAATGTGAAGTTCCAGTAGGTTTCTGGAATGAAAAAATATTGTTTTTCAAATTTTAGCAAGATCTTCCTCCTGAAAATCTGTAGCAGCCTGGAGACAGGACCGTCTGAAAAACTGAGGTCTGGAGAGTGATCATGGCAGGTTGGGGAAAGGCCCCAGATAGAGTCCTGGGAGGAAGCACCTCGGAGATATGATGCGAGGGGTATGCAGGAACCCCCCCTGCCTTTCCTCCCTGGGGGCAGGCATCTGCACATGACAATCACCTGCTTCAGTGAGAGTGTCGCCTTCAAGAGGCCTCTATTAAAATGACTTATGTACCTAGAAGGGGTCATCGCTGCCACCTGGGGCCTTTCTGCTTGCCTGGACAAAGCAGCCCACACCTCCAGTAGGCTTTACTTCGTTCTTCACTCTGCTACTGTGCACCCTCTTAAGCCGGAGAGTGTGTTTATTCCTTTCTGTTCTTCATGGGACCTCAGTGCTGTTTGGTGATGAGTATGGGACTGGTATGTTTGGTCAGGGAATGAGGTAAAATGTCTGGAGCAGGTACTTCCTTAGGGAAACCTAGAGGGGTTTATAAGTAAGAAGTGCTGGGTACCTTGGAGGAAATGTGAGCACAGTTGTCACTGTCATTTCATCATTTTGGCCACAGCAAGCCTTTTATTTGTCACGTATTCAAAACATTCTTTACACACACATCTGCCAGGCATTATGCTTGCTGTGAAGAAGAACAAAACAAAATCTTTGCCTTCCTGGAGATTAGAGGCCAAAATGAGGGACAAGTGAAAAGTCACGACGCCACCGCAGAAGTGCTGCGCCGTAGGTTTATACACGAGGACATGGGGGCAAAGACGGGGGAAGCCTCCAAGAGGGAGGCGGTGCTTCAGCAGAGGGAGTAACACCTGGCTAAGTCTCAAGGATTGGGCAGATAAATCGCACACACACACACGCACACACACACTGTGTTATGATGTCTAAGTCCAGCCTTATGTCTGTCACCGGAGCCTCACCTGCCGATTTCACAGCCCACTTGGAATCTCCTCCTGGATGTGTCATAGGCACCTCCAGATTAAGTTGAACAAAACTAAACACACAGGTTTATTTCCTTCCACCAATTGGTTTCCCTTCCTCCTTATGCACCTTCCTCACTGAAGAGAGCCAACTTCCACCCAGCTGTCCAAGCCCGAAATTAGGAGTCATTCTTAGCTCTTCTCTCTGCTCCAGTGCCAAATCTGTCATCAATTTCTATGAATTCTACTTCCTGGACATTTTCAAGTTCATTCGTTTTCCTAATCCTAAAGACCATCGCTAACTTTCCGCTAGATTATTGAAACTGCTTATAACAAATGTCCATGAATCTATCTATTCTTGTGCATTCTGCCTTCAAGTCATTTTTCATATTGGAAAAAGTTCTGCAAAGACCCTGTTTTCAAATAAGGTCACATTAGGGACTGGGGCAACATCTATTTTTGTGGTGGGGGAAGGAGGAAAGGGGGCCGGGGAGGAAACAGAATTCAGTCCACGGCAGGAAGGAAAGAAACAACACGAGACAAAACAACGGCAGATAAATGACTCCTTGATGTCGGGCAACCAGAAATGCAGCCTCATTTTCTCAGGGGCTGCTTTCCTAGGAGGAGCTCGAGACCCCCGACAGGAGCATCCGAGGAGCGGGGAAGCGCCTAACGATGGAGGTGGCAGCTAAAAGAGGAGGTGCTCCGAGATCCTACTGTGTGCTTTTCACATTTTTATCACACCGGATCCTCTAATAACTCTACCAAA
The DNA here is from genome assembly GCF_030020395.1 of Manis pentadactyla. Classification (NCBI taxonomy): domain Eukaryota; kingdom Metazoa; phylum Chordata; class Mammalia; order Pholidota; family Manidae; genus Manis; species Manis pentadactyla. The sequence continues at coordinate 60,250,291 of NC_080034.1, forward strand.
TGGCTGCTATCAGAGTCGCCTCAGGTTTTCTGGGGATAGGGAAACCCGCTTCCCGTGGCACCACGTGCAGTCCTCACAGCTGGTCTGGTCAAGAGGAGGTTGTCAGGATGGGCTCCCATCCGGCACAACAGCCCTCGTGGTAAGAGGAGAAGGGGACACCCCTGAAAGGCGCCTTCACGTGGGCCTCAAGACTTGGGCGACCAGATTCAAGCTTCCCTCTCCAGCTCTGACCCTGTGAGCCAGCCATACTCGATTTTGTTCAGTTCCTTGATGCCACAGGCTCTCTCCTGCTTACAAGCCATTGTGTAAATTCTTTGCCTGGAGCATCCCCATCTCCCTGCCCCATCCCCACTCCAACGCCAAGGTTCCCTCCAGTCTCAGCAGAGACCTCCTTCCTGCATGAAGCTACCCTTGGCTCCCCAGTTCTAGCTAGGGGCCCTGCTAGGGTGTCCTGGGTACCTATGCTAACATACCACTCAACACATGGTTTTGTAATAGCTCCACTGTTTTCTCAAGTCCCCACTAGACTAAGCTACATGAACGTTGTTTATTATTGATTTCCCAGTGCTTAGCACAGTGCTGGGTACGTAGAAGGTGCTTCAACACACACTATTGATGCTCTAAAGAGAGGACGGGACAGTGACACAAGAAAATAAGCTGCTTCTAGTACACTGTAAGTCACTTGAAATGACTACAGTAATGCATTTGAGGTCACGCAGAGCTACTACTGGAATGCACAAATATAAAAGTGTACCTTTAGATCGTGTCTATAACTCCCATAAAAACCGATGTAACAATCCAACTGGGGAGACGAAATATACAACTGTTGGAACACTTGAGAACAGAATAAGAGGACGGTAATCAAGTTGAAGTGGCATGGAACACTGCAAATGCAACAGAAGTTCCTGGAAGGGGGGATCAGGGCTAGAATAATCATGGCAGAAAGGTGATCTTTGCTCTGAGTAGAACCTTTGGCCTGGGAGTGAGAGTAGAGCATAATAGTAGTAACAAGGCTGAGAATAATAATAATAATATACTACTAATAATATATTGTTATAATATATAGTAATAAAGCACACTAAATTGATTGAGAACTATGTGCCAACGATCATAGCAGAGGCTTTTATACTCACAGCCCTAGGAGGTATGTATCATCATCACCCCCACTTTACAGGTAAACACCTGAATACTGGAGGTGTCGTAAGTGGTAGAATTAGATTTCAAGGCCGGCACTGCCTGTCCACAAAAGGACAAAGCTTGGCCTCTGGGCTGCAAGGCCCCGGGGGTGTAGAGTGTGGACTTTGCTGACAGATGCACCTGAGGTTTTATCTCAGCTCCACCATTGCTGTGGGATTTGGGCAAGTTGCTAAACCTCCCTGAATGCTCAAGGGATAATTTATTTCATCCCCCTATAAAATGGGGATACACCTCCATTTCAGTTTGTTTTTGCAGGCTAACTAAGGAATGTCTCTAAAGGCCCAGCACACTGCCTGGCATATCAGAGGCAGACAGTGCACACTGACTATTTCTAGAATGACTTGACAAGTGCAGAGGATATGCTTAGACTGTGGGCAGGAAAGATCAAAAGGCTGAGGACCAAGACGGTAGAGGTAGGTCTCCGTGCAGGGAGAGGGTGCCTCCCCACAGGACGGGGTGCTGAGAAACCTGCCCAAGGCCCAGCAGAGGCAGAGCTGGCAGCCAGAGAAAGGGAGGCAGAGAGGCTGCAGCAGAGGCAGAAACAAGACTGGGTACCTGCGACAGTCTGGAGAGCAAGAGGAAAGAGCGCGTTAAGAAATGTGCCTAGAGGCAGGCTCAGATGTGAGAAAGAGGTCGGTGAAAAAGAAGACAGATAAGAGACCATTGCATTTAGGTTACCAGCACTTACCAGCACAAGAACTAATTTTGAGAAAACCAGATGGCTGCTTGTATCCCACCCAGGAGGCACACCCGACTAGTTAACAGGAGCAAGAAGCACCTTTCCCCGCCTTTGCCGGTGGCTGCTGTGCTCAGCCGGTGCTCAGATGCCATCCCAGGCCCAGGGCACGGGGAGCAGGGGAATTCACATCACCTGCGCGGGCCCTTCCCTGCGCCAGGAGCAGCTGCCTGAGTTTCCCCCTCACTGTCCTGACCTACTAATTGTAATTGAGTACACTCGCATGATTAATGTCTACGTAAAGCACTGAGGGCCCAGAACCCAGCTTGCATTGTCCCTCGGAGAAAGACGAAGCATACATTAATCCCAGCCCCTGGTACGGAAGGCCACTGTGTTTAATTAACTAACCCACTAGCACCATCCACAGATAGAATCAGGAGGAAAAATATATTTATTTTTAAGTTCCACCAGCAAAGAGATCTATGGGTTTATCTCCCTCAAGTGCATGGCTTCCTTAGTAAGACAGAGGAGCCGAAAGTGCCTATGCAGTGTAATATAAGGTGTATTTATTGAACTTTCTGCCATGGGGCAGTTCTCGACAAAGTGTGCAGAAAGCCCCAAAGGGTCATAGGGCTTTGTCCCTTGGACACTCCTGCCATGTTTGAAGTGGGTTGCCAAAACAGGAACTGGCACACCTGCCTGGTTGGTTCACCTGCTGCGCCACACCTCGTGGAGTGATGAGCCCAACAGCGCTAGCCCAAGGTGAAGTACAGTGAGTTGCACATCTCATTTTTCAGCAATCTGCATCCATCCGTCTTACTAAAAATATTGGTTCTCCACATTTCCACCATGTTGGTAGTTAAGTGAATAAACTCTCATTTTGCTTTGAGTTTGCAAAAACAGGATTGGGAACCTGACATCTGACTAGCCTGACATCTTATGGCTGAGGCCTACAGAACTGGAAATAAGCCTACATGCTGATCACTGTAATTTAAATCCTTACTGATTCAGTTCTTACCTTGCTAGGATGGAGATACCCTCACTGGGGAAATTATGAGGACTGTCTGGTGTGCTCTGAAATGGGCTAGGCTTAGTGGTAGGAAAGAAAGTAACTTACTCTGAAGTGCCTCTCTTAACATTCTGTTATATACTTTAAATTCCAGAAGATCTGACATGTGGCTTTTAATGCATAGCCTTTTTTCATAAACCTCTAAATTCTCCAAATCTCTGCAGCTCATTTCTGATGAAGCAACATCAACGATGAGGGCAACAAGCATGCTCTGAATTCTAAAGAGAAGGACTAAGGAGTGGGGGTAGCAAGTTATCAAAATAAACACCTAGCTGCTCATCATTGTTCTGCTTGGTTTTTCCTAGGGAGCATTATTAAGAGATTTTAATGGTAACATTTGCATTCTGTTCCCAATGTTTAATATGAACATCAACAAAATTCAATGACAGTATAATAATTTATTGAGCCTACTATGTGCTGTGTTCTGACAGTCTTGCCTTTTCGGGATGGATTATCAATTGAGTAAATATTATACACCAGTTAATAGGCAATGTGTCAAGACCTAGACCTTTCTTTCCAATGCAGGTGGCAGACAGTAAAGTAATAATTACATGAAAAATAATTGACTTGCATCTGTGTTACATGTTATGAAGGAAGATGACAGTGGACAGTGTAAATGTACTGCAGGGGGACTTAACCTGTCTTGGAGGACAGGGAAGTCTTCTCTGGACTACGGAGGCTGAAACCTGCAGGAATATGAGTTAGAAGGATGGCTGCTGTTGCAAGAATTTAATAAACAAGGGGAGAAAGGTATTGGGTGAGAAAGAATGCTAGGATGGTTTAAGATGATACAGACAGGGCCAACTTGAGGACTTTGGACATTGGAGTTGAAAGAAGCCATTGAAGTGTTTTATGCAGAAGAATGTTTACCATTTGTATTTCTACAAGATCATTCTGGTTACCAGAATGGACTGGGGGAATGGGGACCCACAACTGATAGAGATGAATTAATACAAATGAGGGACAGTGATGGCAGTGGAGGTCAACAGGCGTTGACAGGTTTTATGAATACTTTGGAAGTAGAACTGACAGAACCTGATAACTGACAGGCTGAGAGAGATGAGGGTAATGAAGGACGGGATGACACCCCAAGTTCGGGAATGAGCCTCTGAGTGGATTGTGGTATCACTCACAAAAATAGATGGTGAAAGAAAACCAGCTTGGGAGAAATAACACTGCTTCCATTTTGGACATGCTGTATTTCAAGAGTTTGTAACTGGAGGTATTGATGACAGGGTTGGATATGAGTCTGGAGCTCTTTGGAAAAGTCTAGGCTGAAGATGGACTGGACGCTGGGGAGTCGCTGGAGAGTCGGTGGTAACTGCGCTCAGCGTGATCTCTTAGGAAGAGAAGGTAGAAGGGGACATTTGCCCAAGCATGGAGCCCAGGACTCCCGGGTTTGGAGATCAGATAAAGGACAAGGTTTCTGGCAGCAAAACTGAGAAGGATCAGGCAACAGAGAAATATGAAGAGATGTAGTGTCAGAAAACCAAGGATAACTGTTTTCAGAAAGCAAAATGGTCAAATGTGTCAAAGGCTTCTTGAAAGTCAAGTAAGATAGAGTTAAGAGTTTAATCTGGATTTTGTGAACAGCATCCATGAGAACACTAAGAAGGGCTATTTTTGTGGGGGTGAAAACAGAAATTGTAGACAACTTTGAAAAATTATAAAGAACTTCAAACCTACAAAATTGCAGAGAATAGTGTAATGAACCCCAATAGACCCAGAACCCAGATTCAATAATTATCAAGACTTTACTGTACTTGCTTAATCTATCCTTTTGTTGCTGTTTCTCTTATTTCTGGGGTATTTTCATGCAAATCCCAGACTCATCTCTTTTTAACCTTCATTTTGTGTCTTTCAGGGCTATCCAGAACCATAATGCTGTTATCACACCAACAAAAGGAATATTAATCCCTTGGGGTCATCTCATACTGTCACACACAGGTTTCTCTGATTGTGTACATCCTTTCTACACAAGTGACCAGGCATCGCCTGGGAGGGTGTCAGAAAAGCAGGATCTCAGGTCCCACTCCAGCCCGACTGCATCAGCACCTGCATTTTCATGGCATCCCGGGTGATTTATATGCCAGTGCATTATTTATTCACATGTACAGTGAAAGCCATTTTCCCCACCCCTGTGCTTTCTGCAAGTTCCCACCCCTAAACACGCACACTAATAGCTATTACTACTTTTGTTTTTCTTTTCAACATTTCTTTATGCATATACAAGAAATACAAAGATACGCATATTTCCCACCTTTTCCCACAAAAGCCAGATTATGATTACTCACTGTTAAGAATCTTGCACTTTTAACTTACTAAAATTATTGTTAAAGAACTCAACGCTCTTCTGCTCATGTTAAAGGTGACTTACTGTACACACTGTGTTTTTCACTCCTGCACTAACTCTTTCTTTTCCACACTCTACACATACTTGTCCATGCTTTGGTTGCTGGGAGCCACTTGCCCTCCTCCTGACCTTGATTGCCCACATTATGCAATTCCAAGATGAATGGTTAAGCTGAGGGCATTGTCCATGACTGTCTTTTAATATGAAATCAGAAAAGCCAATACAGGAACTAAGCCTGCTCTCACTATAAACTTGCTTAATCTCAAAAGACTTTTAAAGAACAAATTACAATCAAAAGATTATTTTTTGTATTTCAGGTCTGCACAGAAGGAGAGTTGGAGGTCACTTTACTCTGTGTACATGCTCATCCTACATCTTGGATTTTCCAGCCTCTGCACCTTTACTGATGCCATTTACCCTGCTGGCATCACCTACTCTTGACAACCCCAGCCACTGAGATTTTCCCCCATGTCAAAACTCAGCTCTAATGCCACCTTCTCCAAGAAGCCTTTCCTGACCACCCCAACTGGAAAAGCTGCTTCTTTCTTCTGAAACCCTATTTTTTTCTTTGAATGCCAACTTTCTGATGTTTCACACATTCTGCATAATCACCTGTGAACAGATCATATCCCTTACATAACCATGAGCTTCTTGAGGTCGGAGACTGTATCTTAAAAATCTGTGCATCCACTTTCATGCCTACTATATTACAGAATACAGCATAGGTTCTTAATAAATGTTTAAGTGGATGCATGAAACTATGTTAAGCACCTTATGTGTATAGTCCTGTGCTAAGTCTTATATTATCTACTTTCTTTGTGCTCCATCCTGCCCCCCAAAATTGTTCCAGTCCTCTGCAATCAGACCATATCACCAAGCCAAGAGAGCAGAGCCATCCTCATTCATAAATATTTTCAATGTTAGATTATTAACCAAATAAATATTTTGAAAATATAGTAAACCTTTTCCCCTATGTGTCCCCAGGAATTACCTCAAAAATTATTATTCCATTTTACCCCTAAGATCTCTAGGAGATGGACTTTTAAAATGGTGTACCACCTCCATTTAAAAAAGATTTGAAATTGTGATCATTGATTCATACAGAATCCAGAAATGTTACATAAATATGGAAAATGTGAGTCTATAATTCCCAAAGTTCTTCCAGTCTAAGATTCAGTAATTTTTGATGTGCTTGAACCAGACTTTTCATCATTTGACATTCTTAGAAGTCAGATATAGCTCACAGTTGAGAAAATTGATAAAAAATATATACAGCACCAGTATATGTGCTTTTAGATGGCATGAATAAATACATATAAAATAAGTTAACAGAAAGTGCTCAACTACAACTTTAGTGTCAGTATAGCATAGCATATATGTTATATATAGAATATGTTCCTAGATGTGCCTTCAGAATGAGGAGTGAAGATTATAAGACACTGTACAATTAAAATGGCTCTACATTTTAGAATTGCTAGGAATCTTAGGGTGATTCTAGACAGATTTTTTTACAATACAATTTCCATGATTTCAATATTCTGTCTGTGGAAGGAAAACAAATAAACAAACTTTCATGGATGCCATCACACACCTCAGCAAGAACAATGAACTTCCAGGCTAGCTCCCTCCTTCTAAAAAGCAATTTAATGCACCACTGGAGGTTGCCTATTAATTGGACTAGAAATAAAGTAGCCTGTGAGGGTTAACTTAGCAAAATACAGTGTGTGTGTGTGTGTGTGTGTGTGTGTGTACATATATAAAAGTATACATGTATATAATATTTCACCCACAAAATAAACAAGCAACACTAGTATGTCATTTTCTAATTACAGGGCTGTTTCATAAACTGTAAATGCTAACATGGGAGAGGTAAATCATAGCAATTTAATTAATAAAACAGTTTAGACACTTAAACCCATATGTGCACCCCTGGGGGCCCCACATCAATAATAGAAGCTTTTAGGCATATTTTAGAAATTTTATGCAATCATTTGCAGATCTTGTAGTCAATAATTGTTACAAACTGTGTTAACTCTTCTCTCACCATACCTCAGGAGTGAATTTTCATTTGTTTAATGTTCTTTTCTCTCTAGGGTTGGTAGGAGTGCAGAAGCCCAGGAATTCTTTCCCTGAATTAGCAGAACTAGGGAGATGAAAGAACCCTTTTCCAACCAAAGAGCAAAACTTGGGAGGTGACAATCCTGGGAAGGCAGGTGCAGGATTCACCTCTTTTCTTCCATTAAAAGGAAAATGTAGAAGATAATAAATGTCAGAGAATGGAAATTCAACACATGAATTTGTAATTTTTAGATCTTCTTTCTCTTTTAACCTTTAAAATGATGTCTATAGAATGCTTATATATTGCTGGTGTGGAATGTAAAATGCGCAATCACTTTGGAAAACAGTTTAGCAGCTTCTTAAAAAGTTGAATATAAATTTACCATAAGATTGCCAACTTCACTCCTAGGAATTTCCTATTTCCTAAGAAAAATGCAAACACATGTCCACCAAAAAACTTGTATACAAACATTCATAGTGAGATTATTCATAATAGCCAAAACCCCAAATGGCCATCAATTGAATGGATGAACAAAATCCATGTATATATCTGTACAATGGAATGCTGCTATAGGGAAATGACAGAATTTCCAGAATCTCCCATCCGGACTTAGTTCATTTACAATCACTGCAGACCCTCCCTTCTCTCTGGGTCAAGGAATGGAGAGGGAGCCGCCGTTCTCTCCTCCCCTCCATTCCTAGTACGTAATTGGCCTGGCATCTGCCAGTCACCAAGGATCCACCAATGGAGCTGCTCCCGGAAGACTTGGCCGGAAGCAGCTCATAGGGGCTGCAGAGACACCGAGCACCAAGCGGGCTTGGCTAGTGGGACGCAGGAAGAAAGCCGAGAGCGGGAGCCGAGGCTGAGGAGACAGCCAGGGTAGGCCTAGCTAGTGAATTCTAGCAAGCTGTGAGCAATAAAATGGTTTCTCCCAACTTATCCTTTCCCTTGACTTATTTTGGTTTCACCGGTTTCATAGGGGATTCGCTCTGGGCCAGGACCACCCTTTCCTGCGTCTCCAGCCCCCCCACCCCGTACAGCTACTCCTCCATACAAAGGAACAAAGTAGTGACACGTGCTCCAATGTGCTCAAAAACAAGTTAAATGAAAGCACCAGACACAAAAAAACTACATATTATATGACTCCATTTATATAAAATGTCCAGAAAATGCTAAGTCATAGAGACAGAAAGTAATTAGTGGTACCTGGAGCAGAGACCAGGACCTGAGGTTTGCTGTAACAGAGCGCGAGGAATCTTATCAGGATGACGGAAATGTTCTCAAACTGGAGTGTAGTGATGGCTGCACAACTTGGTTGGCTTACTAAAAATCATTTAATCATGCACTTCAAATGGGTGACTTTTATAACATGTAATTATTCTTCACTAGAGTTGTTTTAAAACATTATATCCATAATTATACTGATGGTCCTTATTCCTTGAATCCAAAAAGGAATTCATATTGAATTCTATCCATATGAGATAATTAGTAGATTGTGAAGTGTTTTGTCACTGTATAAAACCAAGCTTAAACAGATTTAGTCCTTTTGTAACTGTGGTTCCCATTGACATGGTTTGTATATAGTCAGATTTCCAGTTACCAATCATCTTCTTAGTTTTGCAATTCCCATCAGACAGATAATGATGACTATTATTATTGAGTGCCTACTAAGTGCTATGCACTCAGTATGGTATTAATTTCTTAATCAATAAATAATCCTTATATCACACTTCAGTATCTCCACTTACACATAAATCAATTGAGGCAAAGAAAAGCTGAATCGTTTGCCTCAGTTTTGAGGGAAGTGGTGGGGCGGGGATTTGAACACAAAGACAATTGGCCCTAGGCTGTACTCTGACCGGCCCCCATCACTGATCCCTTTGTGGCAGCTGAGTTCTCTCTTCTGGAGTCCAAGATTGGTCATAGTATCTTTAAGACGTAAAATGGGCAGTTTTAAAGGAAGCTTTAAAGTTCACAGGCAGCTTTAAAGGAAGCAAAGGTGGGCTGAATGAGCCTTGCTCAAGAGCTAGTGTGGAAATACACAGGGAAATTGTCAGCGGTGGTTGCCTGGGTGGCCTGCTCTGGAGGACAAGGGTAGGGGGCTCCTCATAAGCCCTCTGTAACATTTGACCTATTATAATTAGTACATATTATTTTTGTAGTTAAAAGAATTAACTGGAAACACTTCCCACACACTCCAAGAAAAAAAGTAAGCAGGTCACAAAGCCATAGGCACACATCAGGTTTTCTGCATATGATTGCTTCCAAATTTACCCAGTTTACCATCTTTGGCAAGGAAAGCTGAACGGAATGACTGTTTTAAAAACCTAAAAGATAACAGGTTGTGAGTAAAAGGACTTACTAGAAATGGCAAGTTCCCTCTGTGCTATGAGCTTAGCATGCTCCCAGGGCGTGGCTGTTCCCCCGACAGGCAGCTGGGCTGGAGGCAGAAAACAGCTGTACTAGTGGCTCTTGGGGCATTTCTTTAAATGTTTGGGAGGATCTCTGAAAATCCTGGAAAATCTGTATTTTTGGATGTATAAGGGATGTATAAGCTTACCTCCCCTCTTGTCCTCCGGGCCACCCAGGCAACCACCACCGACAATTTGCCTGTGTATTTCTGCACTAGCTCTTGAGCAAGGCTCATTCAGTCCACGTTTACTTTAAAGCTGCCTGTGAACTTTAAAGCTTCCTTTAAAACTGCCCATTTTACATCTTAAAGTCCCAGTTTACAAGTATATTACCGATGTATTCCAAACATTTATTCATCCTTTGAATGGAACCTTTTTTAATCTGAGAGCAACAACACACAACAGTAGTTAGGCTGTCCTCAGAGGGTGTATAGATGGACCCAGAGAAGAAACATGCTGACATTGGAAAGTAGTGGGGAAAGTGCTATTGCAATGTCAGTAACTAAAGACAAAATTTGGCCAATAAGTATATTTAATGTTAGATTAGAGGCTTACAACTGAGGATATCTTCATGACCTGAACCTAATCTACACTGAGTGTAATCAGAATTTCTCTTGGTCATCACAGCATCCTAACATTTTTCTTCCCCGCATGTACTGAATCTTCTCCTCCCGTCTCAGCCACCTCCAGTCCCTTAGCACTGCGGAACTCCCCATGCATCCACCCATCTACCTGTCCATCTGTCTGTCCACCCATCTATCCCTTCCTAACCTCCTTGTTCAGTCCTGTTACCCTGTGGACCACATAACTAGACATTTTAGGGAATCTTCACATCACTCCAAAGTGCTTCACCCCCTTGTCCTTCTACTGGGTACTACACAACATAGGCACTTAATAAACATTTGTTGACTGACTGGCTGATTTCCCACCTTGCCCCTAACTGTTGATGGAGAAAGTTATAAAACTGTCTTCATTGAATCCATTAAAACATGCTGAAGTCTAATGTCAGCTGAGCTTGCTCCAAAATCCTCCCATTCAGTTCCCCATGATTACACATACTGACTTTCCAGAAGGCGTGTAGCACTTCTGTACTTAACCCTGTCTGCCTTTTATACCGGTCGCAGACCCCACTGGAGAGCAATTATTAAACCAGAGTGTCTGGAGATGAGCAAGGCATCTGCATATGTCAAAGCCCCCTGGGGGATTCTGCACAGCCGAGGCTCAGAAGCCCGGATCCCATGCCCATCTTCTTCACTCTGAGTAGCGGGAGGAGCAAACTAGGAGCCCTGTGAAAGGTGTCCAGTAGATGTGGCTTCAATTTCCTTCTTCCCTCAGTACAGTATCTAAATAGAGCAGGAGTGAGCAAAGTTTTCTTCTGTCAAGAAGGGCCAGACAGCAAGCACTGTAAGCGCTGAGGCTAAGAGACGATGCCTTCAAATTTCCAGCAGCTATCACTGCTAAATGTGAAAACCACCGTTCGCTTGTATGCCGTACATGAACAAGTAGCCGTCATAGCTGACCAACCCTGTTTTAGAGGGGTTGATCGTCCTAATCGATAAACCCAAGGTTTTTTTTTTTACGTTTTGTACATCTTGATCTTCTGCAGCCCTTGATACCATTGATCATCTTTTCCTCCCTAAGGCTTGACTTTCATGTCATTAAACCATCTTGGTTATCCCTCCTCAACCTTATTGCTTCTGTGCCCCATGCACCAGTTCCTGTGTTGTACATACACATGTGTGCACATGTACCTATGTGTGTCTGTGTGCATGCACGTGTATGCACGTCTGTCCCAAGCTGCTTTCATGGCCATGTTGTCAGTCAAGCCTGATATATATATATATATATATATATATATATATATATATATATATATACACACACACACACACATATAATTTTTTTTTTTTACCACGTTGTAGCTCACCACCAGTTCCTCACAACACTGGCCACAACTGCTCCTCACATAGATGGCTCCCATCAAGCTGTGCCCCTCCTGCAAAGTAGGAAGCACAGCCTTATCCCCTCTGCAGTGGGTGCCACGGCAGGCTGCGCAGTAGGCTGCCTGACTCCACACTTACCGCTCTGCCTCATTGAATCCCAAGCCACAGCTGCACAACCATAACTGGTGGGAACAGCCGTGGCAGCCTGTGTTTCCCTAGTGCTCCGCGCTGCAGGAGTTATATCCCTATCAAGGTCAGCTGAATGAACAAAACTTACTTCCTAATCTCGAAAACTGACATAAAATGCGTATGGAGAATATCTGTCAGTTGTTCAATATATTCAAATCCATATTCAAATGCCATCACTGCCTCAAACAGTATAGCAGGGACAGCTGTGCAGAGCAAACTACTCTTCCAGCTGGGAACTGAGCCTAGGAAAGGGCTCTTGCCTGATTTTGAAACTACTAAGCATTCTAATGAAGTTAACTTGATTTACATTTTAACAATAGCACACAAATGTACTCTGTAGCACTTCCCCAATAACCACTTCGACATCATTCATTTTGACACCTCCCATTGTTATGAAAAGCGGAGTGAATAAAGCAGCATTCTGTGATAGGGTGCATGGGGAGGGGAGCCGTATTTCATTTATTTTCAAATCCGAGAGCCCCAAGCACACCCTTTTGTGATATGCGGGGCTCTCGTTGCTGAGATGCCGTGACGCACCCTCACCATCCGCAGGAACCTGAGTCCCCAGCTCTTCCTGCCTACCTGCTGACCGGGACAGCTGGACAGTCATTGACACTCCGATCTGACTCTGAGCATCCTGGGAGCTAGCGAACAGTCTCGCCCTGTGCCTCAGCGGTGGTCAGTCTTGACGTACTGCCTCAGGACAGTTCCTTTCCTCTCAGGAAATGACCTGGCCAAGGCTTCTTGCCTCTTGCTTCCGTGTCCTGATCAGAAAATGAAAAACCGATTCCACCTCCCTACTGGCAACACCCAGATCAGTTTAAAGGGTGCTCCTAGAGGGTCTGACCTGACACTTTCACAAGCTTTGGTGCCCCTGAAGAAGCCGCCCTCTGGACACAGACGGTGTTTGTGTTAAGCTGTGCAGAGAGGCGGCGCCCCGTGTGCTTCCTTTCTGTCCTCTCCCCGGTCCTAGAGGAAGGGGACGGGCATCGCTTACTGCGTCTCGGGATAATCCATTTGGATGCTCCCAAGGATTAAAATGCCGGACGCCAAACCCGATGTCCCCTGCATACCCTGGAAAGAAGGCTCTGTCTCCTCTGAGCTTCAAGTGCCCTCACTCAGGCCTGGCTTTTGACTTCTGACTCTCTCTTCGGCTCATCCTTTTCCTTCACAAAGTTGGGAGTGCAATGTCTGCTCTGTGACTCCTTGTGGGTTGCTGGAACACTCTCCCAGATTAGAAGGGACCAAGGGCAGGTGACCAGGTTAACCCTCATGTGGTATGGCAACCCCCACATCCGTTACCCTCAGCTACTGGTTATTCAGCTCTGCTTCAGGTTCCTCCAGCAATGAGGAAGTCCCTGCCACGCAAAATGTCATTTATATGTTTGATAGCACCATCTTCCTTTCCAGGCTTCATATGGAAAAATGCAAAGGAGAAGGAGACTTTTCTTCCAATTGTATTTCTTAGGAAAAAAAAAATCACAGCAACATAAAATAGGCCCTCCAGTGTACTGTAATGAAATGAACATTAAAGTCAAGAGGAACTTAGGTTCATAGTTTGCAATCCCATGACATAGAGGTTTAAATTTTAGGAAGTTTATTTTTGATCTTAAAAAAATAAAAATTGCTTTGCTTATTTATCTCATTTATTCATTCATTCTTTCAACGGCTCTTCAATGTAGACATGATATGTGGCAAGCACACTCCAGATACTGAGATACAGGAGTAAACAACACAGACAAAATCCCTGCACTTGTGAAGCTAGCACTCTGTTTGGGGGTTTCAGAATAAATTATAAAGGAGAGTATATTATATAGTATACCAGATGATAAGAGCTGTGGAATCAAGAATGGAAAATAAGGAATAGGAAATTAATATTTAAGCAATACTTGAAGAAAAGGGGGTAAAAAAAAGTTATCTGGAGGATGTGTGCATCAGGAAGGGGGAAAAGCAAGTGCAAAGGCCCTGAGGTTCAAAGGTATCTGGCATGGTCCAAGAATGAGAAGGAAGCCAGTGTGGCCAGAGCAGAGAGAATGACAATGAAAGCAGAAGGAGAGGACTTCAGGAGGATTTCAACCTTAAATATGAGGGTTTTAGCAGAGAAATAGTATGATATGAACTACAGTTTAATAGGATTACCTTGATTGCTCTGCTGAAAGCAAAGTATAATAGCACCAGGGTAGAATAGGGAAACCAGTTAGGAGGATATTGCAAAACCCCAGATTAAAGTGTAATGGTGGCTTGCTTACATTTGGGTAATAACACTAAAGTAGTTGGATTCTGGATATATTTTGAAGGTAGAGTCCATTGACTTTGCTGATGGTTTAGAGGTGAGGTGTTTTAATTATATATTGCTTCATAACAATTTAGCCCAAAACTTAGCAGATTAAATAGCAAACATTTATTATCTCATGGTTTTTTGTAGGTCAGGAATTTCATAGAGCATAGCTGGGTAGTTCTGGCTCAGGGTCTCTCAGGATGCTGTCAGGGGTTACTATCACCTGAAGGCTGAACCAGAGGTTGATCTGCTCCTAAGATGGCTCACTTACATCAGGCTCTTGGCAGAAGGCCTCAGGTCCTCACCACATGAGCATCTCATAGCCCTCTTACGCATCTTTATGATGCTTAACTTTTCCCAATGTTAAGGACAGAATGTTTGTCCCTCACCCAGGTTCATATGTTGAAGCCCCCAACCTACAATATGACTGGTGGTTTGGTGATAGGGTTTAAATGAAGTAATGCAGGTGGGGGCCCGATCAAATAGGATTAGTGTCCCTATAAAATGAGACACCAGAGAGCTGGTGTGCATGCTCTCTGTCTTTCTCTCCCCAACCCCACTCTCCCATGCCTGTCATGTGAGGACAAAGCAGAAAGGCAGCCATCTGAAAGCCAGGGAAATTCTCACCAGAAACCAAGCCTGGTTGACTTTGATCCAGGATTTCCAGCTTCCAGAACTGTGAGAAAACAAATTTCTATTGCTTAAGGCACTCAATGTAGGTATTTATTATGGCAGCCCAAGCAGATAATATATCCAGAGTGAGAAAAGAGAACAAAGAGGAAGCCACAGTTGCCTTGTACGACCAAAGTAACTCAGCTTCACTTCCATTTTATTGCATTCATTAGAGTGAAGTCAGTAAGGACAGCTCACACTCAAAGGGAAGGAAATTAGGCTCCACCATCTGAAGGAAGGTGTATTGAAGAACTGTAGGCATGTAGGGTACAAAAGAAATAGAGGCAACAAGAATCATGCCAAGATTTCTGGGCCGAAAGAATGGAGTCAGCACTCACGGAAATGTGGGCAACAGTAGATGAATAGAAATATCAGTTCATTTGGACATGTTAGGTTTGAGTTGCCCAAACATGTCCAAATAGAGATGTCAAGTAGGTAGCTGAATATATGAATCTGGAGTCAGATGAGTGGTCTGTGCTAGAAATATACATTTGGGAGTTGTCAACATATGTAGATAGCAGTTGAAGCCATGAAACTTAGTGAAGAGAAGAGAGAAGAGAGCTCATGTCTGATCCTGGAATATTCCTGCATTAAGGGAAAAAGGTATGCAGAGGAGCCAGGAAAGGAGTTGTCAGTAGGGTGAGAAGGAAACCCAAAAGACTGACATCTTGAACACTGAGTGAAGAAACCGTTTTAAGGGATGGAGAGTGATCAGCTTTATCAGATGCTACATACAGACAGTGCACAAGGAAGACTGAAAGTTGACCATTGGATTTGGTCATTTGGAGGCCACTGGTGACTTTGATGACCAGATGGGAAGAATCTTAGAAGGCCATTAAGGAGAAGACCTGACTGTAACAAATTTAAAAGATAATGGGAAGAGGGGAATTACTGAGATGATTTAAGCCATCTGGTGTATGTTTCTTCACTCTACTGAGATTTCTTTGTAGAGTCACTGATCATCTCCTAATTGACAAATCTAGGGGCTTCTTTGAGTGTTGTACACACCTTGGTCCTTTTGCAGCCCTTGACACTATTGATCATCCTTCCCTCTTGATCCCTATCATGTCTTGTCACCGCCTTGGATGCCCTGCTGTTCCTTCTCTATCCCATTCACCAGAGGTGGTGCACTTGTGCGTGTATGTGTGTGGTATGGGTGTGGTTTCTGGGTTTGTGTGTGTGTGTGTGTGTGTATGATCTAGTCTCTTTTGCTACCTGACCTATTTCTCTGGCCATGCTGTCTGCCACACTTGAGATCTACTTATTTTCTCAAGACAATCACAGCTCACCACTGGAGCCTACTTCCTCTTTTGAAGAGTTGTAGTAGGAAGCAGAGAAATGGGATGGCAGCTGGAGGGAAAAATGAGGTCAAGTTCTTTTCAGATGGGAGAAATACTGAATGTTTCAGTAGTGATACAGTGTAGAAGCTTAATGCAGTAGAGAGAATGATTGGTAGTTAAGGTGAATTCACTAAAAGAGATTTTATTACCCTCCACTTGTTGAGTGAGTCCTATGTGTTAGATATTACATGAAATACTTCAGCTATTATCACCCTATTCTACTCTACCTGCAGTCTTACCAGGGAAAGCCTTATTGTATTCATGGTGCAGATGCTGATTCTGAAGCTAGACAGATTGGGAAACACGCCCAAAGTCACAGAGATGACAGACAGGAGAGCCACCGCTCATTTCCACCTGACCCCACAGACTCTACACAGCATCTCACACATAGTAGGATTTCATGAGAATCCTTTTGTGTTTCTTTTATCTTTCTTTCCTAAGTAGCTATTAGAGTGCAAGGCATGAAGTAAAATGCCAGTAAATGTTTGCTAAGTAGAATTTTCTTAAATGACAATGAAAATGTATAGAAAAAATGAGTATATTGAACTGCCCTTGACTTAGTCCTTGACCGATATCCTGCTATTAAAGTCACCCCAAAATTGTATCTTTCTTTTATGAAATTAAAATAATAGAGGATGTCATCATTTAATTTTACTAATTTAAATTAGACTTTTTAAGGTTCACCTTCATACTCAACAGCCACGAAATTCAATTTTTAGAGTGAAATTTCTAACATTTGTACAGAAAATGATTATTTGCCTTGAATCATTGGATATCAGGGAACTTGGATGGTTGCATATGAATGAAATTTTATACCATATGAGGATTGCTAATTTTCAAAGAAAGTAAATTCAAAAACTATCCTCAGCACCAAAAGTCACCCTAAGATCTTGCTTTGCCACCTGTTAGTGAAGTGCCGGGCTTCCTCAGCACCTCGGGGCTGGGGTTATGAAAACGAGTTATCATCATGCATTTCTAGGAAGAAGTCCAGCTATTTCATCTAGTTTTCTAAATTCTGAATCGATGGAATTCTGAGTCAGCGTCAGAAGAACATTCTGTTCGGAAACAGACAGGAAACCAAAGCAGCCCCCTAGGGTATAATTTAAAGGGCACCACACATGGGCTCTGAGTGGACCTAGTGAGCCCAGAGGTAAGAAAGTGGGCTCCACAAGCATCAGGTTCTTCCGGGGGCGGCATCTCTGCCAAGAATGCAGCCATGGCTATCCTGGGTGGGGAAGGCTTTGTGTCGAGCCAGGTCTTCCTCACTTCAGGCTGCTGTAACAAAACACCATAGACTGGCTGGCTCATAAACAGCAGAAATGAGTCGCCCACAGTTCTGAAGACTGGAAGCCCAACATCAGGGCACCCACTGGTCCTGTTCCAGTGAGAGTCCTTCTCAGTCCACCTTCTCCTTAT
The DNA here is from genome assembly GCF_030020395.1 of Manis pentadactyla. Lineage (NCBI taxonomy): Eukaryota > Metazoa > Chordata > Mammalia > Pholidota > Manidae > Manis > Manis pentadactyla. The sequence goes on from NC_080034.1 coordinate 60,267,894, forward strand.
GTTCTCACATGGCCGCAGAGTCAAGACTGCTCTTTTTCGTTAGTGCACTAATCCCACTCACGAGACCTAATCACCTCCCAAAGGCCCCACGCCCTAAAGCCGTCACCCTGAGGGTTATGTTTCAACATAGGAATTCTGCGGATACACAAGCATTCTATCTAGACCATCACGTTCTCTGCAGTCTCTGTAAACTTACAAAAATAATAATCACATCTGTGGCATCTCATTTGAGCCCAGTGCAGCAATATAATTCCTGTCTATAGTTAAGCACTTTCACCATAATGTGGTTCATAAGCACCATCCAGTATAACAATCCTGATACACTCAGCAGTAATTGCCACTCTGTTGAAACTTTTCCTCATTTGTCTCAGCCAAAGGCAACTATACTAGGAAAGTCTGAGCGAAATCAATTGGATGCTTTTGAGTAATGTATGAATGTGAGTGGGGAAAACCACACTTTCCCTTTATTAAAGAAAAAGTGTCCAGAATTATTCATTTCTTTTTAACTATGGTATTATAAGGTAAGCAGCACCCTTGACTGCATTTAATTGTTTTTTTTTTACTTAGCTTTGTAAGTTCGCTTTTAGAAATATTTGAGATACATGCTAAGCTGTTCAATAAAGCTAATTTTTAATGATATTCAAAAGATTTTCCTTCAGTTCCCCAGTTGATGTCCATGCTCCTCAATGAGGAAAGAAAAATCAATTCAATTATCAAACCATGGTTAATTGCTTTCAAGATTAGGGTGATTTAAAGAGCAGCAAAGTATTTTATCTATACTCAGCAGTTTTGGCTAAAGATATTCTCCTAAGCACACTAGAAAGAGAGATTTGAATTCCTGTCAGAACACTGACTACCTTCTTTCCAGCTTTCCCCCACATTTGCCATTAGTGGAGCTACAGCACAGGGGTATAGTTTCCAATGAGTATTATACGGTTCGTCTCTCAAAAGACTGATATTTTTAGACCCTGGTGCTCCAACAATTTCAATAAGCAAAATAGTTTCTTGAATACACATAGAATGGAGAAAAAAGTCTTCAGCTAAGGATTGTCCCTCCCCATATAATCACTGATGGCTTAAGTTCCTTTACCAGTATCAACTGAGTTGAGTTGAATTTTTGCAGCATGTATCATGTTGGAACATTCTAGAAGCTATTGAAGATGAGTAAGCTATGGCTCCTGCTGTCAGGCAGTTTACTGTCTGGAGGGGAGTCTAGACAAGAGCACCAAGCATTTTGTTCCAAGGAGTAAAATGTAGTTAGATCCCAGGGAAGGCTGCCCAAGGGAGTTTCCCTGGGGACCTTGCTGCCTCTGCTGAGGAGGGGAAGATGGTGGAGGGAGCCATGTGAGCAAAGACACAGGGACATGACCTAGCTTGGTGTGTACAGAAAGCCCCTGCTTGGTATTCTGAGGACATGAACTGAAAGTTAGAGAGGGATGGGAAATGAAGCAAGAGGAGGCTCTTGTACTAAGCATTTGAGTTGATTCTGCAGGCAATGGAGGACCTCTGGAAGGTTCTAAATGGGGATATAACATGGCAAACATGTGTGGAACGTGTTTTACATTTTAATGTCTTTTTATGATCAAAAGCATAATATATGCATTATAGAAAATTTGGAAATTATAGGAAATAACTTTGTGTAGTCTTACCACCAACAGGCAACCAACACTAACATTGGACTTTTTTTTTCCTAAAAAATCTTTCATATGTATATTTATACATTTAGTGCACATATATATGCAAATTAACGATATGAAAAATATATGTTCTTTGCATGTGTGTGTGTATACACTCATGTAACCATTGCCCAGATTGAGACATCAAGTATTCTCACTAGTTTTTTCTCGTTTACCTATTCTACCCTTCCTCCAACCTTCTTCCCCTATGGCAACCTCTAGTCTGTTCAGTGTTTATAAGTCTGTTTCAGTTTTGTTTGTTTAGTGATTTGTTTTGATTTTTAGATTTCACAGAGAAGTGAAATCATATGTGTTTGTCTTTGTCTGACTTATTTCACTTAGTATAATACCCTTTAGGTTCATCCATGTTGTCATAAATAACAAGATTTCTTTCTTTTTAATGGCTGAGTAAAATTCCATTTAGGCTGTTTCCATATTTTGACTACTATAAAAATAATGCTACTATAGACATAGGAATGCATATATCTTTTTAAGTTAGTGATTTTGTTTCCACAGGTAAATAAATTCCTCACAGTGGAATTGCTAGGTCATATGGTATTTCTATTTTCAGTTTTTTGAGCACTCCCCAGCCTATAGAGGATAAAGTATCCTATGATCATAATACCTAAGGGCCTATTAGAATATCTGCTAAATAGCAAGTGATTTGTATATGTCTGAAGAATGAAAAAATGCATAAAAGAATGAATGAACAAGCCAATACTAGATTTTATCTGAAGCAAATGTGGTTGCAAGAGTGACTATCAAAATAAATTCATGACTACTCTAAGTTAACAGGATATTTTATAACACAGTATAGTATATAAAGAGCTTTAAACTTAATGTTGCTGAAGAGGTACCAAGAAGAGGCTCTAAGAGGGTTGCAATAAAAAAGAGTTAGTTCTTTACCCAACATTTGAAATCCTCTGAGATTTGAGCTCCAACTACCTTTCTTATGATATTTCTCTGCATTTCCTTTAAAATACTCATCTCTCCAAACAACTTCCATTGATCATTTTTTAAACCTCTACTTGTTTAAACACCTACTTGTCCATATTTTTCTCAGCACCTGATTGACCTTCCTCCTTATATTTGAAACTTGAATCTTCCCAAGCTCAGCACCCACCTTTTTCTTGGAGCCTTCTAACATTACTGTGATTGGAAGAAATCTCTCCTTTTTCTGTACTCATCTAACCCTTAACCATTTCCTCTTATTGCACTTACAAAAAGCATGGACCATCATCTCTTAAGGGCATGTCATTGGATGACTATCTCCAACCTCCTTCTAGAACAAACACTTTTGGTTAAGATTTTTTTTCCTGAGAAAAAGGCTTCAACTGGATCTTGCACCCAGAAAATCAGAGGCTCATGATTGGCAGCACTTTCTTAGCCAAATTCCAGGAAAACAAAAGGACAGAAATATATGCCCCCTACAAAACTTAAAACAGAGAACAACTCACCATTTTATTATACCCTGTTTCTGCCAGTTTTTCTGGACTCTAATTGCCTTGTTTAATTATATAACCTTCCAATTTATAAGAAAATAAAAATATGGCAAATCATAGCCTACAAATATGGACTTCGTTTGACTAAAAAATAAAAGATTCATTAAATGTTATTTAGCTATGGAAAACATGCCCTAAAGTGCAAAAACATTCCATACAGTTTATTAAGCAGAGATGGTCATGCACAATTAACCTTATAAATACATTATTGTTTTTATATGCATTTGACAATTAGGTTTTTATTGATTATTATCAGTGGCACAAAGGTTTTGAAGCAAAGTAATAGGCAAATACTAATATGGAAAACTTCCTTTAAGGCTAGTTCATTCATTCATTCAACAAATGCTTATTGTGAGCACAGAGCTAGACCTGGGGATATAAGAGGGAGCAAAGGAGACATAAGCCCTGAGCTCACAGCCTTTTATGATGAAGAGAAAACACACAACCACACAGGGCAATGGAATTTATCTATTAAAGAAAGTAAATTTCCTATAATAAATATGAATGGAATTAATCTATTAAAGAAAGTAAATTTCCTATAATAAATATGAATGGAAAGTTAATATAAGTAATCAAAGAAGTCTTTTCTGAATAAGTGGGAGATGGTAATAGTGATGGTAAAGATTAAAAACATACCTTAGGAGAGAGAGTCTACAGACCTTCATGCAACTTGATTGAGAAAAGATGATTCTCAGGTTTCTTGATTGAGGAACTGGGTAAATGGTGGTGGTTAGCTGAGGTGTGGTTACTGGAGGAGCAATAAATCCTGAAGGAACTGTCGGGTGTTAAAGTTGTTACCTTTGAGATGCTCTATAATACTAAAGTGGGGATGTCAGGCAAGCAATACGATATATAGCTCTGAGCATAAAAGAATCTGGAATGAAGATATAAATTTGGATGTTGTCATTTATGGACATTAATTGAAGTGTTGGGTAGGAGTAATATTGCTGAAAAATAGTGTGGAATTAGGGGAAGCAGGGGTTCAGGCCAAGCACCGGGGTATCCAAACCGCAGTGTTGTGTAGAGGAGGAGAGATTCAAAGAAGAGATTGAGAAAGAGTGCCAAAGACATGTGTGGACAGAAGAATGTGGAGTACACAATAGGATAAGAGAACATCACAAAATATACATATAAAGTCCTGTGGAGATGTAGAGGAGAGATGGTGTGCATCTCGGAACTAGCTGGTTCCTATCCTGGTTTCTAAGGTTAGAAAGAGTTGTTACATTCTAAAATAATTCTTTTTCTTTCCAGCCCTTCGAAGATAGGAACCAGCTCCACAGAAATATACACTTGTAAGAAGTTGCTTTTTCCTAACATCTTGGTGGCATAGCAATCTTAGAAAACCAGAGGATGAAACAATGCATCTGGATGAGGAAGGATCAGAAATCTCTCTTCCAACTTTTAATTACATGATTATGGGAACCAAATTGACTCGGGGGCAACTGGCAAACTTGCACTATTTTCGTTAAAAGATGTCCCTCTGTATTGGGCTTGGATGAGGCCTCTTCTCACCTTCTTTGGGTGGAGAGCACAATATACCATTTTGCTGCCTTAAAAGTCAATGGCTCTCAAAAGGCATGGTCCCTATGAAAAAGGAAGATGGTTTCTATTATCCACAGCATAGATATGTCGTGGAGGAGACATGTGAGCTGAGATGTGAACCACAGGTAGGCTGGGACACACGCACATGGGAGAGACAGAACAACAGGAAAAGGGATGTGTGTGAAAAGGCAGAGGATCATCACAGAGGAGAGTCACTTACTTAAAGGCACCGGAGCATCAATGTCTGAATGACAGAAAAGTGACACGAGGCAGTGAAAGTTTAGAGCCTGGCCACAAACTGCATGAAAGGCCAAACCAGGAATTTTGCCACTGGGAAGCAATAGGGGAAAGGGCTCTCTGTGGGGGGAACTGTGTTTTCTAAATTGATCATGTATTTTGCTTCTCTCTGTTGCTGCCTCTTCAGGAGAGAAAGACATAGTTCCCCAGGCAAAATGGTATCTGGGAATAATGATCCCTGGTCAACAACAGCTAGTGACGAGAGGACGGAAGGGAGCGTACCAACAAGGCAGCAAAGAGCCGGTGCAGGGGGAGGTCCTGTGTCTAAAAAATTCCAGTGACCAAATTCGCACTCTGATGATTGCAGGCCTAAGTCATTTAGTCCCAGATCTGGTGGCTTGGTGGCTGTGACCTCTGAATTTGGAAGAGGAAGAAACATGGGTCTGCTCTTCCATAGGGTGTTGGCCTTTCCTCTACTCCACAAAGGGTTGTCTGCTTTTTGTTGCCCATCTACTTCCTATTCTCTCCCCAAGTTCTCAGGGAATATTTTCAAGTAAAGGGACATGATTAGCTAGCTGAGTTATAGGAAGGTTACCAAGCAGTGGATCTCGGGATGGATTGAAGGAAGGATGACTGGAAGTGGGGAGATTAATTGGGAGACTAATAAAGAGACCTGATGAGAAACTAGAGAACTAAATTATGGTGGGATAAAAGAAAGGGACAAATTTGGGGACTATTGTAGAATTGGCAATGAAACAAACTGCTGATGGATAAGAGATGGTAGCAAGAAAGAACAGCGAGTAGGATGACCAACCCTGGTTTGCAAGGGACTCTTGCAGTGTCAGCACTAATAATCCTTCTCCTGGGAGAGCTTTCGATTCTGGACAAACCTAGATGGTTGGCCATCCTTAAGAGGCAGTGAAGGTCGTAAGAATTCCATCCCTAGTAGCTTGGAGAATTACTGTGTCTTTAACAAAAATAGAATGTACAGGAAGAAGGAGGGCTGGAGGAGAAAGGTAACTGGTTAGGGCTTTAACTGTGCGAAGTTTTAGGTTCCTGTGGTTGCAGATGGCCGAGGGACCCAAGCTCACAACAGACCAGGGCAGAATTCGAGTGGCAGGTGAGGAGTCAGTCCCCTGGAGGGTAGCTGAAATTCTGGTATTAAGCATATTTGCCAAGAGAGAGTTTAGGGAGGACAATAATAAGGGACAACGGCTCCTCACATGGTCCCACTTAGGAGATGAGAAAAGGAATTGGAACCTGAGAGGGAGACCAGGAAGGAGAGGATAGTGGGGCAGAAGGTAAGACTGAGAGAAAAAGAGAATAAAAAAAGGAGTGATAAACCAATTATTCTCTGGTGTTCCCAGATTAGAAAATAAATAGATCACAAAATCAGGAAAGCCTTTGAATTTAGCAGCCAAGGTGTTATTGGTGACCTTGGTGGAGAAATTTTAGTGGCAGAAAATATATATCAAGAGATTCTAGAGGGAATGGCAGTCACAAAGAAACAGCATGATGACAGCCCCTCAAGGAGCTGGGTGACGGAGGAAAGGAAGGTGATATGCCAGTAATTTACTATTTTAACTTTGCATTAACTTTTAAAGCAGTAATGGACAATTTATAAGCCACCTTCATGAGGAAAAGCATGTTATACAGTTATGATGTAATATGCCAGCAACTATTTATGGGACTTTTGACAAGTCACTAGCTCCCCCATAAACCCACCCTCCCTTTGGTCTGTAAAATAGATGGCTCATCTCAGATGATTTCTAAGGTTCCTTCAAACCCCGTTGGACCTCTTTTCTAGATTCTATGCTAGGAATCAAATGACCACTCCTCTATTTTGTGATGCAAAATCATGGTTTTGGAACTCCAGATGGTTTTTCCCAATTATCTAAAGCAGCAGTGTCCAAAAGACTTTACTATGACAATGGAAATGTTCTGGATCTGTGCTGCCCAAAAAGTAACCACTAGCCACATGTGGCTACTGAGCAATTGAAATGTGTCTAGTGCAACTGATGGACTGAATTTTAAATTTTATTTAATTTTAATTAATTTAAATTTAAATAGGCACATATAGCTAGAGGCTACTGTACTGCATGGTGCAGCTTTAAATTATTACAGTGAAATTCTCAAAAAGTTTCAAGCCCAAATTAATTTAGCATAACCACATACCATGTGCTGTATTTTGTTGGTCATAGGGCTCTTAAACAGGCCCCTGAGCATTAGCTGCCAAACATGTTTTAAGGAATGAATGCAGGACGGAAGAAAGCTGCGCTGTTGCTGCTATGATAACTGTCCTGGCAGGGAATGAGTTTCACCGCCAAAGAAATATGTTTCTGGGAAGGTTAGTTCTGTTTTCTATTCCTACCAAAAGTAGCTCCAAATGTGTTAGGAGACACTAGCTGGGCCGGAATGGGCTTAGAAGTTTGCGGCAACTAGATCTCTATATCCTATAGCCAGTGTGTACCTACATTAGTTCTAATTGGCTTACTGATTGTAGTGAAATAAAAGCTGCTGAGGGCTAGACAAAGCAAAGCTTATTATCTAAATTACACTGATTAAAAATAGAAAGTTGTCCTTCTAGAAGTTTCTTCTTTGATCACCCTTACTGGCTCTAGCTGTTAAAACTGGGTATCAAATTTCTGAAAAATCAGCCTTCTGTTCTTTTTGTAAGTCAATGTATTAACTAGCTAAGAATCCTTACCATGGCTTTCTAACCACAGTTAGGAAAATACAAACAGTGTTCCTTAAATCATCAGTGATGTCCTTTTGCATCTGAAGGTGAGCAGACCACTTTCTCCAGGTGCACCATTTGGCCAGTGTTCAACTGATGGGCACAGTTGTAAAGTGTTAGTGAGTAATAGAGTCATTGATTGTTGGACCATCTAACAGCCACAAACCCTAACCAGTCACCATAGGGCTGAAAGTGTTATTGTCAAAGCAACCAAAATGACAACTTAGAACTAAAATTGTCAGAATAGTGAAAAATTAAAGAGAATAAGTATATGTCATAAAACAGTACAAAAGGCATTGAACTAGTATACCTGGATTCTGGTCCTGATCCCAGACTTACTGTTACGAGGAAAAGCTATGATATCCAAGCCCTCTGGGCCTTGGTTGACTCATTTATAAAATGGATACATTATTAGCTTTGCTTCCCATCTTGCATTGTTGTGAAACTCAAATAAATAATGATCATCAAAACTAATGAAAAATCACAATGTACTTTACAACTGGATGCATAATTCCAAGCTAACAGCAATAATTACTATTATTACAGTGGGTCCTGGGATGCCCTGCTCTGAATTTCCATTGAAGTAGGAAGCCTTTCATGTACATTACATTAATGAGTCTTTGAGGAAACATCCCTGTGGTAAGAATGACACCCCAGCTTGGAGGTTCCACAATAAGCTAAATATAGAATTATCTTATGATATTTCCACCCAAAAGAATTAAAACCAAGTGTTCACAAAAAATTGTACAAGAGTGTTCAGAGATCACTACTCACAATAGCCAAAAGGTGGATAAATAAATTGTGATATACATATGTAATGGAATATTATTCAGCCATTAAAAGGAATGAAGTACTGACACATGCTACAACACATATGAACCTTGAAAACATTGTGAAAGATACAAAGGCCACATATTATATGGTTCCATTTGTATGAAATGTCCAGAATAGATAAACCCTTAGAGAGAAAACATACCAGTGGTTGTCGGGGACTGGGCAGGGGAGCAGGGGTAATAAGAAATGACTACTAATGGGGATGGGGTTTCCTCTTGGGGCAGTGGTGATGTTTGTACAAAAGGCCACTGAATTGTACTCTTTAAAATGCTATGTTATGTTATCTACATTACACCAGAATAAAAAAAAATTGCTATTGAAAAGAGTGCTTTTAAAAACTGAGCTTCTTTGGTGGTTAACAGCCATTTCAAGAATACTAAGCTGATAATCCAGCCATTTACACTAAGCATCCTCTAGAGCTATATATAACCAGTGTCTGAAAAGAGGACAATGAATTATTTAGACCAGCGGTTCTGAGCCCTGATGCCATAACACACTAGTGGCTTTCAATCAGTTGTATGGAAAAGGAAGAAGTACATGTAGAAGCTCGTAACTATGTGTAACCTACAATCCATCTCACCCATGAGAATCTCCAAACTCAAAACATAACTACCTAGGAGGGAGCATTCCTTATGGGAAAGGGTTTTGGAAACCACGGATCTAGATGATTCACTAGGAAGTTGCTGCAGTCCAGTCCGGATGGCTCTAGACGGTTATCAGATGGTTGCAGAATAACGTCAGGACAGGTTTCTTAGAGCAGAAAACACCAGAACACCCCCACCAAGAAAATCAATCAAATGTGAGTAATGGCCAATAATTTTTTCCAGGCATGTTTAAGAATACATCAAGAAATTTAAGAATAACTCTTCTATCCCACTGATTGGGAAATTTTGTAATTAGCAGGCTATAGAACTTTAATAGTCTCTGGCAAAGTTATCAAAGGGCTGCTGACCACCAGAGTAAGAACTCTTCACAGAGATGATACCAGAGTAGATGAGATCAGGGAGAAGCAGCTCAAGGAAAATGGAAAAAATAAAACAGGGAAAGTAAAATAATCTGAGGCACCAAAAGAATGACTCAGAATTTTTGCCTTCTCACTGCAATTTTTCTAGAGAACATTTACAGCATAGAAATGACTGGTTTCTCAACGTGTGGATTTTCTCCCCTAAATTACAACTTGCACTAAATGCTTTACCATTAACACAGGTAAGGCAAACATATCTGGAAATGTCTTCCATCTTTTGAATAGTAACCTAAAAGATCCCCCAAGAAATGAGTCCACATTTTCTTTCTTATTTATAAGCTAAATGTGTACAATTTTCAAGTGGACATTAAAATTCAGAAATATATATTATTCCCTATCCGGACTTTTATATCTTTTAGATTCGTACATCCTCTAAAACTAGTTTAGGTACTTTGAGAAAGTTATTTCACATCCTGGCCCCTGTGTAGACCTTTTGTCCAAATGGAAGTATTCAAAGGACCTGAGAAAGATGAGCATCTGCTGGGTAATCCTCTTAAAATTAAAATGCTGCACTGCGACAGTTTGAGCTGAAGGATCCAGAGTACACAATAGGCATTTAAAACACAGACTTGGGTGGTAGATATTGAATTTTGTACTGAACTCTCTTTTTAAAAACCTTGATTTCTCCATTCATACAGAAACCAGATTTGCTGAAAACCTCAGGCAGGGCTTCAGATTTAACCTTCGATCAGGGAAGGGAGACACCTACTGGTGGATAAAATAAAGAATTTAAAATATTTATAGATAGATATATCTATAAATGCATATAAAACACAGTAAAAGCATGCAAATACTACTTTATGTAGATAACAGTATATTTATGTGTGTATACACCCTAATCCCTAATCCCATAAAATAAGTACTCAACCAAAGGCATTTTGCAAATACTAAAAAGGACAGTTCAAATCTACTTTCTTAATACAGAAAACATGACCTAAAATACAAAGGAATGATACAGGTAAGCACAGCTGGCTAATGTGACACAGAGAAAATATAACTCAGAATTGTAGGGTGCATTTCTCCCTTAAAAATTCAACATTATTTCGACTTCATAATTTTTTTTTGTTTTTAATGTGATTGCTTCTACTCCAACAGAACAACTACACCAGATTATTCCTATATTTGTTTACCACTGACATTATTTTGGGTTGTTTGTGAATTGCATTTTGGTCTCAACCTATTTCAGGATTATCCTGAATGTTGATTTATTCAGTTTGAGACCAATAATACTCAGTAGTGCCATTTTTCTAGGGCGGTGTCAAAGAATGTCACTATGCCTGCACAGTCCGGTGTTATTATCATCTGCTGGATGATCAGTGAAGCAGGAGACAGAGTCTCTTCTCAATACACCAAGCCCCATACCTTCCTGCTATTTCTCTCTCTTGGCTAAAATGGGAGGAACAAAAAAAAAAGTCCTTTCCCCAATCAGCAGCAATCTCTCCAAAGGTCTTTTCATTTCAAAAGTCATAAGTGTTAATTAGCTATTATTAAGTGCCCTCTGTATAAATTAACATGATTGATGAAAAAATTAAGGGTAATGAAAAATCTAGCAATGCATGTATTTTTAAGTGACTATATTAAAAGATGGTGGTCCCTCTGGACAGAAACTAAGGCCCTCTGTTCTGTATCTTGACTTTATTATTATCTCTTGCTATCTCTCTTCCCCACTTTTTTTTTTTTTTTTTTGGTATTAGGGGAAAAATGCTGAATCTGTAATTCACTTGTTTTACAATTTTAATTTTTAAACGCAGGACACTAAATTGCACATCTTCTTTGATATTGCCTAGTAAGGTAAAAACATACCTAATTTTTTAACCCTCCAAATGGAAGTAAGATGTCTTCTCTATTTAGAAAAGCTCAGTACCTGTCCTCCGCAGAGTGGGCGGGAGTGGCCATGGGAGCAGTCCTGCGGGTGCCCACGTTGTGCAGCCAGGCTGGACTTCTAGGGCCGATGAGTCGCCTCCCTCCCTCCTTTCATTTCCTTACCTTACTCTGCAGAGTACTGGGGACAGAGTTCAAAATTAACAAAAGTTTTCCACAAAAATTAAAATGGAACCTACAAACCTATACCTTTGATTGAAAGTTAAATAATGTGAATTCTGCAACTGAAGATCACTGGGGTTCTGTTTTGTTTGCATTTGTTTGTTTTACTAAAATATGTAGGATTGTCACAATGAAAACAGTTCTGTGATTGAAGATTTGGGGGCACCTAAAGACCACACTGCGATTTAACTCAAAGCAGATATCAGTGAGAAGTTTCAAGAACATAGGTGGGCTCAAAATTCATGAAATAAAATTACTGAAAAGTGCAGAGATAAAGAATTACTCACTTAAAACTATGAACAGATATTTTTGGTCATACAAGGCATGAAACAGATTTCCATTTTCTTTTGCAAATAATTGGAAAGGAAGGCATGGTGTACACCCACACATTTTTTTAAAAAATCACACTTTTATCCAGAATCAAATCTTAACCTGAGAAGATAAAATTTCTGAGTTTTGTCTTTAATAAAAAAAAGAAAGTGACTATTTTATGATCATTTTATAAACATTACAGCATTTAGCTAATTTGCCAAGCTTTTCAAAAGCATCAAAATTACTTCATATTTGGACCTTCAAATTACCTGACATGTTTCTAAACATCCAAACGTCTCATGATGGCCAAAAATGATCTATTATCCTGTCTAGACCGTAAGCAAGTTAGCTTGCCTGCCTCCGCCAATGGTTTGGACAGGCAAGTTTTCATCTTCTTCATCAACCTCTCTCTCTGTCTCCCATATCATTCTCTCTCTTTAGGGACACTTAAGAAGCCAGTGATGGTGAACCCTTGCAATGCTGTCCACTGCCACATGCCTGACCGTCAGGGCAATGTTTACTTTATCAAGTTGCACTTCAGGATGTTGTAACACGCATCTTGTTACTCTGTACCGTCACATTTCTATGTTCTCCTGGAGCTCTGTGTTTCCCGCAGATGGCCACTCCTTGTTCAAAGGTAGCGTACTGTGTATCCAGGGTGACTTCGAGCACTTGCTGTAGGGGTGGCTGCATTAATTAGCTCGCTGCCCCTTCAGCAGGAGAACGTTCTGCAGCTGAGAACAGCTATGCACTTATAAGATACATTAGCATGTCGCTTGTAGGGACAAAGGAAACAAGAATGCCAAGTGACGGAAGACAGGAGTGGGTTCAAAACCATGTTTACAGTTAAGATGCAAGAGCATTCAATGCTAGAAGGATTTGATGGTTTATGCCAGCTTGGCTTCTTCCAAATGAGGAAGCAAGAGGAGCACCTGCCCAAATGAGGAAGCCCTGAAAGAGTACATTTAATGCGATTTGGACAGGCAAAGTAATTTAATGCTATTTCTGATTTTATATGATTTATGTCTGTAGAGCTACAATTATGAAAACAAAAAGAGCAAGATGGATCCAGAATGCACTAAATCTTTTCTTCACCCTCACAAATCCCTTTTAAAGTGGAAGCACCAAAGATCTCCTGTGGAAAGATTTAGTGAGGGAAACGATTCCAGTTTTTAAAAAGAATAGATGGGCTATCTGGTGACATGGCATTCAAATCTGAAAATGCTTCTGGGTGCTCTCAAGTATTTTCATTAACATTTTACCCCAAAGGGAGTAGTAATTAAATGATCAATGATGTCACGCCATTGCTACCACGAAAAAGTGGAAGAAAATCTTCCAAGGCAGGAAGATGCCTTTATGGTAACTTTCCATTAAGTATAATTTAAAATGAAACCTAGGAAAAACTCAGAAGTTTTTAAAATATTATGTTCCCGTAAATTATCATGAAGGAAGAACATGTTATGGAAACTTTGGCTAAGCAAGGAAAAGTATCTGTCTCTTAGCATAGTTGGCTAGGACCCCAATGCAAAGCAGAAATGATGCTTTCTTTTAAATTTCATATCATTAAACCGTATTTAAATAAGAAGGTATAAGATCTAGCATTTTTCAGTGAGTTCAATAAGAGAGGTAAGTGTTTGGAAAAAAGCACTTAAGGTACCTTCATATTTTGCCTTTGATACAAATGCACTTTCCTCCTGGCCAACCCAGGTTATGCATCCACTGGAGTCGGGTATCATGGGCATGCTCAGGATCGTCTCCACCTGTGGTCCTAGACCAAAGCATCTGCATTACTGGAACTAGGAAAGACAAAAACTCTCAGGCCCCTCCCCTAACCCTATGGAATCAGAAACTGCAGGAGTGAATTCCAGCAAGATGTGTCTTAATCAGCCCTCTAGGTGATTCCAGTGTGTGTCCATCCTTAACTCCCGCTATAAAAGAATCAAAGAAGAAGGTAGAGTAAACATAGAATCATTACTTCATTTCTGACATTAAAACTAGAATTGATCAGTATGACAATAGTCCTGAAAGTCTAGCTTTATTGAGGGCAAAAGGATTCTAAAAAATCTCCTTAGCTCTCATTTAACATTCTGAAGAGTAAGCCAAGTGATAAGATCATAGACTTTTTCATTAGGAAAGTCACAGGTAGATAGATAGGACAGGGAAGTCAAAAAACAAAAAACAGAAAACCCTCCCCTTGCCACCTGCAGAGACAGTGAAAAGAGAGTCAGAAAAGAGGAGAAAAGGGATCTGCCCCAGAATCACCTTGCTGGGGCTTCTGCAGAAGTGGCCCTTTGGACACCGAGGGCCAAGGGGCTCTTGAGGTACATGGCAGTGCTCAGCCCAACTTAGTTAGGAAGGTAGAATGTTGTAGCCAAGCAGAGAGGGTCTAGTTTGCATTCTTGAACCATCCCTAGTGTCTACATAGTATTAACACTGGACTGAGAGTCAAAGGGCCTCCCATGGGGCTCACTATGGTTGAGAACAAGATGACCTCAAAGATGAGCTGCAGGATGGGTAACCTGAGACACAAGAGTCACTCAGAGGGACCCACAGCATCTGTAAGGTCAGCAGGGCAGGCTCAGCGTAGGGAAGGTTCCAGGTTCCAGCCCTAACCTTAGACCCTGGCTTAGAGGGTACAGTGTATCACAGGCATGCACATACCCAGACAGATAATTGATTAAATAAGGAATACAAATAAAATATTCAAAATTAAATCACATAAGATAATTAAGAGTAGCATACACAACCAAGCAAATATTATTTTATATGGAATATAGGAATGAAAACTGGAACATGTGAATGCACTGAATTCTTCCAACGATTCATTCCCAGGGTCAAAAAAGGCCATGTGCCTAGTAGACAGCTCTGTAGGATAAGAACACATGGCATCACCATAGCTCAGAAACCAGGGTTCAGTGCTGCACAGTATGACCCATCACCCCAAACATCGTGCTCAGAACTAAAATTGTCCAGGTGCCAGGGAGACACCACACACACACTATACACACACACTATGTTCTCAAAAGAAGATGACTGCTTCCCAATGCTGTGATGAATCAAGGTGGTCCCATTGCTGAGTTAGAGATGGACATCACTTCAAAGCAGGGAGATTCTGAGCTAAGGAAGAAGCAATGTATCACATCCCTCCTCTCCGCAAGAATACAACAGAATTCTGTGTGATGAGGTGTCATTTACCAAACGTGTTGAAGGTCCATTTCCTTGCTTCTTTTCGTGCTCCAATCTGTGATCCCAGAGCCCTCAGAAACAGGCTTGGCATTCACAACAGGTGCATATGGCAAGTAGGAGACAGGACTTCAATAGCCTCACACCAGACATCTGAAACAATTATAGCACATACGTAACATATTCTGGATATTCCCAAGGAAAGAGAAATCTTGGTGAAACAAGTTGATTTTGATATTCCAGACAGTGTTAGTACACACAATGTTAAGTGAAACAACACAAGATGCTCAAGAGAAGATGCTCCAATAAAGAGTGAATTGTGATCTTGTGGGAAGATGAAATTAATTTTCAATTTGCTCTCCGTGGTGTGTGGTTTGAACTATTGCTTACTATAAATGTTAAGAAAAACAAAGAATCAAAACAAGACAAAAACATGAAAACTCTAACTTTGGTTATTTCAACTTTAGAAGGATTTAAATTACTTGCTAAAATTTTAGAAAAATATGATATGCCTGAATTGCTGCATGTGAAATGTGTGAAAAAGTGCCATTTCAATAAAAAATGAGAAAATTACAGAGAAAACAAAATCATTTGCTTGATAGAGAAGATTTAGATAGAAATAATCCCACACCTAATTCTATAGAGCCCATTTTGGGGGCCATTTAAGATCAAGACATAGCTTCTTCTAAAGAGAGAGTTGAGCATGCTGAGTTGAGTATAGTTATTTTCATTTAAAAAACATACCCATGAATGGAAAATTTGAAAAAAAAAATTTTTAGATAAACTGGATATGGATATAGAGAAATGGTGCCAATCATTAGTAACATGAGTAAAAATGTTTACATGCTGAAATTTCATAATTTGTAATAATTTCCTTAGTAACAGTTTTATTTTATACAACTCTATAACAATATTTGAACATATGTAAAACTCATGGATTCATTCCCCAAAAAATATTGCTTTAAAAATTTTATTGCCTTTAATTGCTCTAAAATTATTCTGGTTACTACTTCCTCAACAGAACAAGTTTTCTACAAATTGAAACAAAGGAAGAACATACAAAAACTATAATGATTCAGGAAGGGATGCTTCATATGGCATTACCACCAATGGGACCACATTATGAAGATCTTGACCACAATAACATAATTAGTGATTCTGCTGAAATGAAATAAAACTTAACTTATGACATAAATATGTCATAGTGTACTGAGTTATGTATTTTTTATTAGTCACCCAACTATCCTCAAGCCATCAACAGAACACTGACATGTACAATAATAAATAAGCTTGTCTTCAATATTTTGACAATGTTCAGACATATAAAAGCCATAGGTTTAAATATGTTTTTCAATTTTATCATTAAAAATGTATACCTATGAAAGTAAGGGAATAAGACTATTTAAGGGTGCTTTAGCTCAATTTTTGTTTACATTTATGTTTATGTGTATTGCTATGTACTTATATTCGTGCCTCACAGTAGTCCTCCCTAAGCTCTGCAAATGATAGAGGCAAGCTGGCCAGGCCCTGATCAAGTCTGAGAAAAAACAGACCATAGGATCATCAGCCCCAGATGTCACCGGTGGATACTGGCAGAGTGGCCAAGGATGGAGGTACACCAAATTACCTCAGCAGACGCCAGCAGCCCACCTCCAAAGACAAGTGGTTATGGCAGCCCCTGCGCCCAATCTCACACCTCATGCACGGCCTTAGAAGACAGCAGAATGAAATCTAAAACACGGAGAATTGATCCTAAAGAGTCAGAATTAACTCTTCAAAAAAAATTGTTAGAATGATTGAATGAGGCTTAGGATTAAATTGGATTATACAAATGTGTTTCCAACCACCACCATCATTACCAAGTGCTTAAGGAGTATTGGGCTAATGATTGAGAAATAAAGGTATAAAATTCATTTGAATGTTCAAATGGTAGACTTTCTACACGTATAAATAAAAGCAGGTGGCAGGTAACCTAATGGTAGGCCCAGTACCCCTGGAAAAAGGTAGAACACAGTCACATTTCCTGTCTTTGGACTTTGATGGACAGCTTCCCTTACTTTCAACCCCCCAGGCCCTTGCGCCTTTGACCGGACATCTTGCTGGTCTTTAACGTGATGAATGGCTGTTGGCACGTGATTCGGAGAGACGATCCTCTAATTTTGCCCCATCTTTGTTCAGCATCTCTGCTCTCCTGTGTGCCATGTACATGAAAACAAAGTGTTAACCAAAGCATGTAACATACACACTGAGCTTTTAATTTGTGTTTTGTTCTCACTACAACAGGTATGTTTTCCTCTCTTGGCTGTCCATGTGAAGGGAGAAACCCAGAACACTTTCCTAAATGTTCTGCAAGGCTTAAGCACCCTGCACCTAAATTTTCACCCAACATGGGGTGCCCCATTAGTGAATGTGTTAGGTGAGCAGGATAAACTAGAAGTTGGTTAATTTGACCAAAGAAATAAATTTTATAAGATTTCTTGCATCTTACTGTTTTATATGTTAAAATATGCTACACTATCATCAGCATTAAGAGTCTCTTTAAAAAGTGAAAATGTTCTAAGTTCAACAGTAGGAAGAAAGGTACCAATGGATAAAAGTGGAAAATTATCTGAATCACAAGTGATCCCATTCTCTCCCAACTTAAAAAAATAAAATTATATTGCAAAACAAATGCTTTGCAGTACAATATCAAATCAAACTCTAAGCCTAATTTGCTCATTCAAAGGGCTCCATATATAATAAGCAAAAGTGTTGACATGATTATTGCTCCCATTTTTTCTTTTCTCTCTTCCTTTTGCAGTCTGGAACTGTTTAGAAATCTAGTTGGAGTAATAAGCAAACAACTAAAAGCAGTCATCTTCAATTTTAGTACTAAAAGTTTAAACCCTGAACTTTAAACACAAAAGAAATCAAAGTGAATAAAAACAGACCGTGTAGTCAGGCTGATTAATAAGCAGCTTAGTGCATAATGAGGTAGGGGCTGCATGAATCAAATCCCCAAGAATAGTCTAGAGTATATTCTTTCCATTATAAAATGGGCCCTTAAAACAACAACATATGTGATCATTAAAATGGCTCCTTATTATGAAAACAGCATCCAAATGAGTTTCAGCATTTGCTTTTCTAAAAACTTGAAATGACAGTGCTAAACAATGGTGTGGGAAGAGCTTGCAACTTTGATGTAGTAATAATACTTACACCATTTCTTCCAAATTTTTTTAAGGAAGAAATGTTTTAACAAACTATAACTATATAGAGGAACTAGATTTGGGGAAGCAAATTTGGAAGAACTAAGAAATCTGGGGACTATAGTGTGTTAATGGAACATATTAAAATCCTAAAGTGTGGAGAATCATAGGAGATCCTAATTAAGTCTTTGCAAATTACAATTTCTCCAGAAGAGACAAACAATTGATGTGATTTTTTAAAGAGCTTTAAAAAAAAAAAAAGCTGTAAGTAAATAAAAAACAGGACTGCATCTGGAAAATGGAACAATGGAAGAAGGACCAAAACAGGAAAATGCTGTCAAGAAAATCAGTTAAAGCCAATGGAGGGATGCCAGTGGCAGAAAGGAAAATTGAGTCGATTACAACAGAAATAACTATGTGGAAGTAGAAAGAGAAGGAGAAAAATGATAGTCCGTTAATGTTTACAACAAGATTTACTTTTATAATGGAAATTTTTTTTAATTTGCTTCAGCCACTGTTAATCTGAAAACACTATTAACTGAAACATAAGCATTAACATGGAGACGCTAGGTGCTGCTCTGTTAAGCAAGAGATATACTGCACCAATCAGTATACCTAAAGCAAGGAATTATTTTTATATTGAGGTACATCCAACAAAATGCCCAAATCTTAGTGTACAGCTAGATGAATTTTGACATGTGTATACATTCATGTGACCATCACCTAGATCAAGATAGCATGTAACACTCTCACAAATTGTCTCCCCTTTCACCTGTCTCTCCCATCCCCCCCACCCCACCATGGCAACCACCAGTCTGCTCTCTGTGGCATGAGTCTATTTCTGTTTTATTTATTTGTTCATTTGTTTTGGTTTGTAGATTCCACATACAAGTGAAATCAGGTGGCATTGGTCTTTCTTTGACATATTTCACTTAGCGTAATACCCTGAGAACCATGGTGTCACAAATGGTAAGATTTCATTCTTTTTTATGGCTAATATTCCATTGGGTTTATATACCACATCTTCTTTATCCATTCATCTATTGAGGGTATCTAACCCTATACCTAAAAGGACTAGAAAAAGAAGAACAAACAAAGCCCAGGGTTAACTAAAGGAAAGAAATAATAAAGAGCAGAGCAGAAATAGAGCAAAGAATTTTAAAGATGAACTATTGCCACCTCCCTTGGTGCATCTACTTATGACCTGAACCAGAATATATAAATAGTACCCTGGGCGTCACTGCTAAACCGCCCATCAGTTCATGTTAGCTTGCTTAGATGTTCTTCTCCATGATCCTAAATCCTGTGTGATCAGGGTTACATGCAGGAATGGAGAGAATACGTGCCACCCACATGTTCTGATTTTAGGAATGCCAGGTACCTCCTCGGCTGGGTGCCGAGCATGCCTACTCACCGTCTATTTCATGCAACATCAGCATTACAGCTTCATTCCTCAGTTTCACGTTTTGGGCAGGTGAGTTGCAAACTCTTCTCCCAGGGTCAGTCTAAACTATTATCTGTCAGTTATACCCCAGTGTGAATGAGCTTGTCAAATCTTTTGCTAAGAGCAGGCTTCTAAAAGGGAGGAGACAACCTGAGGACAGCAGGCAGACACCCCAGGGGACCAGACAGAACACACTGAAAGTGGCCAAAACATTAAAACCTCTTTCCATTTTTGGGGGGCCCAAAAAAGAGTTCCATGACTCCCTAAATCTTACTCCCAAGATTTAGTGGCAGAAATGGAAGCTAGCCACTGCGGAAGCTGTGGCCTCCTGGTTAGGGCTAAATATATCTCAAGGCCTTTCCCTAGAACGGGTTTTGCAGGAAAGTGGCTAGTGGACTGACACCTCGTGAAGGCATTCAAGACGCAAGGAGAACAGGAGATGCAAAGCTCTCTCTGAACTCAAAGCGTAATGTCCATTAAGGAAGAACAGTAAATAATTGGCTTAACCTGTACATGGAGATAGAATACAAAAGAAGTATGTCCTAGTAATTTTTGTGGGATTATGATACTACAGAATTCAATAGGTGTGACACAGAAAATGAATGGGGTTGGGTCCTTCGTTAAGAATCCACTCTTTGGGTAGGAGAGTATATCACAGGCTTAGAGATTCCAAGAGACACCAGAAATGCTAAAAGATAAAACATTCTTATAAAACCAAGAACAATCCTACTGCGGGAGAAAAAGAGTATGTCTGGTGGGGAGTGGGGTAGGAGGGAGGAAGATCATTCAAAGAAATCAGTATTTTGGCAGTGAGCTTCTCCTTGAGCCCAGGTTTTTAAAAGATTTATAGGTAGCTCAGAGAAAAAGAAACACGAGAAAAAATGCTCAGCAGCCCTTGTGACTGAAAATACACATGAAAACAATATAGCTGTCAACTATCCGTTTGGCAAAATCCAAAAGTATGGTACGTTATGTGGTTTTTCTGGCTTATTTGTCACACAATTTTGGAAAACATATAAATTGGAATAACCTTTATGGAAGGCAGTTTGCAAATATATATAATATATTAATATATATATACTCTGTAATATACAATATATTTTATATATTATGCATAGTAATATTTTTGTAAGTATATTTATAATTATTATATTGTTTAATTATGTTGTAACTATATAATTATAATAAAATATATAATTATACATAACATTTAATACAATGTATATTTTTATATATATAATATTTTTAATTATACCTTTTGAGATCATTGTAGATTCATGTGCATATGTAAGAAATAACATAGAGATCCTATGTACTCTTTACCCAATTTCCTTTGATAGCAACATCTTTCAGAACTATAGCATGATATTAAAACCAGGATATTGACAACTATGCTGGCAAGATACAGAACACTTCCAGGATCAGGAGGATCCCTCATATTGCCCTTCTTGATCTACCCTAATGTCCCTTTACCACTTTCTCAACTCCTATGACCACTAATTTGTTCTTCATTTGTGTATTTTTTTCATTTTGAGAATGTTAATAGAGATGAAACCATGTAATATATAACATTTAGGGACTGACTTTTTTCACTTGGTATAGTTCTCTAGAGATTCATCCATGTTATCATTTTGTCAATATTTCATTTTGTTTTCTTTTTCTATTCTTTTTACCACTGACTATTGCCTCATGACATGGGTAAACCATTGTTTCTTAACCATTCACCATTGAAAGATATATGAGTTGTTTCTGTTCTTTAATATTATGAATGAAACTGCTATAAACAAGAGTTCATGTTTTTATATAAAGATAAGTTTTCATTTCACTGGGGAAAATGTGTAGGACGGCAGTCACAGTCATATGCTAGCTGCCTGTTTAGGTTTTTCAGAACCTGTCAAACTGTTTTCCAGAGTGGTTGTACCATTATACATTCTCCCAGCAATGGGTAAGAGATCCAGTTTCTCTGCACCCTCACCAGCATTTGGTGTTGTCACTATTTTTTATTTTAGCCATTCTGCTAGGTAAATAGTGATACCTCATTGTGACTTTAATTTAGTTCCCATAAAGGCTAGTGATATTGAATGTTTCATGCACTTATTTGTCATCCACATATCCTCTTTGATGAAATATCTCTTCATGTTTTTTGCCTATTTTCTGTTTGGATTTTTTATTTTACTGTTGAGTTTTGAGATTTCTTTATACCTTCTAGATATTAGTCCTTCATTGAATATAAGGTTTGCAAACATTTTCTCCCAGTCTGCAGCTCATCTTTCCATTACCTTAAAAGACTTTCTCAGAACAAAATGTTTTTATTTTGATCAAATACAATTTAACTTTTCTTCCTTTTATAGATCATATTTTTTATTTCAGGTTCAAGAACTCTTTGCCTAATCATTGATCCTAAAGATTTTCTCCTTTGTTTTCCTAGAAATTTCATAATCTTCTACTTTATATTTAAGTCCACAATGCATTTTGAATTATGTTTTGTATAAGGTGTAAGACTTAAGTCATATTTGTTTTGTTTTTGTTTTTTGCCTTTGAATGTCTAATTGCTCCCACACAATTTGTCTGAAATAACTGTCCTTCCTCCACTAAATTGTTTTTGTGTCAAAAATTAGGGCATATTTTTGTGGGTCTATTTCTGGGTTCTCTATTCTGTTCCACTGATCTAGTATCTATTCATCTATCTGCCAGTGACACACAATCCTGATCACCATACCTAACATATCTATTTAAAAAATCCTGCCAGGATTTTGATAAGAATTATGTTAAACCTATATACCAATTTGGGGAAAATTGACATCTTTATTATATTGAGTATTCATACCCACACACATCACTTCTCTCCATTTATTTAGATCTTCTTTGATTTCTCTTAACAACATTTTGTAGTTTTCAGGATACACATTGTACAAGAGAATTTACATCTAAAAATTTATTTTCACTTGTTTGTTTTGAACAGCTGTAAATGGCCTTGTATTTTTTATTTCATTTCATTGACAGAATGTAGAAATGCAGTCTATTTCCTTTATTCCCTTTTCATGCCTTAATGCTTTGGCTAGAACTTCTAGAACTATGTTGAATAAGAGTGATGAGAGCAAACATTCTTGCCTTATTTCTGATTTTAGGGGGAAAGCAGTCTTTCACCAGTAAACAGAAAGCTATCTGTAGGATTCTTGCAAAGCTCTCTATCAAGTTGAAGAAGTTCCACTCTATTCCCAGTTTTCTGAGATTTTTATCATTAATAGGTGTTGAATTCTTTCAAATGCTTTTTCTTCAACACATATGTTCATGATTTTTCTTCTTTGCCTTTTATTGTAATGGATTACACTAACTGATTTTTCAAATACTGAACCAGGATTGCACCCCTGGAATAAACCTTATTTGTTCATGGTATATAATTCTTTTTGTATATTGCTGAATTTTATGTGCTAAGTATGTCAACAATGTTTATCACTATATCTGTAAACTTGCAAGATTGAATATTAGAGATTTACCAACATCTCCCTAGACCAGTTCTCTATTTCTGTAAAAGGAGAATATGCTGCCATTCAGAAGAAATCTTTTGCTATATTTTTCAATTTCTTACATGTGTAAACAATATTTTTACTGCCTCATAAATATCAAAAGCAAGGGTAGAAACCATCCCATTTCAACTGAAATTGAAATCCATTTATGTTTACCTCACTCAATCCAGAACTGAGTCATTGTACAACAAAACATTAATACAAGTTTGATGTTAAAGATGTAAATTCTGTATTTCTACTTTCAAAAATAAAACTTTAATACACATAAAAACTACTATAAGATATCAATGTGGGAGGGGCAGAAGATGGCGGCGTGAGTAGAGCAGCGGAAATCTCCTCCCAAAACAACATATATCTATGAAAATATAACAAAGACAACCCTTCCTAGAATAAAGACCAGAGGACACAGGACAATATCCAGACCACATCCCCACCTGAGAGAACCCAGCGCCTCGCGAAGGGGGTAAGATACAAGCTCCGGCCCCGCGGGAGCCGAGCGCCCCTCCCCCCAGCTCCCGGCGGGAGAAGAGCAGGCAGAGCGGGAGGGAGACGGAGCCCAGGACTGCCGAGCACCCAGCCCCAGCCATCCGGGCCAGAGTGCAGGGCCCTCGATACTGGGAAAACAGGGCAGCAAGAACAGTGAGCGGGCACTGGAGGCCGGGCACCGGAGGACATAAGAAAAGCGCGCGACCATTTTTTTTAGCTTTTTTGCTGTTTTGTTTTGGCGAGCGCTTTTTGGGAGTTTTAAAGGGATAGGGACCCCAATACTAGGGAAACAGGGCAGAAAGACCGGTGAGCAGAGGCCTGAGGCTGGCACCGGAGAATAAAGAAAAACGAACGACCACCTTTTTTTCTTTTTTTTTTTTTAATTAAAAACTTTTTTTTTTTTTTAATTAAAAAAAATTTTTTTTTCTTTTTTTTTTGGTGGGCGTTGTTTTGTTTTGGCGGGTGCTTTTTGGAAGTCTTAAAGGGGCAGGGCGGGTCACTTAATCCAGAGGTAGGGAATCCGGGATCTCTGGGCACCCTAACCCCTGGGCTGCAGGGAGCAGGGAGGCCCCTTACGGAGATAAATAGCCTCCCAGCAGCTCCTGCTCCAACGCGACTCCACCACTTTGGAGCAGCTGCCCGAGCCAGGCCACGCCCACAGCAACAGCGGAGATTAACTCCATAGCAGCCGGGCAGGAAGCAGAAACCCTGTCTGCGCGCAGCTGCGCAGCACAAGCCACTAGAGGCCGCTGTTCTCCCAGGAGAGGAGGGCCACAAACCAACAAGAAAGGAAGTCCTTCCAGCCGTCACTCGTCCCAGTTCTGCAGACTATTCCTATCACCATGAAAAGGCAAAGCTACAGGCAGACAAAGATCACAGAGACAACACCAGAGAAGGAGACAGACCTAACCAGTCTCCCTGAAAAAGAATTCAAAATAAGAATCATAAACATGCTGACAGAGATGCAGAGAAATACGCAAGAGAAATGGGATGAAGTCCGGAAGGAGATCACAGATGCCAGAAAGGAGATCGCAGAAATGAAACAAACTCTGGAAGGGTTTATAAGCAGAATGGATAGAATGCAAGAGGCCATTGATGGAATTGAAATCAGAGAACAGGAACGCATAGAAGCTGACATAGAGAGAGACAAAAGGATCTCCAGGAATGAAACAATATTAAGAGAACTGTGTGACCAATCCAAAAGGAACAATATCCGTATTATAGGGGTCCCAGAAGAAGAAGAGAGAGGAAAAGAGATGGAAAGTATCTTAGAAGAAATAATTGCTGAAAACTTCCCCACACTGGGGGAGGAAGTAATCGAACAGACCACGGAAATACACAGAACCCCCAACAGAAAGGATCCAAGAACGGCAACACCAAGACACATAATAATTAAAATGGCAAAGATCAAGGACAAGGAAAGAGTGTTAAAGGCAGCTAGAGAGAAAAAGGTCACCTATAAAGGGAAACCCATCAGGCTAACATCAGATTTCTCAACAGAAACCCTGCAGGCCAGAAGAGAATGGCATGATATATTTAATACAATGAAACAGAAGGGCCTTGAACCAAGGATACTGTATCCAGCACGACTATCATTCAAATATGATGGTGGGATTAAACAATTCCCAGACAAACAAAAGCTGAGGGAATTTGCTTTCCACAAACCACCTCTACAGAACATCTTACAGGGACTGCTCTAGATGGGAGCACTCCTAGAAAGAGCACAGCACAAAACACCCAACATATGAAGAATCGAGGAGGAGGAACAAGAAGGGAGAGAAGAAAAGAATCTCCACACAGTGTATATAAAAGCTCAATAAGCGAGCTAAGTTAGGCAGTAAGATACTAAAGAGGCTAACCTTGAACCTTTGGTAACCACGAATTTAAAGCCTGCAATGGCAATAAGTACATATCTTTCAATAGTCACCCTAAATGTTAATGGGTTGAATGCACCAATCAAAAGACACAGAGTAACAGAATGGATAAAAAAGCAAGACCCATCTATATGCTGCTTACAAGAAACTCACCTCAAACCCAAAGACATGTACAGACTAAAAGTCAAGGGATGGAAAAACATATTTCAAGCAAACAACAGTGAGAAGAAAGCAGGGGTTGCAGTACTAATATCACACAAAATAGACTTCAAAACAAAGAAAGTAACAAGAGATAAAGAAGGACACTACATAATGATAAAGGGCTCAGTCAAACAAGAGGATATAACCATTCTAAATATATATGCACCCAACACAGGAGCACCAGCATATGTGAAACAAATACTAACAGAACTAAAGGGGGATATAGACTGGAATGCATTCATTCTAGGAGACTTCAACACACCACTCACCACAAAGGATAGATCCACTGGGCAGAAAATAAGTAAGGACACGGAAGCACTGAACAACACAGTAGAGCAGATGGACCTAATAGACATCTATAGAACTCTACATAAAAAAGCAGCGGGATATACATTCTTCTCAAGTGCACATGGAACATTCTCCAGAGTAGACCACATACTAGGCCACAAAAAGAGCCTCAGAAAATTCCAAAAGAATGAAATCCTACCAACCAACTTTTCAGACCACAAAGGAATAAAACTAGAAATAAACTGTACAAAGAAAGCAAAGAGGCTCACAAACACATGGAGGCTTAACAACACGCTCCTAAATAATCAATGGATCAATGACCAAATCAAAATGGAGATCCAGCAATATATGGAAACAAATGACAACAACAACACTAAGCCCCAACTTCTGTGGGACACAGCAAAAGCAGTCTTAAGAGGAAAGTATATAGCAATACAAGCATATTTAAAAAAGGAAGAGCAATCCCAAATGAATGGTCTAATGTCACAATTATCGAAATTGGAAAAAGAAGAACAGATGAGGCCTAAGGTCAGCAGAAGGAGGGACATAATAAAGATCAGAGAAGAAATAAATAAAATTGAGAAGAATAAAACAATTGCAAAAATCAATGAAACCAAGAGCTGGTTCTTTGAGAAAATAAACAAAATAGATAAGCCTCTAGCCAGACTTATTAAGAAGAAAAGAGAGTCAACACAAATCAACAGTATCAGAAATGAGAAAGGAAAAATCACGACGGACCCCACGGAAATGCAAAGAATTATTGGAGAATACTATGAAAACCTATATGCTAACAAGCTGGGAAACCTAGGAGAAATGGACAACTTCCTAGAAAAATATAACCTTCCAAGATTGACCCAGGAAGAAACAGAAAATCTAAACAGACCAATTACCAGCAACGAAATTGAAGCGGTAATCCAAAAACTACCAAAGAACAAAACCCCCGGGCCAGATGGATTTACCTCGGAATTTTATCAGACATACAGGGAAGACATAATACCCATTCTCCTTAAAGTTTTCCAAAAAATAGAGGAGGAGGGGATACTCCCAAACTCATTCTATGAAGCTAACATCACCCTAATACCAAAACCAGGCAAAGACCCCACCAAAAAAGAAAACTACAGACCAATATCCCTGATGAACGTAGATGCAAAAATACTCAACAAAATATTAGCAAACCGAATTCAAAAATACATCAAAAGGATCATACACCATGACCAAGTGGGATTCATCCCAGGGATGCAAGGATGGTACAACATTCGAAAGTCCATCAACATCATCCACCACATCAACAAAAAGAAAGACAAAAACCACATGATCATCTCCATAGATGCTGAAAAAGCATTTGACAAAGTTCAACATCCATTCATGTTAAAAACTCTCAGCAAAATGGGAATAGAGGGCAAGTACCTCAACATAATAAAGGCCATCTATGATAAACCCACAGCCAACATTATATTGAACAGCGAGAAGCTGAAAGCATTTCCGCTGAGATTGGGAACTAGACAGGGATGCCCACTCTCTCCACTGTTATTTAACATAGTACTGGAGGTCCTAGCCACGGCAATCAGACAAAATAAAGAAATACAAGGAATCCAGATTGGTAAAGAAGAAGTTAAACTGTCACTGTTTGCAGATGACATGATACTGTACATAAAAAACCCTAAAGAGTCCACCCCAAAACTACTAGAACTGATATCAGAATACAGCAAAGTTGCAGGATACAAAATCAACACACAGAAATCTGTGGCTTTCCTATATACTAACAATGAACCAACAGAAAGAGAAATCAGGAAAACAACTCCATTCACAATTGCATCAAAAAAAATAAAATACCTAGGAATAAACCTAACCAAAGAAGTGAAAGACTTATACTCTGAAAACTACAAGTCACTCTTAAGAGAAATTAAAGGGGACACTAACAGATGGAAACTCATCCCATGCTCATGGCTAGGGAGAATTAATATCGTTAAAATGGCCATCCTGCCCAAAGCAATATACAGATTTGATGCAATCCCTATGAAACTACCAGCAACATTCTTCAATGAACTGGAACAAATAATTCAAAAATTCATATGGAAACACCAAAGACCCCGAATAGCCAAAGCAATCCTGAGAAAGAAGAATAAAGTACGGGGGATCTCACTCCCCAACTTCAAGCTCTACTATAAAGCCATAGTAATCAAGACAATTTGGTACTGGAACAAGAGCAGAGCCACAGACCAATGGAACAGACTAGAGAATCCAGACATTAACCCAGACATATATGGTCAATTAATATTTGATAAAGGAGTCATGGACATACAATGGCGAAATGATAGTCTCTTCAACAGGTGGTGCTGGCAAAACTGGACAGCTACATGTAGGAGAATGAAACTGGACCATTGTCTAACCCCATATACAAAAGTAAACTCAAAATGGATCAAAGACCTGAATGTAAGCCATGAAACCATTAAACTCTTGGAAGAAAACATAGGCGAAAACCTCTTAGACATAAACATGAGTGACCTCTTCTTGAACATATCTCCCCGGGCAAGGAAAACAACAGCAAAAATGAGTAAGTGGGACTATATTAAGCTGAAAAGCTTCTGTACAGCAAAAGACACCATCAATAGAACAAAAAGGATCCCTACAGTATGGGAGAATATATTTGAAAATGACACATCCGATAAAGGCTTGACGTCCAGAATATATAAGGAGCTCACACGCCTCAACAAACAAAAAACAAATAACCCAATTAAAAAATGGGCAGAGGAACTGAACAGACAGGTCTCCAAAAAAGAAATACAGATGGCCAACAGACACATGAAAAGGTGCTCCACATCACTAATTATCAGAGAAATGCAAATTAAAACTACAATGAGGTATCACCTCACACCAGTAAGGATGGCTGCCATCCAAAAGACAAACAACAACAAATGTTGGCAAGGCTGTGGAGAAAGGGGAACCCTCCTACACTGCTGGTGGGAATGTAAGTTAGTTCAACCATTGTGGAAAGCAGTATGGAGGTATATCAAAATGCTCAAAACAGACTTACCATTTGACCCAGGAATTCCACTCCTAGGAATTTACCCTAAGAACGCAGCAATCAAGTTTGAGAAAGACAGATGCACCCCTATGTTTATTGCAGCACTATTTACAATAGCCAAGAATTGGAAGCAACCTAAATGTCCATCAATAGATGAATGGATAAAGAAGATGTGGTACATATACACAATGGAATACTACTCAGCCATAAGAAAAGGGAAAATCCAGTCATTTACAGCAACATGGATGTTGCTGGAGGGTATTATGCTCAGTGAAACAAGCCAAGCGGAGAAAGAGAAATACCAAATGATTTCACTTATCTGTGGAATATAAGAACAAAGGAAAAACTGAAGGAACAGAACAGCAGCAGAATCACAGAACTCAAGAATGGACTAACAGGTACCAAAGGGAAATGGACTGGGGAGGATGGGTGGGTAGGGAGGGATAAGGGGGGGTAGAAGTAGGGGGGTATTAAGATTAACATACATGGGGGGGTAGGAGAAAAGGGAGGGCTGTACAACACAGAGAAGGCAAGTAGTGATTCTACAACATTTTGCTATGCTGATGGACAGTGACTGTAAAGGGTTTTATAGGGGAGACCTGGTATAGGGGAGAGCCTAGTAAACATAATATTCGTCATGTAAGTGTAGATTAGTGATACCAAAAACAAAGAAAAAAAAAAAAAGGGCAGTTCCTGTGTGGTAACCTCCAACGAGTTCTACACAAGGGTATAAAGGGCATATAAAAGTGTAGGCAAAGGGTCTGTTTGTGTTTATACAGAGGATCAAAGCCTAATTGGGCTACCCCGAAAATGAACTAAGATACGATATGAAAAAGAACTTCCAACATCTGCACTCTCTGGAAGACTCATGCCAGAAGATGATCATCAAAAAACCCCAACAAAGATCCACGCACTGTTACAGCTGTAGATGCACTCATCCCACCCGTTCCTGGACTTGCCATGGGAATGAGTAAGGAGATATCTAAGCTGGCCTGTGCATACAGTAAAACAACAAATTTGACTGGATCTATACTGTTGGAACTCAACCAAGAATTTGGAGAAGTGCAAATTGTAGCGCTCCAAACTCTTACAACTACAGACTATTTACTGTTAAAAGAACATATGGCATGTGAACAGTCCCCAGGAATGGGTTGTTTTAATTTGTCTGATTTCTCTCAGACTGTTCAAGTTCAGTTGGACAATATCCACCATATCATAGATAAGTTTTCACAAATGCCTAAGGTGCCTTAATGGTTTTCTTGGTTTCACTGGAGATGGCTGGTAATTACAGATATGCTTTGGTTATGTAACTATACTCCTATTATGTTAATGTGTGTGCGCAATTTAAGTAGTAGCTTAAAACCTATATATGCTGAAGTTACTCTACAAGAAGATATGTCAAAGAAATAATCAATCTTCCCAGGTTTTCTCCCGCCTGCTACTTCTATAGCTTTTCTTCTTCCTTCCTAATTACAACCCTTAAATAGAATTCGTGCCTCATATCAAATTTACCTAGTATCATAACTCCTCCAAGTGGTAAAGATACCTCAAGACAAATGCTGGGCATAGAAGCCACAGGGCATAAATATGCAAAGAAGTAAAAAGCTAACCTTTTCAAACAATAAGGCTTCCCTCTCACTTACCAACTCTACATTTCCCTGTATGGCCCCGGAAGATGACTGGTTAGCCAGAGACGGGTAAGGTTCCTCAAGGGAGGAACAACCTAAGACAGGCACAGTCGCAGGGGGGCCATCAGGTGAGAAATTGGGGATCAACAGAGGTGAGGCTTAGAACCTCACCCCCCCTGTTCTGAGAGAAATCTTCTGCATACGTGGATGTTTTATTGCCCTGGTCTAGCTTGGATTAACACATAGTCTACAGGCACACACCTGATCATCTACATTTGCTCTCTTACAACACTAAACTATGTTTTCTACCTTTATCTTATATCTACCTACCACTTCAGCATTTTATTAAAAATAATAATAATAAAGAGAGAAATGTGGTATCCACATATAAATCAAGTATAAAAACCAAATGAGTATTCATATTTGAACTGACTGTTTAGAGTTCATAATGCATGAGCAAAACCGAAAGTTTCTGTGATGACTGCCCTTGTACTGTTCACTATGTAACTTATTCATTATGTAAGAATTTGTTCTACATGTAAGAACTTGTTTGTTATGCTTGTCAGAATTTGTTCTACATGTAAGAACTTGTCAGAAGATTGGAGACTGACGAAAATTAGGCTTGGGGTGGATTAATGATTGTGCATTGAGCATTGACTCCCCTATACAGAATTTTATTGTCGTTAACAACCATTTGATCAATAAATATGAGAGATGCCCTCACAAAAAAAAAAAAAAAAAAAAAAAAAAGGACAGACTTCCAATGGTAAAATAAATAAGTAACCGGGATGTAATGTATAGCATAAGGAATATAGTCAAGATATTGTAACAGCTTGGTAGGGTGATAGCTGGAACCTAGAATTATGTATATAAATGTTCTACCACTGTGTTGTACACTTGAAACTAATGTAATGTAATACTGTGCATCAACTACCCTTCAATAAAAAAATATATATATATTAAAAAAAAAAAAAAAAAAGATATCAATGTGTATATATAAAATTTTTGTGATGTATAAACCTACATTTGAGTCTGATCATGTCATTTGTTTAAAAAATGTTTTTCAAAATCCAATGTGTATCTCAGGCCATATTTTTATTCATGTTGTTTTGGCTTTGAGTTTAGGTATACTATTCAATATTAACAATGAATTTTTTTATTGTAAGTAACATTAGTTAAAATCAATGTATAACTTTCATTTAAATTAAATCTATTAGGCCTAACATTGAAAAAATTAATTTCCATTTTGGTTTAAGCTAGTTACATAACATAAATTTATTTTTTGCCTTTATGAAAAGGAAAGATTAATTAACTTTTTATTCAAGTTACATTTTTAGTTTATGGAGGGAAAAATACCCTTGCCAAGGCCATAGACCATATACCACATTTCACTATCATCTGAAGATCAGAAATTTTTGACAGGACTCTTAGATCTACTTGGGAATGGTAAAAATGTCAAAAAGGATGAATTTTAAGGCAAATTTGAAGTTCCCTGTAACTGTTCTGCAGACTTGCATTCAGAGCTGATATACTTTGTGGGAAAGGGAATCATGTAAAATAGTAGACTAATAAGCTAGCCAAAATAAAGAGGGCCACAGAAAAAGATTATTGTCATAAGAGATTGACAATTATTACTCTATTGTTATATCTACAATTTACAGATCATGCTCATAACTCCATGAACTGGTGATACAATTTTGTTTGTTTGTTTTATAACAACAAGGGTTGGAAACTCTGAGGGGACCATGCAGAGAATGACCTATGTCTTCCCCACACTTCTGCTCTGAAACTCTGATGAACAGTAGTAAATAGAAAGGGTTAGTTATATCTTGGTGTGTTTGGAGAGACTATCATTTTTAAACACAGGGGTTCCCTGAGATCTGGAAATTATTGTAAGGCATTTGAAGGGTAAAGATTAGGAAGACTGCTTTAACCAAATTGAACAAGAAAGGCTTGTTCTTGTTATTGGCTTACACAGTCATGGGGAGACTTGAAAAAACATATTAAACAGATTGAACTTTCAGGGACAGTTTGTACCCAGCAAGGGAACTACTGCCTCTTCCATTGCTAAGATAGAAGCGCACCAGCACGAGAAGAGAGTTGACGCTACGTTCGTGGTTCCAGAACCTTGCCTTGCCGGCTGTCATCTGCAGCCCCCAAGAGATGCTGGCTGCTTGGCTCTCTTAACCAACAAAGCTGATGATTGAGGGCCAGGGCCTCTGAGAACTACCGAGAAACCAAATTGCTACTGTGACTGTGTTTGCCAGGAAAAAACAACACAACAAGTAGTTTTGCATCTTCTAAGTTTGGCAAGTTTTTACCTGACTATCAAAACATAACTCTCCTTTGGAACATGACTGCAAAGATGTTGAGGAAATGGACTTTTTATTTTTCCAGGCCCCTCAGTACACCTGGGATCATTAGGAAAAGGATGGAGTGGATGTTAAGAACCAATCCTATATCCAACTCAAAAGTCTCCTTTTTAGCATTCATCCTCTTAAGGAAGCAGGTTTGAAACAATGTGTAATTTTACTGAATTTAACTTAATTTCTAGTCCTGAAATTATTAGCTAATATTGAAAACAGGATAATCCAGGGAATTAGGTCCATAAATCTCCCTTTTTCATTCATTAATGAAGATAATTCATCTGAAATCCCACATACATGGTTTTCAGTTATGTATATTAGTAATGAATGCCTTTGAAATATGCCCACCATCCTTTGGTGCAAGATAACCAACTGTGGCACCTGGACCTAACAGGACAGCTCCACTTATTCAACAAACATTTCCTGAGCACATGATCTGTAGCTGATACTGTGTAGACCTTACTTAGTTTTCTATTTCTCACCTGTGTGGATTCCAAAGTCAAAGGCCAGTAAGTCTTCTACCATAACTTTGATTAGAGATTTGGTTGGTTGGTGCTTATTTGAAAAACTGAGGTCAGAGAAATTCTGAAAATCCCGTTAACTCCATCAAAAACCCATTTAAGTTCCATGTAGATCGTCTCCAACAGAGTAAGCTAACAGGAATCCCAATACTATGCTCCAGATCTAAGAACTCTTTCAAGTCTCCCAAAGTTTGCCTTCCTCCAAAATAGTGTATCTTCAAAGCACCCTCTCTCATTACTTCTTGTGTTCAATAAAGGCTAAAGCCAGACTTGTAATCTCATTAGTATGTAAATATTCTGGAGTTAACTTGGTCTTTTGTTTATTTGCCAGCAATCGCAAATATTTTGTAGAGTTTGAATTCCTACCCCCCACCCTGATTCAACTTACATAAGCCATCAAAGACTACAAATGTAAGAGAACATCAACAAGACATCTTGATAAAGGACAAACCAAGAATAAATCAAGAAGTCCCTGTCAATAGATATTTAAAGCACAAAATTTTATTTTCATTTTAATCTGTTGCTATAAAGTGCCAGCCCTCTTCAGAAACAGAGTGAATCTGACAGTTTTGTGTTGATTCTAACATTTCCCATTACAGACACCTCTCATGGCTGTCCTGAAGCAAAAATAAATTTCCCTTTTTAAGCTTTTGATGATAAAAATCTCATCTGAAGCCTCATAAATGATCCTTTATTGTCTATATTAATAATGAATAAATGTCTTTTGAATACCCCTGATCTTTCGCATTAATATCACCATATGTATTATAGATAACCTTTTGATTTAACAGCACAAACTCTGAAACAATATTAAACACTAAAGAACTGATCTTATGAAGTCAGTGAGGTCAGAATTATAAACATTTCTTTCAGTTCTGTGTCCATTAGGTGACACTATCACCTATCTGTATTTATTTTTTGAACCTGTGTGTCAGAGAGAGAGAGAGAGAGGAAACCCTAGAAACTGAGCTCATAAATTTTTATTTTCTGCAGCCTTCTATTTTTCACACATTCCATGTTCCTTCTCCAACCTTTTTCTAGTGTGAGCTAAAGAACACAATGAAGACAGAATTTAAACTCCTCTGACTTTCTGCTTCATTTCTGGTCTCATTTTTCAAATAAAATTAATCTCTTATTACTGTCCTGCCAGTTGGAAAAACTCCAGTTGGAAAGATTCTGTTGACTATTAAGAATAATGAAAAGTTCATTAAAGAGAAGCTTAGCTACTTTTTTTTTCCAGGTTTTTTACTCAACTTCACTGATTACAGTTCTGTTGTTAAATGCCTTTCCCCCCGTTACATACTTGCACGAATGAATGAATGTCAGAGGAGGGCAGAATGAGTTGCCAAGTCACAGAGCTGACCAGGGCATAGCCACGCAATGACTCAGATTCCTGACCCAAGTCAGCTTTCCTCACAATATTCCAGGCTCACCCTCTTCTGTATGCCTTGACTCTTGGCCTTGAGGCTGGAATATTGCAAAAAAAACAGTAATGGGTTTGTAGGATCACTCTGGGAATAGAGGATAAGGAAGAATGTGTAGCACAAATAAGAACAGCCACATGTTCCCTCTGGAAATTTGACCCAGTGGCCCAACATCATGTAATTATTCACCGTGGAGAATTTTTCCAGTCTCCGGTATGTATATATCTTCTATGTAGGAATATAAAGTATCAGAATAGCTGGGAATCCAATTTCTTAATAAGAAAGTGACTTGTGAACTTGGAATGAAAATAAGAGGAAGTGTATTATCTTGACATAAATTCCTGCTTTTCCTTGGGATGGTTTCATCTTAATCCTTAATCTCCCAGGAAAGGAACAGAATTCAGGGTAAATTTTCCTCAGAATAAATCTAAATCTATCTGTTGCCCCTCTCAAGACTACTTGCTTTGTTAGAATAAAAAAATTTTTCAAATAAGCTATTTTACAATAGATTTAGACTTACAGAAAGTTTTGAAGGTAGCTGTATTAATCAGGGTTCTCCAGAAAACAGAACCAATAGGAAAAGTGGATGGATAAATAACTGATAAATAGGTAGACAACAAGAGAGGTGATAGGTAGATATAGATGATGACAGAGATGACACATAGATAATAGATAGATAGATGATAGGTAGATAGATGTAGATGATGATGGCAATAGATAGATGATAGATATGATAGATAGATGATAGATAGATAGATAGATAGATAGATAGATAGATAGATAGATAGATAGATAGATAGATAGATAGATAGATAAGAAGGAATTGTCTCACCCAATTACGGAGACTGAGAAGTTCAAAATCTGCAGGGTGGGCTGGCAGGCTGAAGATCCACGAGAGTTCATGCTACAGCTTGAGTCAGAAAGCATCTGCTACAAACCAGGAAGAATCAGTGTTGCAAATGAAGTTTAAAGACAGTCTGGCTGGAGAATTCTTTCTTGCTCTAGGAAGACCAGTCTTTTTGTTCTATTCAGACCTTCAACCAATTGGCTGAGCACCCCACCCACCATGTTAGGAAGGGTAATATGCTTTACTCAAAGTTCACTGATTGAAATCTTCGTCTCATCCAAAACACACTCACATCAACACCTAGAATAATGGGCAGCACATGGCCCAACAAACCTGACATGAAATTAGTGATCACAGTACTGCAGAGATTCCATGTGCCCAGACTTCTTTTTTTCTCAGACTTTTCTTATTTTTGAAAAGCCTGACAATTTTGAGGGTGTTAAGTATATTACTAGAATGCCTCACCATTGATGTTTTTCTCATGGTTACACTGAGATCATGAATTTTTAGAAAGTAGATCACAGAAGTAGACTACCATTTTTATCTCATCATAGCAAGGGTGTAAAGTATAAGTAAGATTTATGACTGCTGATGTTGACCTTGGCCACCTGAGATAGATTTCTCCACTGTAAAATTACTGTTTTCCCCTTTCCTAACTCACATCTTTGGAAGGAAGTCACTATGTGAAATCCACACCTAAGGAGTGGGAAGGTATGATTCTCCTCCTTAAGGATGGAGTAATTACATAAATATAAATTATTTGGAATTCTGATGCATGAGATATTTGTCTGCTTTCATCTATTTGCTTTTTTTTAATTATCAAGTTATCATTGATTTACAATTTTATGCTCAGGTGACACATGAGCAACATTATGGTGTAGGTAAAATTGTAACATCTCCAGAGTATCTTGCCCGACTTTAGTGCATTTGCATATCCTCAGGGGTGGAGAGAAGTTCATCTCCATGTCAATGGGTAATTACCTGGGCAACCAAGGGTGTGTCTGAACCTGAGAGGTTAAGGGGAGGGGCTGGCTTGCTTGCTGGCTTGCTTCTTCAGGAGCAGAGGAGAGAGACGGCCCTGGACTGCAGTTTGTAAGCAATAAACAGGTTTTAAACTTTATTTCTCCCTTTGACTGATTTTGGTTTTTAGAGGTATTTTGATCTGAGATTTCCTCTCCACAGACTTACATCTGGCGACAGTAGGCAGGGTGCCACTGAACCCAAAATCTGTCATAATGGGTGCGACCTTTGGGAGGGCTGCTCCTGTGGATGGTGGGGAGGCCCCAGTGGATGCAGAGGCAGAGGATGTCACTTCACCTGTTATTATCCCCCCAGCTGTGGGGGGGAACCCCTAGTGGGGAATTGGTCTAGGGTAAAGTACCTCCTAGAGGGGTGGGGCCTTCCCCAGAATGGGGGAAGTGTGGACACACCAGAAGCTGCAGAATTAGTCCCCTGTGAGTTGGAAGACTGCTTGGAGACCTTACGGGGCCGGGTAGTGGCTGGCATTGTAGGGTCTCTTTTCATTGAGATAGTGGAAAATGTTATACAGGAGAAAGAGAGGATTAGCGAGGGACTTAGGTGGGAGAGAGACACACTTCAGCATCGCTTGAAGGAGCTGGACGATAACCTATGGGATGCTGTTAAAGAAGAGAGACAGTTACTGAAAAGGCAGGTCACACTCCTAGAAGATTCCTTAGCAGATGGCAGGAAAAGCTGCGTTGCCAGAGGCCATGGGGGAGGGGAGGAAAAAGTGGTGCCTTCAGCCCCAGAGATGGTGGAGGAGGAGCCGTTGGTGGAGGAGCCCGAAGGAGAAGAGGAGGAGGCGGGGCCATTGGCGGATCTGCTACCCAGGCCACCACTGGAGGTACCATTTTCTCCTGTTTTAAAGGCCCGCCCAGCTGTAATTAAGAAATAAACATGAAACAACCACAGGCTCCTCAAGGGGAAGAGCAGCCCCCTACCCAGGTTGTGGGGCACTTCATGCTCCGCCCCTATACCCGGGATGAGCTGGTGGATGTGAACATTCGGTATAGGCAGAAGCCATCGGAATCTCTGCCTACATGGCTTTTACGTCTCTGGGATATGGGGGTGGAAAACATTGTTATGTCAGGTTCTGAAATGGGTAGACTGGCTTCCCTGACAACTCACCCTTCCCTCTGGCAGTGGTTGCAAAACACCCTTCATGCCTCAGAGAATCAGACACTCCTTGAATGGCTGACAGCTTCCATCAGGGTAGTTTGCCCTAATCAGGGTGATTTACCATATTTTGCCAGTAGTTGGAAAATGTATGCAGAGCTCCAACAGGTACTGCGGGAATTGGGCATGAAAAACATCATCTATAATATGGACCCCCAGGGCCCTGATGAGGAGGTGTTCACTGTAGGAATGAGAAGCCTGGTGCTGCACACAGCTCCCACATCTCTCTTTGGCTCCCTAGTGACTACTCTTGCCCCCCACCTAAGGCAGCCCAAGAGGGGGGCTACTCGTACTTTAGCAGATCTGGGGGAGGTCGAAACAGCAAGGGCATGGAGGGAAGTACGAGCCATGACTGAAAGGAGAGGTGCAAAAGGCCCTGTGAAAGTCTCGAGGACCCAGATGTGGGCTGATCTGATAAAGGCTGGAGTAATGAAAGAAAAACTTGATGGGCAGCCCAGTAGAATATTGTTAGAACTGTGGCACCAATTAAAGCCAGAGCAGCAGTTCCAGCTGCTGAGGTCCAGGACATGGAAACCAGAGTCAAGGCCTCATGCCCGGCCTGTGTCCCTGCAAAACTCCATGGGAGACAGTACTCAGGATTCGCCTGGGCCCTCACCCCCACAGGAGGATGATCGGGCATCACTGTTCAACTGAGGGTGGAGGTCAAAGTCCTCATCTTGGGGGACATGGTGGGGACCAGAGGCCACAGGTAGAATTAGTAATTCATTGTTTCCCTGTGAATGTACAACATGTCCTGGTGCTGGTGGACACAGTTTCTGAGTGTTCTATGAATCATGGCAACCCTGAGCATTTTCCCGGGACCCCTGCTGTGATAGATGGCTATGGGGTAAGGCAATTAGAGTGAAGAAAGCCCAAATCGCATTGGAGATAAGGTGTTAACCCCCAAAGGAGTATACTGTGTACATTTCTCCCTTCCCTGAATATATTTTGGGGGTAGATATCCTGCAGGGCCTGTGGTTACCGACCACTGCAGGTGAGTTCAGAGTGAGGGTACATGTGATAAAGGCAGTTCTGAGGAGACATGCTCAGCACCCATCTGTAGCTCTGCCTGTACCCCGGCAGGTGACAAATATTAAGCAGTATAAATTGCCTGGGGGACACAAGGAAATTGGAGAAACTCTAAAGGAGTAGGAGAGGGCGGCATCATAAAGCCCACTCACAGTCTTTTTAATTCCCCAGTGTGGCCGGTGAGAAAGCCAGACGGCTCCTGGCGTATGACTATAGACTAAAGGGAACTGAATAAAGTCACACTCCTTTGCATGCTGTTGCCCCCTCTACAGCAGACATTCTGGACACCCTCAGCCATGAGCTGGGAACGTATCATTATGTAGACCTTGCTGATGCTTTCTTCTCTATCAACACAGCACAGGAAAGCCAGGAGCAGTTTGCCTTCATGTGGGAAGGCCAGCAGTGGACATTCACTGTCCTTCCACAGGGACACCTCCACAGTCCCACCATCTGTCACTGACTTGTAGCCCACAATTTGGCCACATGGAAGAGAGCACAAACAGTATGGTTGTATCACTATATTGATGATATTATGCTCACATCTGATTCTCTTTCACATTTAGAAGGGGCAGTTCCTAGACTGTTGCAACATCTATAGGAAAACAGATGGGCTGTGAACAGCACCAAGATTCAGGGACTTGTTTTGTCTGTGAAATCCTTGGGGGTTGTCTGTTCGGGTAAAACTAAAGTTGTTCCTGAAGCAGTTATAGACAAGGTCCGGGCTTTCCCCACCCCTACCACTGCGGCAGTATTACAAGACTTTTTGGGTCTTTTTGGCTACTAGAGAGTGTTTATCCCACACTTACCACAAATTCTGAAGCCTTTATACCAGTTGGTACAAAAGGGCATTGGGTGGAACTGGGATGAGACATGTGTAGCTGCTTTTTCTGCTGCCAAGCAGGCAATCAAGGCCGTACAGGCCTTGAATGTAATGGACTTATCAAGGCCCTGTGAGCTAGATGTTCATATAGCTGAAGAAGGTTATGCATTGGGCCTTCGGCAGCGGCTTGAACGGACATGCCAACCTATTGGATTCTGGTCACAACTATGGAAAGGAGCAGAGGTCTGGTACACCTTGATAGAGAAGCAACTGGCTGCTGTGTACCATGCCTTGCTGGCTATGGAGCCCATTGCTGGAACAGCTCCAACCAAGGTAATAACCACCTATCCCTTCTCGGGGTGGTTGCAAGACTGGACTCAAAGGCCACGGAGTAGCGTGGCACAAACACCTACACTGGCCAAATGGGGTGCATACTTACAGCAGCGCAGCACTCTTAAGTGGAGAACTCCAGTGCTTATTGGAGCCAGAGACCTTTACCAGTGGAAAGCAGGAAGAACTTGCTTTTCAGTCCTTGGTAGCCAAGACTCCTTATCAGGAGAGAAAAGCCCCTATACCTGAAGATGCTTGGTACACAGATGGCTCCAGTTGTGGGCAGCCCCTGAAGTGGGCTTTCCATCCTAAGACTGAGATGATATGGATGGAGGCTGGAGAGGGGAAGATCAGTCAATGGACTGAGTTGCAGGCAGTATGGCTCATGATCACCCAGGAGCCCTCCCCCGTAGTTGTCTGCATTGACAGCTGGGCGGTCTATTGGGGCTTGACTCTGTGGCTACTGACATGGTACCATGCCAACTGGATGATTGGTCACTAGCCCCTTTGGGGGCAAGAGTTGTGGCAAGACCTATGGGCCTCTGGTCAGACTAAGACTGCTACTGTATATCATGTGACTGGCCGTTTGCCTTTGGCATCCCCAGGGAATGATGAAGCAGACACATTGGCCCAGGTGTGCTGGCTAGAAGGAAAGCCTGCCTCTGATGTGGCCCAAAGGCTACACCAGCATTTGTTGCACTCGGGCATAGGGCAATGTGGGCTGTAGCCTATCAGTGGGGCTTGCCATTGACCTCTGAAGAAGCCAGCAGAGCCCGGAAGGAGTGCCTTGTGTGCTCTAAGAGGGGCACCACTGAGTCCCACAGAAACATGGGACAATAGTAAGGGGGCCAATACCCCTTGTCAGGTGGCAGATAGACTATATTGGGCCTCTGCCCATATCAGAAGGATATCAGTATGCCATGACTTGTGTGGACATGGCTACTGAACTATTGGTTGCTTTTCCTGCATGGCATGCAGATCAGCAAACCACCAAGAGGAGCCTAGAGCATCTCTTTACAGCCTATGACCAGCTGCAGGTGACTGAGAGTGATCAAGGCACCCACTTTACTGGACATGCATTACAAGAATAGGTGCAGCAATTAGGAATAAAGTGGAAATTTCATGTACCATATAATCCTACTGAGGCAGGTATGATAGAGAGGTACAACAGTTTGTTGAAATCTGCCATGAAGTTAGACACCAGTAGTCTATGGGGCTGGTCAGTTCGCCTATGGACAGTGCTGTGGCATTTCAATGAAAAGCCATGTAAAAGAGATTTGAACCCTGTGGATATGCTCACGCACCGTGCTGCCTCTCCTATACAATTGCACATCCAAACCAAAGAAGAGCTATTGAAGCCAGGATATGGCCAGCAGAGCAACATCCTGCTGCCAGCCCCTGTTGCCTTAAGCCCTGGAGACAGTTGCATGGTCCTGGCCCTGGACATTTCAACACATGGACCAGCGATGGCTGGCCCTTCTGGCATCTTGGGGGAAAGGCCTGGAAGCTGGCCTCATGTTCATTCCTGGAGTAACAGCTGAAAGGCCCCCAAAGGTTATGGTAGTGTACCCAAAACTTCCAGGAGGTAAGAGCAGCATGTGGGGAAGTTGTTTCATCTTCATGGCCAGTGCAGGTACCTCCCATAGCCCTGTATCAACACATCTGGAACTCCCACAGGGAGGGGGGTGAACGTGTCATATACTAGACCAGACAAAATCCCATTCCTG
The DNA here is from genome assembly GCF_030020395.1 of Manis pentadactyla. NCBI lineage: Eukaryota > Metazoa > Chordata > Mammalia > Pholidota > Manidae > Manis > Manis pentadactyla. The sequence goes on from NC_080034.1 coordinate 60,309,905, forward strand.
CCACTGTTTTATCACAAGACCACTCTCACATGTATCCTATGTGATGGACAAGATTTGCTTGTGCTGGTGTCATTAAAACATGTATCTTATCACCCTTAAGGTTATTTTCTCCTACAGTCCCTGTGGCCTGAACGTGCCCCCTGGCTGCAACTACCGCATGATGATTGCTCTGAACCCTCAGCTACTGCCTGCCTATGGAATGGACAAGCTGTGGACTTAATGTGCCTTAGACTTTGAACCCAGCTGAATCCTCTGGCTTGAGGATTGTCATAATTTTATTGCTGTTGTTATTGTTAGGTCTTTAGTCTGGTCACAGTGCTCCAGTTTTCTTGCCCAGGAACCACTGTGGAAGAAGAGCAATGTGTAGATTGTAAGGTGAGATTTCTGGAGGGATGGCCTATGGGTAAAACTGTAACATTTCCAGAGTATCTCACCTGGCTTTGGTGCATTTGCATATCCTCATGGGTGGAGAGAAGTTCATCTCCATGTCAGTGGATAATTACCTGGGCAACTGAGGGTGTGTCTGAACCTGAAAGTTTAAAGAGAGGGGCTGTCTCCTTGCTTGCTTGCTTCAGGAGCAGAGGAGAAAGACAGCTCTGGACTGTAGTTTGTAAGCAATAAATGGGTTTTAAACTTTATTTTTCCCTTGACTGATTTTGGTTTTTAGAGGTATTTTGCCCTGGGATTTCCTCTCCCTGGACTTACATGTCATTACTACATTCCCCCTATTGTCAAGTCCCCACCACATACCCCATTACAGTCACTGTCCATCAGTGTAGTAAGATGCTATAGAGTCACTACTTGTCTTCTCTGTGCTATATTTCCTCCTTGTGCCCCCCCCTATATTATGTGTGCTAGTCATCATGCCCCTTAATCCCCTTATCCCTCCCTTCCCACCCATCCTCCCCAGTCCCTTCCCCTTTGGTAACTGTTAGTCCATTCTTGGGTTCTGTGAGTCTGCTACTATTTTGTTCCTTCAGTTTTTCTTTGTTCTTATACTCCACAGATGAGTGAAATAATTTGGTACTTGTCTTTCTCCGCCTGGCTTATTTCACTGAGCATAATACCCTCCAGCTCCATCAATGTTGATGCAAATGGTAGGATTTGTTTTCTTCTTATGGCTAAATAATATTCCATTGTATATATGTACCACCTCTTCTTTATCCATTCATCTGCTGATGGACACTTAGGTTGCTTCCATTTCTTGGCTATTGTAAATAGTGCTGTGATAAACATAGGGGTACATATGTCTTTTTGAATCTGAGAACTTGTATTCTTTGGGTAAATTCCTAGGAGTGGAATTCCTGAGTCAAATAGTATTTTTATTTTTATTTTTTTGAGGAACCTCCATACTGCTTTCCACAATGGTTGAACATTCCCACCAGCAGTGTAGGAGGGTTCCCCTTTCTCCATATCCTCGCCAACATTTGTTGTTGTTTGTCTTTTGGATATTGGCCATCCTAACTGGAATGAGGTGATATCTCATGGTTTTAATTTGCATTTCCCTGATGATTAGTGATTTGGAACATCTTTTCATGTGTCTGTTGGCCATCTAAATTTCTTCTTTGGAGAAGTGTCTGTTCAGCTCCTCTGCCCATTTTTTAATTGGGTTATTTGCTTTTTGGTTGTTGAGGAATGTGAGCTCTTTATATATTTTGGATGTCAACCCCTTATTGGATATATTATTTATTAATATATTCTCCCATATTGTAGGATGCCATTTTGTTTTACTGATGGTGTCCTTTGCTCTACAGCTTTTTAGTTTGAAATAGTCTCACTTGTCCATTTCTGCTTTTGTTTCCCTTGCCCAAGGAGATATATTCATGAAAAAGTTGCTCATGTTTATATTCAAGAGAGTTTTGCCTATGTTTTCTTCTAAGAATTTTATGGTTTCATGACTTATATTCAGGTCTTTGATCCATTTCAAGTTTACTTTTGTGTATGGGGTTAGACAGTAATCCAGTTTCCTTCTCTTGCATGTATCTGTCCAGTTTTGCCAACACCAGCTGTTGAAGAGGCTGTCATTTCCCCATTGTATGTCCCTGGCTCCTTTATCATATATTAATTGGCCATATATGTGTGAGTTTATATCTGGCTCTCTATTCTGTTCCATTGGTCTATGGGTCTGTTCTTGTGCCAGTATCAAATTGTCTTGATTACTGTGGCTTTGTAGTAGAGCTTGAAGTTAGGGAGCATAATTCCCGCCATTTTATGCTTCCTTCTCAGGATTGCTTTGGCTATTCGGGGTCTTTTGTGGTTCCATATGAATTTTAGAAGTATTTGTTCCAGTTCTTTGAAGAATGCTGTCAGTATTTTGATAGGGATTGCATTGAATATGTAGATTGCTTTAGGCAGGATGGCCATTTTGACAATATTAATTCTTCCTACTCAAGAGTTCATCTATTTGCTTTTAATGATCCCAATTTCTTGGAAATTTAGAAAGTGGAAAGAAAACTTTTGCTCTTCTCTTTGAAAAACTTCAAGATTGGGTAAATGGATGGTATAGGGATAGGGACACGTGTACCACTGAAATGATAGTGTTGGAAGCTGCCCCCTTGTTCCTAAAGATGGCTCTCCGGCCCTGTCACTGGGTAGGCAGACAGGAAAAGTATTGTACAAAAGCTCAAGTGTGAAATTAGGTATAAAGACATTAGGGTATAGTTGATCATAAACTATGAAAAAAACCCTTTGAAAGTAGGTAGGGCAAAATCAATGTGATATGCTGAGCTGGTCAGGTCACACTGCAATGCTAGGCTTGGTTCCAGCCACCAACCATTGACAGACACACCACACAGTATGAGTATGGCAGAGAAAAGGGACCAGCATGAGGGAGTTAGAGCCTATGCCACAGAAACACCTCCCATCTGTATAGCTGTCTATAGTTTACAAAATGTAATCATACGCACTATGTCATTTAATCCCTATCTAAAATTGCAACCCCCCGACTTGGTATTCCCCATCCCCACTTTTCTGCTTTGCTTTTCTTCATAGCATTTTCACTAACCAACATTCTCTCTAGTTTACTTATTTTCTATCCCCCAACCGCACAGAATCTAAGTTCCAAGAGCACCCTTGGAAGTGTGTGTCTATTTTGCTCATTATTGTATTTGCAGCCTAGTGGACATTCAACAAATACTTATTGAATTAATGAGTTCTAAAAATAGCCCATGAAATTGGTATTTTATTTAATCTTACTATAAATTGGTTCTCAAAATAAGGAGATGCATCCATTTCCAGATAACTAGGAAATAAAACAGCTGGGATTAGATCCAGGGACCTCGGCCTTGCTGCTACTTCACAGGTGTACTTCCTCTCTGGAGAGGAAGTACACTCTAATATAATGTATGCTATCCTAAAAATAATACACCTTTGTGAAGCACCACAGTAGTCTGTCAATAGTTACAGGGTTGTCATCTACGAGAGGGCCTGTACTCCCTCATGACTCGAGAGCCTTGCTGGAAACAACAGGTGGAATTTAAACAGAAGAAGATTTTAACTCAACGATAGGAAAATCTTTGAACCCTTGCCTCACCCCAAGTTGAAGAGACTGCTTGGAATGACCTGCTTGAGCTGATGCTGTTCAGGAAGAGGTCTTACGCTCACTTTTGGAGGACATAGTAGAAGGATTTTATGCATCGGACAGATCATTTGGGACAACAAATTTTAAAGGCCCTTCCAATCTGGAAATCGATTATCCTTGTTATCATGGTTTCCTGGACAGAGTGGCAGTGGCACATGGTAAATAATAGAAGATGGTAAAACATAAGTTGAAATGCCTTACAGCCCTGCTTTACAGCATGTAAAGCATATGTGATACCACATAACACATAATGGAGATGCTGAGTATCTTCTTCACACAAAAGAGGCAAAGCCAGACTGCGATACAGACCTACCCCGACTCTAACTTGGGAGCATTTTCTGATAATAAAAATCTCAAAAAACAATAGTGATACCTGTTATCTCTTCTCTATTTCACCCTCTTCACTTTAAGCCCATACTGTGTATAAAGCTCTCAGCATTCGTAAGTTACACTTGCTGGTGCCAAGTTCCGTTTTCCTGGTCTCCCTAGAGCCACCGCATCCACACTTAGTTCTTTTGATGCCTTAGACTTTCCACAAAATTACATCTTTAATTAAGTTTCTTCTGCTTCACACCGAAGATAATGCCTGAAAATTGTCATAGGGAGAGAAGTAAACAGTCATTCCTACCTCAATTTTGATACCATTCCCATTATTTTATTTGTTACAGTTGCAGGAAAAAAAATATGTATTTTCATGAAATAAATACACCAAAGAGTATACAGAAAAAAATTAGTTAGAAATGATACTTTTAGCTGTAAGAAAAACCAGGAAGAAAAGATATTGAAAGATGAACTGCAGAACTTAATTACACAGTATCTTGAAACATGAGCTCACCCAAAAGACTAATATTTAATAGAATCTTCTTTTTATTTTCTTGGCACACTTACCTAAATTAATGGTCTTTAAACTACCTGATTTAAAGCACATGGTATTACAACAAAAATAAGCTCTCATATTATACAAAGGTACAAATAAAAATGTGAAGTTTAGATGAAATTTCAACATCCCCATGTGAGCTGTCCTAGTGACATATTTTCAGTTATTTCTTTCTGCATCTATACACATACATGTAATTTTACAAAAATTTTTACATTTTACATAAAAAATTTTACATATAGATTTTTTTGCAAATTTTTTACAAACATCTTACAGAAATTTTTATACTGTGATCATGTATCCATTTTATAAAAATAAAGCTATATAATTAAAAAATTATGTATATGGTATTTATCATTTCCTTTTACATATACTCCTCTTTGAACAGAGCAGTTTAAGAGTTTTAATGAGAGATCTTTTAACCTTAAATTTCAAAACTGAATGAGTAAGTGTGTCCAGTGTCTTTTTGTGTCAGGAAGCAAGCAACATGCTCAAGAGAGAGAGAAATGAAAAATACCACAGGTCCTGTCCTCCCAGAGCCCATAGTTGAGGTGGGGAGACAGAAACAACAGATAATTTCAATATAATGCCCTGCGTTCTATGGGATAGAGCGTGGATTTGTTGCAATCAGCTATAGAGCTGGGGCAGGTGAGATTGTAAGATTAGTCTGAGTTGTACAGGTGAATACTGTCTGGGAATGATGTTCCAGAAAAAGAGAAGAGAAAGACAAGGGACAGAGGTAGGGGACTGCACAGCTGGTGTGGGTCACCACACGAAGTACAGGTATAGCAGTCTCGCCTCGGAGCTGCCACGGTGTGAACCACGGGATGGTACAGGTGCTTGGGATCCTCTGGGTAAGTAACTCATCATAAGGCTCAGGAATTTGGTTCAAAGACAGTGGATTGGCTTAACTTTAGAGAGATAGGAGGGATTCTGAGAGGCGCACACACCACTCAGATTTTCCACTGATCAGCCCACAGGATTGTGTCTGAGACATATGCAGCGTGGTAACAATGGAAAAGGAATTAAAAGCCAAAAGGGGTATTTCTCCACATCTCCGTGGGTCATGGCACCGGAAGCACTGTTGGTGACCATAAGGGTGATGGCCACAGTCAAAGCCCTCGGGCGCTGGAGGCAGCAATGAATAAGGCTGTGCTACTATCAATGGCAGAATGTCTGCTTCCGATACCAGTATTCTCTCAACATACAAGCACAGAACCAGAACTTGGAGACAAGGAAACCCAAATTTCCTCTCCAAATCCAGAGATAAAGCCCCTGTAGAGGGGAACCAGTTCTCAGAACAGACAAGACCCCACGGGGGCGCTCCTGGAACCGTTTGGGAGGGGCTTGGTCATTTGGAGCTTCTGCAGAGAAGCAGAGATAGAGTCAGAAAAAATTGTTAGCAACTGCTTTTATCACCCTACAGCAAAGTGGCTTTTCAAGATTTAAAATGTGTGGAGTCTGGAATGTTAATAGAAGACCCTGAAGAATGGAATATTTATGGCTATTTGTAAGTTTATATCAACATTATATCCATTTCCCTTTCCTAATAGCATCTTGATTCTTTTTTAAAAAAATTCCTTCTTCCCCATCGTGTGGCATCTTTGTAGGATGATACATATACTTGCTTAGCACTGTGGAAGTTAGCTGGACAAATCCTTCCTCCCAGACACTGCATGCAGAGGGTGGTTACACAGAAGACACTCTTCCTGTACCTTTGAATCTTCAGAGAGTAACACAAGGTCGGTAAAAATGGCAGTCACATGGGTGCCAGTGGAGGCACCCCACAGCAAGCTCCAGTTCCAGCCACAAGCCCAGCTCTGCCATTTTGGCTTCCTAACCCTGTGGAACTGGCTTGTTCCTCCCATTGTTAACCCTATTTCTCTAGCTCCCCATTACTGTTGTGACTTTCTGACATTCTTGCAATATATGGCCTTTGCTTAAAATTCCCCAGGTTCAAGTTCGGATGCGTACCCTCAACAAATTCTGTGATATAGCCTATATCGATTCTGTAAGATACATTGTGTTCATCCTTGAAGTTGATGTTTTCCTCTATAAAAATGATGGAAGATAGGAGATCAACTCTCCTTGGAACACAAACAGTATTTGTGTAATAAATAATAAATAAATTGCAATACATACAATAGGGTGGTTGACAACCGAAACCACTTTGCTGTGACCTAATGAAGTCCAAACTCCTTGTCCTGGTGCAGCATCTCAGGTAGGTGTTGGAACTAAGCGTGATTGGCAGGTGTAAAAGATAAGCCAAAGCTGGACAGAGATCTGTATTTTAGAGAGGAACATGGCCAAGAGCACTGATAAATTGAAGTGGCCACTAGCATGTGGAGGGCCAATGTCTCAGGACGGATAACATTAGTTTTAGTCCTAATTCTATAGTGATTAATACTGAAACATCTAATTAGCAATTCAGCACAAAGCAAGTACAAATCCAGCCAGGAAGCTACACAGGTGTGGCAGGTAGTGAGACCCAGCCTGGGTGGGGAGGAGGTGACACAAGTGTTAAAAACTGTGCAGTATTCCAGGCCCCAGATTAGGTATGCTAGGATTCATTTGAGGGGACAACTGTAGTACTAGGCACAGCAACTGGGCAGACTGTGGAAAAGGCAGCAAGTAGAAGCTCAGTTTGGTGGCCACGGGGCTGGATAAAGTAGGGAGTCCTTCGATCTGGAACCTGGGTGGGCACCATAACCAGGGTAGACTCTGGGGCCCTGGGCCCTGGGATTTCCATACGGCAGCAGAGGAGGGATGGGGAAGACAGAGCATGGATGTGTAAGTGGCCACCAGTGGGACTGGACTTCTGGATTCAAACTATGGGGAATATGATGTACATCCAAACACAAATGGATGAGGAAGGCTTTCACGTATTCCCACAAGATTAGATCTGACTTTAGGCCCCAGATAAAGGCCTGCAATGAGCCACCTTTGAAAAAGTGGGAACAAATGGAGAAACAAAGTCACGGGAGGCATCCAGGGTCTTCAGGGTTCGCCCTCAACCTACCATTACAACCTCATTTCTTTCTGCCCCCTATCCTTTCTCATCCTTCAAGCAAACTGAACGGGTAATATTCTCCAACGCCTTCTTCATTCCTAGTTCCCCTTCCATTTGCTTTTGCTATTTCTGTCTTACCCCCATAATATTGGCTTGACAAAATCTTCCAGTTTTATAAGGCCGATCTCAAATTCCACATCTTCATGAAACCTTGAATAGAATTGAATTTTCTCTTCTTTGAATTATCACATAATTTTATCTGTGTCTCTCTAATTCTGCTTCCTAATAGAGTTATTTGCATTTGCCAGGTTGATGGTTTACATGAATCTGACCCAAAACCTACTAGGAAGAGTGACAATACATCTGTGTCCTGCCACATGATCACAGCCTTCCCATCCACGTGGGTTGTTTGTCCTGCAGGGACTCAGATTCAGGGGTGACTGTGGACCTGGGCACTATGTGAGGGCCAAGTCCACGTGAATTGATTCTGCACTCATTCTGTTGCTGTTTCTTTACTCCCCGTCCCTGGCATGTTTTCTTTGATTAGGGAGTGGGGGGAGCTCCTCCGACCCTCTGACCCTTACCGCTTCTTCCTGATCCGTGTGCTGCATGACCGTTCTTTCTAATAGGTGTTCCTGGGTTTGCCTTGCTGCTTCCCGCAGTTCCCTGCCTCTCTCCACATTAACCTGCATGTTCTGGGTAATGGCGCGGTCACCACCAGCATTAATGCTCTTGCCATGCTCCCAGTGGGACTTCGCTGGAACTAGCCAAGTGGGAACTTGGAGGTGAGGCTCTTTCCATGCAAGCAAAACCAAAGGGGACAAGTGACTCAGTTAGACACATCAGGCCCTCAACCTGCCTGTCTAATGAAAGTCAGTTACGTGGACCGAAATTGCACCTTGCTTACCGGAAATGCCCAAACTTGTCGAACTACAGAGGAATTCTTGCATATGTATATAAACCCATCAGTACAAACTCATTTAGTTAACACTTTACTAATGCAATGTGCCGGGTTACAGAGATACCTCGAATTTTTTTTAAAAAAAAAAAAGGAAATGCTACTGACTTCATCTATTTAAAATCTTGGGGAAAATATCAAGTATCATTTTCATATAACCAGACATCAAACACGTGAAAGAGAAATGTTTATAATAGGCACGTGGCTATGTATAATTATGTTAATTACATAAAGTAGTTAATTACATAAAAACGGAATTATAGGACTAGCCACAGATGGTCTTGGAATATTGAATTAGGAAGTAAATTTTAAATGATTTTGAAAATGAACCATCCTAGCATTGTAGAATCAAAAGAACCCCAAATTCTCAATTTTATACAATAAAAAACTGAAGCACAGAAAGAATAGCTATAGGTTACAAAACATGGACAAGGACATGAACTGGGGTCTTACAAGGCTAAGGTAGGCGTACCTCTACATGCAACCCATTGAGAAAGCCCTCGGAGGCAGAAACAAAGGAATTCCTACTGGAATTATACAAATTGCAGCTCCTGATTAGGCTACTTGCTCACAGCCAAAATCAAGGGCAGTGACAAATAATTAGACAATTCAGAACCAACGTTTTTTAAACTCTTACAGAGATTTTAATAGTGGAAATGGTATGTTGCTCATCTGAAATATCAAAATATACTGGCTGACTGATTGGGCAGAGAGAGAAACCATGACATATGTGCTTCTTTAGAAAAAGCAGCCCAGTTGCAACTGAAGGTGGAAACAATTTAGAAAAAGGAGGCTTGATGGAATCTCCTGTAATTTCCACCATTTTAGCACCCATTTCACTGCACATGAATAAAACTTATTTATTCATCTGTATCTACCATTACACTATAAGCCTCGTGAGACCAAGGATGTCATCAGCCATATATGTTGCACTCAGTATGACCCACTGTAAGGTCCATTCAGCATTGGCTGAACAAACTGAATGAACTAAATGACCTTGATTTGGTATTTGAGGTGAGAATCTGGGTGTGAATAGAGAAAAAGCTCTAATGATCCACGTATTAGATGAAAAAGAAGAGGTACTGGAAGCTACCACCCACTGTAATTAACCCAGAGATGTGACGTGAGCAGTTAAAGAACAAGAAGGTAGATCAAGAGGTGGACACAGTAAAGAAATGATCCATTAGGCTCAAAAAATGAGATCTTTGTGGTGCCTGTCCATGGGGCTGAGGCTTACCAAGGCAGAGACTGGCCCTAAACATCATCAAGAAGTTTAATCCTGAGGCTAAACTCTACTTGGCTGAACACTGACCAGAGCAGGTGTAATAATAGTGTGTGTTCATTATGTGTCCAATTTATGGGTGCAAATGGTCATCAAGGATAAGTCCCAAGTGTCAAGCCTAAGATGTAAGTGTGAAGCTAAAAAATAAGAGGCAAGCACCACCCAATAGAAAAAAGTGAGCTTGGATCCATATTTTGTATTATATACAAAAATTAACCCAAAAAAGATCATAGACCTAAATGTAGAGCCTAAGAGTATAAAACTTCTAGAAGGAAACATAGGGGAAAACATCTGTGGCCTTGAGTTAGGCAAACATTTTTATACATGACACCAAATGCACAGTCCATAAAAAACAAATTGATACATGGTATCTCATTAAAACTAAAAAGTCTGCTTATCAAAAGATACTGCCAAAAAGAATGAAAAGACAAACCACAGAATGGATGAAAATCTTTGCAATGCATATATCTGACAAAAGGTTTATATCTAGAATATATAAAGAACTCTCAAAACTCAACAAGAAGAAAACAACCCAATTAAGATATGGGCAAACAACTTGAACACACACTCAACCAAAAAAAAAAAAATGTAGCTAGCAAATGAGCACATGAAAATATCTTTAATGTCATTAATTATTAGGATCATGCTAATTAAAGTCACAGTGAGATACTACTATATATCTATTAGAATGGCTACAATTAAAAAGACTGAGCAAGGCAAGGGTGAGAATATAGAGGCGTTGCAGCTGTTAAGCACTGGAGATGGTGGGGATGTAAAATGACACAACCACTCTGAAAAATAGTTTGGCAGTTTCCTAAAAAGTTAAGCATCCTTCTACCATATGATCCAGTTGTTCTGGTCCTAGGCATTTATGCTAGAGAAAGTAAAATACAACCATACAGAGTTATACAAGAATATTCATAGAAGTTTTATTTTTAATAGCCAAAAACTGGAAACAATTTAAATGTCCATCTACAGGGGACATGATCAAACAAACTGCTATGTGTACATACAGTACAATACTACCTAGCACTCAAAAGGAATGCATTATTGATGAAAGCACCAACATGGATGGAGCTCGAAATGATGATGCTGAGAAGCCAGACAAAACAGAATACATTCTGTATGATTCCATTTATATAAAGCTCCAAAAAATGCAAACTAATCTACAGTGACAGAAAGTAGATCAGTGGTTTTGTGGACTGGGGACATAGGGAGGAACTGTAAGTGGCAAAAGGAAATTTTGGGGGCCAATGGACACATTCACTGTATTGTGGTGTTGATTTCATGGGTGTAGATGTATGTGTGCCAAAATTCATCAAACTGTTTACACTTTAAATATGTGTAGTTTATTATTGTGTCAATTATATCTCAATAAAGCTTTTTTTTTTTTTTAAAGTAGAAACAGGGCTCCAGAGCCCAGGACTTGAAGAAAATCACAAAATAGAAGAGAAAATGTTGAGATGGAGGGCTCAGAACATGGGCTGTAGGAGAAGGGTGTTAGCAATGGTTTTTTACTGTGTGTTCAGCTGGTAGAGGTGACGTCTGGCCTCCTAGCCAGGCAAGGCCAGATAAAAATGACAGAAGGACAGAAAAGAATAGACTGGTGCCAAGCTTGAGGCCTAGGGGTCACGGGAATATGGGAGAAAGTGGGAAAAGAATAATGATTCCTTAAGAATATTTAGTCTCATTAAGTTATATATACTTATTATATTACTATTTAGATTTAGATCAAAATTAAGTTCTTAAGTCCATATAAAATACCAAGAATATACTGCAAAGAATGGGAGATCCATTTCAAAAGGTAATTTTCTCTAAGGTTTATGTTAAGTGGTGGTTGATCTCAGCGTGAAATGTAGTATTGTCTAAATTCTGTAGGCTGTATTCAAAGGAAAAAAAAAACAAATTGTGCCAAAATCTTACCTGAGTTATTAAAGAGATGAGAGAACAGAAATCAACAGAGACAGGTAATATTCCATACATGCAACAAACTGCATAATGAACTGGAAGAAGAGGAGGAAGACCACCAGTGAGAGTATATGTAGGCCACTTAAATAAATCTCAGAAAGTTGAGAGCAGAGAGGCCAAAACACTTGACAAGGAAAAAGCTGTTGATCAATTTAGCAAGTGTAGTTTCCATGGAGAAGTAAGGACAAAAATAAATATAAGCTAAATGACTATTCTACCTGGAGGACTTCAGAAGCACTCATGAACAGACAGTATGTTCACCAAGTTTCCCACCACCAGTCCTTCATTCAACAATTGAGTAGCAGCCACTATGTGTCAGCTAAGTGCTAAGCTCCAGGGACACTGCAGAACAAGAATGGACCGGTCCTTGGTCTCACAGCACTAATAGCCCAAGGAGGAAGATAAATAAATGATTGCATATATAATCACAAACTGCAGGCATTACTGCAAAGAAATGTCACCTAGGAAATCCATGGATATCAGTGAATTCTGCCAGTCAATAGCAGAATAAGCTAAAGAGGTGACTGAAGTGCGTGGACAGAACCACGCAGGAAGAGAACAGTGAGGCCATCAGAAAGCCGGGGAGAGATCTGAGGACTCTAACACCTGATGTCCAGGTTATGGAAGGTAAGGCTGCCAAGGAGAGTGAAGAGCAGGCAGGAGTCATTAGTGTTGAATGCTTCTCAGAGGTCAAATAAGAGAAGACCTAAATATCAGAGGACTCAGCTGCAGGGGACTCACTACGGGAATCACCATCACCACAAGCTGTCTTGGTGGAATAGAAGAGGGTGCAAACCAGACGGGAGGCAGAGGAGCTGGAAGTGAGAGGCAAGGAAATGGAGGTGGTACAACCCATTTATCCAAGAAGGTGTGTTGCGAAGAGAGGAGTGAGAGCAGAAATTAGAGAGAGCATAGAGTTGAGAAAGGTGTTTGAGTTTGTTGTTGCTTTTGTTTTGTTTTGAATAAAGAGTTACGAGCGGATCTTAAATATAAGAGGAAAGAATCAAAATTGAGAGCAGAATCAACAAACTGATTCAAGAGTTTATATGAAAAGGCAAAAACCCAATATTGAAAGAAAAGAACAAGTTTGGAGGACTGACACTACCAGACTCCAAGACTCTCTACAAAGCTACAGTCACCAGCAGTGTGGTACTGGTGAAAGAGCAAGAAGATCAGTGGAACAAAAGAGACAGCCCAGAAGTAGACACACACAAATATAGTCAACTGATCTTTGACAAAAAACAAAAGCAGAACAATACAAAAACAAACATAGTCTTTCAACCTACGGTGCTGGAACAATTCCAAAAATGAATCTCATCACAGGCCTTACACCCTTCAAAAATTAACTCAAAATGAATCGTAGACCTAAATTAAAATACAAACTATAAAACTCCTAACAAACTATAGGAGAAAATTCAGATGACCTTGGGTATGGCAATGACCTTTTAGGCACCACACCAAAGGACATTAATGAAAGAAACAATTGATAAGATAGACTGCATTAAAATTAAAAGCTTCTGTCCTACAAAGATGGTCAAAAGAATGAGAAGACAAGCTACAAACTGGGAGAAAATATTTGCAAAAGACACATCTGATAAGGGGCATATCTGTTGTTCAAAATATGCAAAGAACCCCTGAAGTTCAATAATAAGAACATGAACAACCTAATTAAAAATAGGCCTAAGACCTTAAAAGGCACCTCACCAAAGAAGATATAGAAATGGTAAGTAAGCATATGAAAAGATGCTCCACATCATATGTCATAGGCAATTTCATATTAAAACAACAATAAGATACCATTATACATCTGTTAGAATGGCCAAAATACAAAACACTGACAACAGGACGTGGAACAACAGGAACCCTCATTCACTCCTAGTGATGAAAATTAGAAGAAACACTTTGGAAGACGGTTGGCAATTTCTTACAAAATTAAACAGTCTTACCGTACAGTCAAGTAATCATGTTCCTTGGTATTTACCCAAAGGATGTAAGAATTTATGCCCACACAAAAACCTGCACACAAGTGTTTAGAGCAGCTTAATGCATGACAGCCAAAACTAGGAAGCAACCAAGATATCTCTCAGGAGGTGAATGGATAAATAAACGGTGGTACATCTAGACAAGGGAATATTATTCAGCCCTACAAAATGAGCCACTAAGCCATAAAAAGACATAGAAGAACCTCAAATGCATATAGCTAAGTGAAAGAAGTCAATCTGGAATGGCTATATACTGTTTGATTCTTACTATATGACAATCTGGAAAAGGCAAAATTATGGAGACAAAGGATCGATGAATGCCCAGGTTAGCAGGGAGGGAGGCATGAATAGACAGCACACAGAGGAGTCTTAGGGCAGTGAAATTTTCCTATATGATACTATAATGGTAGCTGTGTGTCATTAATGCATATCTAGAACAACAAGATGTACAACACCAAGAGTGAACCCAAATTTAAACTATGGGCTTCGGATGATAACAATGTGTTGATAGAGGTATGTGGGTTATAACAAATGTACCACACAGGGGGTTTCTTTGGGGAGGAGGTAAATGGGAACTCTCTGCACTTTCTGCTCAGTTTTGCTGGGAACCTAAAACTACCCTAAAAATAAACTCAATTTTAAAATTTTTAGAGGAGAGGTTGAATACAAAATAGAGGGAAGGGGTACTATCAGGTTGCTGGAAGGTGGAAAGGAACAGAGTAGAGGTTCCTGTGAAGAAATTGGATGTACACAAGGGATATAATTTCTATTTTAACAAGCAAGAAGAGGGATGTGATCAATAAGGATGTACATTGAGTCGTGTTTGACAGCAGGAAGTTGGTGAAATGTTCCTGTGTGCAGCTGCAAGAATTCTCATAACCCTGCATTAAAGCTAGGCTTGCCAGCCCTTAATTCTTAAGAGAAAAGACCACCCATGGATGTGCACAAACACCAATATCTGCTCTCCAGGGCCATAAGAATGAAGTTCCAAACTAAATATAATCTCAATTACTGCCCTAACTAAAGCCTTAGTCTTTTCTAGGTAGTAAGTGAGGCAAACAGGCAGGCCTCAAGAGTATTATTTTGTAAAATAGGGCATTTATGGCTTCAGTGATTGGAAGTTATTGAAAGCTTGTGAAAAGGAAGTCAAGGTGTTTAAGAGGTTTAAGTGGGGAGAGGGGCACACACGTGTGTGTGTGTGTGTGTGTGTGTGTGTGTGTGCCTTTCAACAAATAAATCTAAATAGCCTTTGATTATCAGACATTACAGAGCTATCGTTTTTACAACTGCCATTTAAGAACATGGGCGACCCAACTCACCTGATGGCCTGTGAGGCACTGAGAGTGTGGCCGTCCCTCTTTCAGGCCATAAGACCCTCGGATGCACTCTTGCAGTCCATGGGCAGTCTTTAAACTCTGCTGCTTTTTTCCAAGGCCCACTTGCTCTCACAAACACACACTCACATGCACATACAATCCAAAGATCAGCCACCTTTCTGCATAAATGAGTCGAAGCTATTTAATAAATCTCTTACTTCTTTTTCCCCAATCTCCCATAACCTACTATAATTATTTCTTAATGGGCCAACTTTCCACTTTACCATCTGCCTCCTGAATATACATTTGAGGAAACCCATTTGCTCACTGAAATATTCCTGTCCTCTTGGATTTCAGCATTTCTTCTTCTTCTAATTGTCCTAGTACATGTTTTTTATCCTTTTATCACTTCTGATCTGTTTCATATCCCTGGACTTTAGACTCAAGTCTCATTGGAGTGCTGTGATCTTCAGATTTTGAGATGTCCCACAGGAGTTCAGGGTCAACATAAGAAAATATAGTTGATTGCAAGGTTGTTCTTTAAAAGGGTGATATTCTTACAGGATAGTGGGTCCTTTCCAGTAAATATCATTCTTTTTCTGAAAATACATATTCTGAATCCTGAGTGAACATAGGAGTAAACAGTGGAATTAATTAAAAATGGCAGTGCCTAGGCCCCATCCACAGAACCCACCTATATACATCTGGAGATGAACCTGATTTTTAACAAGTATTCCAGGAGATACTGTTTGGAGATTGTGCATGGGCCACACTCAGAGACATTCCTTAAAATAAATGCAAATGCTTGGCTGGCATTACAGAAATCTGCAGGTTTCTACTTTGGAAAATTAGAAGTGAGAGTTAGGAGTGCTCCAAGACTGCTATATTCTGAGGTTCCGCCACGTCTTCAGGGACCTAGGTTTCTTCCGTCTTTAAACACTGCCACGCTTGGCCTGCTTGCTTTGTCCCCAGCTCGCTCCCCACACAGTTTCCTGGTGGCTGGACAGTGCCAGACAGCACAGTTCACTTCCAGAAATGACAGCTCCACAAGAAGCCATGTTTCCCCGTTGGTTCTTCTAGAAAAGCAAGAAATCCTTCTTCAAGTGCGCACGTGTTTCACCGGCCTGAGCCAACAGATGATGTAAGAAATGGGACTGATTGCCTCAGAGTGTCTGGAGCTGAGTGAGTCACGTGGGGGGGGGGGCAGTGAACAACTAAATCAAATCAAGAGGAAGAGGGCTGGAAAGGACTTGGGGAGATGGCCCTCAATGCTCATGCAACATTTCATTCATTTTCCATTATGTAGTTTTTGTGTAATTCCTTCAGATGAGACCACGGGGGATTTGGTGAGAGCCGAAGCCCCTGGAAAGAGGTAAGGAGGGCAATGAAAGAACGCGTTAGCCATCTGACTGGGGTACCACCGTGTACTAAGTGCCCTTACCACCCTCCTGAGTCCCAGGAGGTGCTCGGGAGGGAGCATGAGCAGCTGTGCACAGCAGTGGCGACGATGCCCGGACTTAAATTCACCTGGTATAGAGGACATTATCACCATATTAAATGTAATCCACAAAACTCCATTAACAGGCATTTCTCTGCAGCACAATCTCCCAGCGAAGGAGAAAAAGATTTAAAGGCAAACAGCTGACTGTCAGAAGAAAAAAAAAAAATGAAAAGTAAGAGGTACATCCACAGTGTCTCAGGAAAGATAAACAAGTTACCTGTGTGTAAGGAAATAGAGGCAGTGCACGCCCACCGCGTGGGCAGCCTGGGGGCTGCGGCGGCCCCCAGGCAGCACGACCCTCGCTCACCCGCGCTGGGGGGAGCAGCCCCAGACCACCAGCGAGGAGCACAGACCGGCAGGCTTGGCGGCACCGACCCGCACCATCCCATCCTAGATCTGGTTCCACGCATCCATGACCCCGAGCATCCGCTGACGCCAGAGGAACTGAGCGGGTAGAGCAGGTGCGCGTTCAGGTGAGCCACCCGGGGCACCGCGGCCGCGGCCTGCACGCCCACCACCCGCACTGCAGCGCGCCCGCCCTGCTGGCCTGTCCGTCAGGGTCAGCGTCTCCCTCCTTTCACCCGCCTCCCAGGACGGACCTGCGCGTCCCTGCTGGAGGCCATGGGGCGGTGCCCGTCGGCCCCAGGCCTGTGCTCTGGCCCCAGCTGCACCCACCGCCTTGTTTTCTAGAAACACTGGCAATGAGAGACTAACATTTTACCTTTTGTAATAAACCCTTAATTTAAATTCAAAAAGAAAAAGGAAGTAGAACATCTGTATTCCACTCTTTTCTGAATGTTTTAAGTAGCCTAGAAAAAGAAATTGAATAACCATATTTCTTTTCCCTTGGGACTCACAAATGGAACTTTCAGAGTGACAAAAACGAAAGCGACTACTATGCTTAGCTGAAGAAACCAAATGGCAGATTCAGCGATTTCACACCAAAATTCATACATGAATGCCTGGGCCTGTCAAGAATACAAGACCTCACGGGGAAGGCAGTATAGCACAGAGAAGACAAGTAGTGACTCTATAGCATCTTACTACGCTGATGGACAGTGACTATAATGGGGTATGTGGTGGGGACTTGATAATGGGGGGAGTCTGATATCCTCAATGTTGCTCATGTGATTGTATATTAATAATACCAAAAAAAAGTAAAAGAATAAAAGTAATTTTTAAAAAGAAAAGACCTTTCTCACTTCATTACGGGGGCACCATCAGAACAGCTTGGTGTCAGTAAGAGCAAGACAGGCCAGTAAGGTGACCAGTTCATCCCAGTTCATCCAGGACTGTCCCATTTTAAAACTGAAAGTCCTAAGGCCCTGGATAAATGGGGACAACAAGGCCAGACCATGCCTGTGAAAGTCAGAGAGGTGCAAGGAAATTGAAACTGAAGAGCAGGCACAGGACTCCAGGATGGACAAATGACTTTAAATAATGTTGAAAGAAACTGACAGAACTTCTACAGATAATTTATGGACAGTTGTGATAAGCGGGACAAAGATGCAGAGGCCAAGAAAAGGCTGTTTTTTCTATCAAGGGAAAGAATGTATTTCAGAAACCACAGAGGCTGGCAATGTTAACATTACTCAGTTTCATTTAATTGAATTCAATAAGTAGTTTTAGGGGCACCTAATTTGTGTAAAACAGTGCCTAAATGATCACCAACCCTGAAGTTAATGATCACATATGAAAATAGACATGTTGTTAAAAACAAGTATGTGCTAAGACCTGATGAACCTGAAGACACTGTACCAAATGAAGTAAGCCAGTCACAAAAGGACAAATACTGTGTTATTCTTCTTATGTGAAGTTCCTAGAGCTGTCAAATTCATAGAGACAGAAAGTAGAATGGTGGTTTCCAGGGACTGGGGGAGGGTGGAATGGGGGGTCAGTGTTTAATGGGGACAGAGTTTCTGTTTGGGAAGAGGAGAGAGCTGTGGAGACGGATGGGAATGGCGGCTGTGTAGCAGTGGGAAGACACTCGATGCCTCAGAACTGTACACTTAAAAATGGCGAAAATGGTAAATTTTCAGTTCTGTGTATAACAATAAAAAGGCAAATGTGAGTTCACTAAGGTAAAGTCACGCCAAATAATCTTATTTTCTATGTGGTTGAGTTGGCGGCCTGGGGATCAGAAGTGATTTCACAGACATTCATTCATCCTGAATGCAGGGAAGCAGCTAGTGCGGACAGGAAAGGAAGACTTGGTGACAGCGCATCCTGTAGAGTCAGAGCTCGTTAAACAAGGTCAGTGTAGTCTATTTGTTTCTCAACCCTGCCTACACATTAGAAGTGTAAACTTCTCAGGAAGGGGTCCAGGCCATGGGATTTTTAGAAAGTTTCCATCTAATTTTCATGTGCCGCTAGGGCCCGCTGTTTAACAGAGGTCAGTTTCAGAGAAGCTATTTGTGGCATGCCTCCGGACTCTCCCTTGGACGCTGGCATAGAAAATTTGAAATGAGGAAGATTTAAAATTAATCAGAGCTGGGTTTGAATTCTCCATTTTCCCTGTATTAGCTCTAAAAGCTTGGGCAGATCACGACATCTTTGAGCTTTAACTTACTTATATGGAAATAGGGTAACTCTATTTACCTTAGAGGTGAGTGTAAGAAAGAAAAATCATGTGGACTGCAGTTATCAGAGAGGAATTCTGGGAGGTAGAGCTTGCAAAGGGCCTTGAAAAAGTGGGTAAGACCCTAATAGGAACAAATTTGGGAAGGGGAGTTACTGTCAGGAAGCCCAGCCTAAGGCATGGAGAAAACAAGGAGCATGCTGGGCGTGTGTTGGCCTGGGGGGGCGGGGGGCTGTATTACATGATCTTCAGGGCAGACAATGGGATGCCATGAATGGCAGCCTGGAGAATTTAAATAAAGATGCCTTTAGCTGCCCTGTCTAAGGCATTCCTGGACCAACTAAAGGTAGAATCTGGACAGCTAACTGGAAAACAATTACAGTTAATTCAATTCAACAAATTTTGTTTTATTAGTGCCTCCTCAGTGCCAACCACTTTTCCAGGAGCTGTGGGAAATACAACCAATCGCAAAACCTGGGAATACTCTAATCAGTATCAATAAACATTTTCTAGACAAATCAATGGGGGTAAATGAATCAATGTGTAATAGATATTTGGGCAAATGGAGAGAGAAGGTAGTCATGAAGGAATAATCACATTAGAGCAAAAGTTTTGAGAAGAAAGACGGAGCTATTTATTTTTATCTGTTAGCTCTGAGCCAATGATGTGGGCAATATGTTCTATAGTTAAAATGAAATAACATCTCTAATGAAATAAAATAACCATCTTAAAATTGGCCAAATAGTGCTCTACTAAATATTTGACCTCCTCTAAATTTCTAGAGTCTGTTGTATTGTGCAGATCATTTATTTTTTTAAAAAAACTCACAGTAAGCCCTACAAATTGAAGAAAAGTTAGATAAATAAAAAAAAAAACTCACCTAGATACACTTTCTGAAAAAACATGGAAACAAATATTTTCTTAACATTGTAAGAATAATATGGACATTGGCAGTAAAAATGCCCTATTAGCTGGTTTGTAGTCAAATGAAAAAGAAAAAAAGAAAGAGAAATAGGAGGGTCAAGGGAACAGAGGGGATGGGTACAGGGAGAGATTGGTTCATTCATCCAAAATAAATAATCTTGCTGAAAATAATAACATCTATAAAATTATTTCAGCATAAGAAGGGAAGTTGAGAGTATATCCATTTAGATACAAAACCTTGGCTTATACTATGCTGTCCTTTCCAAAGACCACAGTAAGCCAAAATGTTTTCAAAATTACATTTTCCACATCACCTGAGCTGATACACCAGAGTAATGTGAAATAATATAAATTTGACTTTCAAAGGGGGTGTTTCAACCTGCGTTTTGCAGTGTGGAAAATTAAGCCAATTCTTCTGAATTGATTAAATGCAGAAAATAAATCTGTGGGGGGAGAAGGACGTATTTCTGCCTCTCTAGGCTACTCTTCAGGGCAATGTATTTTTTATGTTCTCTTAGGAAGCGATGATGTAGGGTTGTCATTAAAAACATCAGATATCATATTTAGTTATATGTGACAGTTGCCACTGAAACCCAATTCTAATTGGGTCATCAATGCAGCTCCTTGCGGCTATTTTAAAGGTGGGTGGGCGTGGCTTTTTGTTTATTTGTTTTGTATTTGTTAGCTGGAGGAAGGACACCGTGCACTGTGAGTGTCCTGCACAGGATACAGCATAAAGTGGACACATAACAAATATTTGCTGAAGAGAAGGAAGGGGAGGAAGATTCAAAGTAAGGGGAGAGAGGGAGTTGCCACTTTGTTTCTGTTGTCGAGGAACCCCAGACAGACCTCCCACAGCTCTCCTGCAGGCTGTCCAGGCTAAGGGCATCGAGAATCTTGTTTCCATGCACCAACATTTTAAACAAATGACTGCAGACAGAGTTTCAAGCAATAAAAGAAACAAGTGAGTGCCTTTATGAGAGATGAAAATGGGGATTACTTCCCAAGAAACAAGACTGTTCAATGGGCTTTTAACAGGAGCAGAGAGTAAATGGTCCCTGGTACCCCTTACCTCACCCTTCTGCAGATGCCAGCCTGTCTCCCTCACAGACCCGAAGCCTCAGCAGGCAGTCCTATAAATGAGACCTGGGAGGCTTCGCATTTGGCTCTTTCTCCCGTCCCCCTACCGTTATCCATTGCAATGTCTCCCACTAGCCCTGGACATTATTTTAATCACCCTCAAAGAGGCTTTTGGCAAGAGGAGTTCCAGTGGAGAGGAGGGCACGGTGCATAATTGTTCTTAGACAAAAGCAGAGAAGGAAGTGACAGAGAGGACAGAACAGAGAGCCTCATCTGTAATGCAGGGCCCGCCGTCCCCAGATGTTACCAAAAAATCAGGATCTCTCCCTGCAAGAAAAATTGGATTAGTCACCGTCTTGTCTCCTAATGGACACACTCTGTGATCTTTAGAGCTTCATTTACTGGGTTAATAGTGCTTTGCCTGAGTTCCTTCGCTATGGAAAAAAAAAAAAAAACCTGTAAGAAGAAATATTCTGGGTGCCGTCCGCAACCACTGACACGAGTAATATCGTATTCATCACAGACAGACCTCGTATCTCATTACTGCTGAAGACTTGCCCCGGAGGCATCGAGCTTGGCCAGGCCAGGCCTCTCATGTGGAACCGTTCAGGTATATTGTGAAATGATTTAATGCGATAATAATGTCCACTTTGCGAGATGGATTATGTTTTTCATAGTGGCTGATGGTTAATGAATGATACATTAGCAAACATCGCGAAAACATTATTGGGAAATGCAGATGAAGCGGCGGCGTTCTTTTTCCTGCTGCTTCTTGGCGTTCGCCCCACGGGGCCCGTGGGGCGCCCCTCCCCCACTTCCCCGCAGAAAGATGGGGAGCAGAACTTCCAGGAATCAGAAAACTTAATTTATTTAAAAGAAAAAGAAAAATCCCAGCTCTGTGTTCTCTCAGCCTCCCCTCACCAGAAGGAGGGATGAATACTAAAAGCGTTCTAACATGTGCTGAAATATCTCTTCTTAAATCAAATGAGAATCAATGAAAGTGCGAACCTGAACAAATACATTATATGTTGACCCAGTTTATTAGATGAAGCCGTTTAGCCTGATTTGATTTATCTGGCCATACACAGCTCAGCTGTGAAATGAGATAAGCCGAGCCCATTCCCCTTATTTACTATATTATCACAGCTCTTGCTGGCGCTGCCGCGTTAAGTGTCTGTCAGTATTGCCATTACAAATCCCTGTTTTCGGCAGCTGCAAAGATTCACTCCCAGCTGCCCTGTGGCATGGCAGACCCTAACCCAGGAGAGCAGCCTCTGAAAAGATGGATGTAACTCCATGGTATTATTCACATTCTCTGTTGCTGAGTAACTAGGAGGCATGCGGATATCTCCGTGTCATGGGGCTGGTTCTCACCTGCTGAAGCATCAGGCACACTCCCGTTTGTATTTTATTTTGATTCTTCTCTCATTGACCTTTCCTGGAGAAATGTTTCCAAAATGTTCTCTTTTGTTTTTCTCCACTCACTTTGGAATGCAGAAGCCTCCACATTTCAAGGACCCTTCTCCACCATGGGCAGGCAGGTCTTCGTCCAGAAGGCAATGAGGACTGAGATCACAGAAGACAGATGCCCTCCCTGTAGGGTCAGCAGGGGAACCTGCCCAGGAGGCAGCAGGGCTGACCCTGTTATTTTGAGATTTTCGGTAAGCATCTATAATCCAGATGCCCAATTCAATTAAGTTGTATACAGAGAAAGAGATACAAAGGAGAGAGGGGCTTTCTATTATTAAAGTTCCATTTAAAGAGGCATAAAAAAACATTCTTATTATCTTTCCATCCCATTCCTGTTCCAGCCCCACAGAGTATGTAACCCCATGAAACCACATATGAGTAAGAATCTTCTGTGTGATCCTTCTTGAGACATCTCCAGACTTTGGTGTGTGGCCCAGCAATCCACAGCAGAAAGCAGATCAGCAGGAAGTCCAGGAAGCTGGTGTTTAGCACCAGAGACATCCCCTACTTCCCTAGTGAGATCCCTCTGGTCTCAGGTCTGAATCAGGCACAGAGCAGGAGCCAAGAGAACAACCGAGCAGAAACCACAGGGGACTCCTGGTGACACGACGCTCCGGTCCCATGCTTACTCCCTGCTCTCTTCTGAAACACCACCTAAATAAGAGAAATTGAATCAAATAAGCATAAATGCATGGCACAAAAAAAAATAGAAGAGGATACACCAGCAGATGAGCAAGTTTAACCAGGTCTTTTGGAAGCTAGAAAGACAATGGAAGGCTAGTAACTGACATAGCAGAGCAGAGGAAACTGCTTTGCAACAGGAACCCTGCAAGAGACTCCCCACAACAGAAAACCTAATTTCATCTGGATTTAGTGGCTGAATAAATTCACCTAGAGAGGCTCCAGACACCTGGCCTGGTGGAGGGTGGGTGACATCATCCTAAAAGCGGGAAGATAATGGAAAGTCTATGGAGTGAGTAATGCCCTGTGGATGAAATGAAAGGTCCTGTGGCCAGGATTCTCACCTGGCCCTGGTCGACTAGCTCACTACACACATGTGGGCAGTATGTTGCTATTGACTCTATATAAAGAGCTCTGCCCAGTGCTGTGGGTGACACGGTGGCATGACTGCAAGGCTGCAGGAGAGCAGAGCAGAGGCTGTAGTGGTGGCAGCAGCGAGGACAGAGGCCCAGAGGACGGCTGTGCAGGCAGAGAGGCCCAGAGGCAGAGACGGCTTGCTGCATGCGGACTCACTCTGAGTAAATGAGATTTTAGTGATTGTCCTGCCACTTGGAAATAAAGTTGGGTATAACCCTTTCACCCTAAGAACGTTCTACTGTCATCTCTTTGGTCACACTGCATCCATAGTGAACTTGCCTGGGGCTGAAACCCATTGGCAAGACAGCCCCCTAAGTCCCCTTTCTCTCTGTTCCCAAAATGCTGGTGGCTGCACATGTACTCTCAGTACAAGAGTTTTGCTCTTGTTGGGGTAGGAATTTTTCAGATTTGATAGAAAAATATTAGTGATAAAGAAAGAAAAGCCAAAAAAGAAATGAGGTAAAGTATTAATTCAAGGAAAGCCAAAAACTGTGCAAGAAAAAAAAAAGCCACAATCACAGTTATAGTAGTCACTGTGAATACTCACAGAGATCCTGATCATGAACAATTTAAAAATTGGTGATGAGAACATGTTGGGGAGATAGGGAGAGTGGGGTGTGAAAAGCTGCTTAAAAGAGTGAAGTCTCCCTCTACGTAAACAGGACAGAAATGGATGGGCCTGAAATGGGCGGAGTGTGGGACTGGGGAGTGTGGGAGGTAGGTAAAAGGTTACGGGTTGGGTGAGGGTATTTCTGTCATGACTACTGGATTTAATCATAAGCTTTTTGGTATTCATAAACTGTAAAGTAATATGCAAAAAAAAAGGGGAAATGCAGTTAAAAATAAGAAATGAAACCCCACTAGATGGGCAGGCTCCAGCCTCCTAATTTCATCTGGAGCCACCTATGACCCTGTGAGACACGGGAAGGGCAAGGGGCACGGAAACGCCACTCCTCTCCCGGGAGGGTCTCTCCGTCTCGGCTCCCTGCCTTCACTCCTGCAGCACGAGGGGCCTCTTCCCATCTCATGCCCCACATCTTGGGGTTTGCACAGATTATTCTGTCTCCTCAATATCCCCTTCCCACTCACTTTCTTCTCCCTCCTTCCCACTCTCCTCTCATCTTACCTTCCTTGTGGAACCCTGTGCCACCCGCCCTCAGTCAAACACCCTGCTGTCCCCTCCCATGTGACCCTGACCGGCTCTTCTGGAGCCCAGAGCTTAGGTCCTTTTATTCATGTCTCCATACTCATTTAGGCTATAAGCAGCAGGGGGATTTTTATGTTTTTTTTCCCTCTATCTTTTCTCTATATTATTTTCTCTCTCCTTGTAACCCTCATGACTAGCATAGTAGCTGCCCATAGAATGCATTCCAAAAGGCACTGAATGAAAAGATAAATGAATGAATGAACACAAAGAAAACACAAAATAGGAAGGAAGGAAGGAATCTGACATGCATTCAATGAAGAAGCTTGAAAACTCTCAAACTTGTGTAAGTCCAGAAAGAACTTTCCTACAGAAGTTTGTGCTTCTCCAGCCTTGGAGATCACATGCAGTAAGACTTAAAGTGAGTTGAGAAACTATTTCCTCGACTCTGTGGTTAAGAAATTCCCATTATGACTCTTTTGCACTCCTGGTTAAAATGTACATTGGTGTAGCCTCTATGGAAAACAGTGTGGAGTTTCCTCAAATATTAAAACTAGAGCCACCATATGATTCAGCATTCCCATTTCTGGCTATACCCAAAGGAAAGGAAATCACTATCCCAAAGCGATGTCTGCACTGTCGTGTTTATGACAGTATCTTTCAATGTAATGGAGATATGGAAACAGCCTAGGTGTCCATTGACAGATAAATGGATAAAGAAAATGTGATATATATATATAGAATACTACTCAGCCTTAAAAAAGGAAATCCTGCTATTTGTGACAACATGGATGAACCTGGAGGACATCATGCTAAGTGAAATCAGCCAAACACAGAAAGACAAATACTGTACAGTCTCATTTACATGTGAAATCTTAAAACACTGAATTCAAAGAAACAGAGTAGAATGGTGATTACCAGGCGCTGGGATGGGAGAAAGGGAGAGATGTTGGTCAAAGGCTACAAACTTTCAGTTATAAGAGAAATAAGTTCTGGAAACCTGATGTACAGTATGGTGACTATAATTTTATGTGTGTACTTGACTGACCTAAGGGATGTCCAGGTAATGGGCAAAACATTATTTCTGGATGTGTCTGTGAAAGTGTTTGTGGAAGAGATGAGCATTTGATTCTGTAGACTGAGTGAAGAGATCACTCTCCCCAATGTGGGTGGACATCATCCAATCCTCTGGGGGCCAGAATGGAACAGAAGGGTGGAGGAAAGGTGAATTCACTCCCTTTTTGAGCTGGGATATCTATTTTCTCCTGCCCCTGGCCACCAGGGCTCCTGGTTCTTGGCCTTCCTACTCTGGTACTTATTCCAGATACCCACTGGTTCTCAGGCCGTCAGACATGGGCCAAAGTATACCACCAGTTTCCAGTTCTCCAGTTTGCAGATGGCATATTGTGAGACATCTCCATGAGTGCATGAGCCAACTTCTCATAACACATCTCCTCATATATATATATATATATATATCTGTATATGAGTATATGTATCCTGTGTATATGTGTGTGTACCCTAGTGGTTCTTTTTCCCTGAGGAACCCTGACTTACACAATTATTACAGAAAAAATATAGGTGAAATTGCTAAAAGAATAGATTTCAAGCATTCTCACCACAAAAAGAAAAAAACTTCACTATGCCAGGTGATGGGTATGTTCATTAGCTGATTGCGGCCATAACTTCACAATGTGTATGTATACCAAATCCTCGCATTGTACCCTTTATATGTATGCAATTTTTATTTGTCAATCAAATCATACCTCAATAAAGCTGAAGGAAAAAGGAAGCATCCTTCCTCAGTGGAAAATCATCCAACATCATAGCTCAAGAAACAGGAAATAAGCAGCAATAAATGCTTAATGATTCTTGACTGTGATTCAGAAACCGGTATTCAAATCTATTTAAATGTTAAACTCCATAATATGCAGGAGATGTATTTTGTATGTCCTATGATTATACCTGACAGCAAGTCCCAAAGTATTAATGAGAATAAATCACTGATGTGAGAAGAGATGATTTCTCTATCTTTCTCTGCCTTACAGGAGTCAGAGGTTAATTTCACCCAGTGTTCAGACTTTAGTGGGACACTGATGGCTTTATCCATTTTCCCACAATATACCTGGATGCAACTGACTTTCTTCTCTTCTGTGGTAGAAAGTAGCATTGACTTTGACTGCACTTCTACTAAAACCATGAAGTTCAAGACCTCAATCTTTTAAACCACACCACCATTTTCAGCTCAAACCTACAACCTGTTGTGAAGCCTCCATCCCCGCCAACAGAAATGGCTGTGTGCCAGAGAGTTATTCGGGTGTCTAGAGATAGCTCCAGAAGACCTAGCTGTCATGACAATACTCAACTCTACTCTTGAGATGAAATCTGGAAGCAAAATGCTGTTAGGCATCCCCTGAATTTAAGGCTTATCCATTTGGATATCTGATTAAATTAGGATGCTAATAAAAGATGACACTTGTTTCTAGGAGACTTTTGGATTCCAACACTGTCCTTAACCACCTTTGCCCTATTTCTTCAAGTATCATCTTTAAAAACCCCGTTCTTCTAATGCCAAATCAAACTGTTGCTACTGGGAGACTGTTTCCCCTTCAGTTTACAACAGATATAAATGGTCCAAGTTTACTTCTCACATCTCTTCTGCGTTTAGAAATCTGCTGTAGTGTTTGGATGCACAGAAATTCTGTTTGGATAGTTTACACTGGCTGTCCACCAGGCCATATCACAAATTTAGCTGGGACCTGGCATGTGACTGTTGTGAAAGGAACACAGTGCTGCTGGAAGGACCCGGGAGACTTAGTTACTGCTTTCATTATGTCACATTATGGAAGTCTCTGACCAGGACAGCCTGGGCCAGCATGTCACTGCAATTTTTCTTTATACTTCAAAAACACCATCTTCCTCAGTTTTCAATTACTTCTGTCTACCACTGAACAGTGTTCTTGTACAGGAGACATGGAAAAAGGCCCATGCATCAAGGTTATTTTATTTCCTAAATCCCAAAAGTTTGGTATGTTTTGAGGAAGCATGAAATATTTTGAAACAGTGAGAACATGGGTTTTGAGGCCAAATAGGATTTCAAACCTGTCTCTGGGCCTCAACAAGCTACCTAACCTTTCTGAACCATGAGGATATTATGTACTTCACAGGACTGAGGTACTATCAATAAGATATTTACCATCTTTGCCTGAATAAAAGACGTGAATGAACATAAGATCCATCTTAATGTTTCCAGAGAAAGACTTTTGGGAAAAGCAGTTTCATGATACAGGTATTGAAATTGATTTTAATGTGATTTTGGAAAGGGAGGCCATGACACAAGGAAGTGAATGTGTTTGTATCATACACTGAAATCCAACTGGAAATCAGGACATTCTCATTTTGTGATCTTCATGTTTTTATCCCTTAGAGATGTGGCATGTGCCACCACTGCCAGTATTCTACCCACTGGTTTTCCCTGTCTTCCTTAGTAATGGAGACGCTGAGTTTCATCTGGGCACATGTTCACCCAGAGTAGAGACTCACCCAGATGAAGTTCTTTTGCTACACATGGAAGTGGTGGTACGTGTAAAAACTTCTAGGAAGCCCCTTAAAAGAGCTGATTCACATCCTTTGTGCTTTTGTCCTTCTTCCTTATCCCTCCTGGTGGACAAAATGCAGCCACATTGGCTGGATTCAGGAAGCACTCCTATAGCAAGGGGACATCAGACCAAGGATGGTGGTTCAATGTGAATGCACAAGCTGGATCCCTGACAATTATGGAGCTGCATTCCCAAGGTGTCCTGACTTCTTCAAGGAGAGAGAAAAAGTAACAACTCTCTTGTATAAGACACCACCATTTTGAGTTTTCTGTCACATGCAACTGAACCCAATCCAAGTGAATACATGGTCTTTTCCAGTCCCCCTCTGGGGACAATGTTTCCCGCATCTAGTAACTTTCAAAATATATCTTCTCTTCCATTTTCTTGGTTTGGGGGCAAGACCAAAATACCACCCTGTAGTCTGTTTGCCATGTTGCTTTATGAAGTCCATAACATTGGAGTTTGAACTTTAACACCCGAGTTGTTCCTGAATCTTAAGTTATAGTAATAAAACTGATGCTAAACTATGATGAGGATAACTCAGACTCCACCTGATTTGTACAAAACTTCTCTCATTTTGTCTTCAGTGCTCAGCAGCCATCTGTAACGTGGGTCATTAGAGGGAGGAGAATTTTGTGACCCTTTCCTTGGAAGGGTCATTGGAGGAAATACATCTTTTAAGTAAAAAAAAAAAAAAGACTATAAATAAAGGGCTGAGAACAGTAGAAGTGTTCTTAATGAAAAGTAGAAGTGGATTGTGACTATAAAAGCCAGCCAGGACCCTGGGAACCCGTCCCACTACAAAGTGAGCTTGAACTTGGTTAAGAGTCCTGGATGTCCAGCCATCATTCCCGTATGAGAAAAGTAGTCTCATAAGTTTGTGACCCAAATAGTCCTTTACCCCAGAGGTCTCTATGTGTCGTGTGAGGAGTTTCATCTTTATTACTGCTCTTATTGTTTATGATTTCTTAAAAGCCTCAAGATTGTGTAGAGAGGTGCTAATTATAGCACTTTTCATGGGCTTCTGTTTGTACCCAGATATACCCTGGAAGGCAAAGGAGCTTCTACCTGCACGGGGAGTCCAGCCAGCTTGGATTAACGGCCTAAATCCGGGTCCCTATTGTCCTGTCTGAATTGTTCCCCACTGCAGCAGCAAATACAGACGGGTCCTCCAAAGAGCCTCAAGACATCAGCCAGAGTGCTTTTCATGGAGCTGATGCAAAGACCCCAGCTCAGATCTATCTTTACTCCAGATGTGCTCAAACGCATGAACACCTATCAAGGTGGCCAGTTGTATGAGATCAGCATGCTTTTGCAGTGGTGAGAAAATGGCAGAAGAAGTATGTGAGGAACCCACCTCCCTGTCCACTTGTATCATGCGCTCATCCCCAGGAACCTTCTCTCAGCTGCAAGAAAGGAGAATGCCAGCCCAGCATCTTGGCTTAAGCATTTACTTAGCTAGGCAAGTCTTCTCAGCCTCAGTTTCCTATTGTTGGAAATAATAAGCTGAGAGATAAGATAGTAGGAAAATCAAAAGAAATCACATATGGCAAAATGCCTGGAGTACTCTGAACATTTGTCCATATGACAGCCTGGGTCGGAAGTGGAGGTGACAGTAATATTTTCTGAGAAGCTGCTGTATATTCTGTATGGTTCTTCAAAGCCCTTATGCTCAGATCAGAGAAGAGAGAATTCCAAGCTCTTCTCATTGAAACCAGTTCTTCAATGAAGATTTGTCAGTTTTTCCACAGCACCTTCTACATTATTAGTCACAGTTGCTCAAGCAGATTATGCAGAAAGACTATAAATGAATGAATGAATGTCATGTGAAAAGCCCACTTGCTTTCTTGACCTCTTTTAGGAAGACAAGCAAATGTGATTCAGATCCCATAAGGAATATAAAAGAACTTCTATCGCTTTTTTTGTATCAAACTGATAAATGGTTTTTCCATCACAGAACTAGGATTTTGATAGCAGATTGAATAAGCATAAGAATGTGATGTTGTTGATCCACAATCAGCAGGACATGAGTCTTCAAATTATTCTTTCTTCAAGTAAAAAGATCGTCACAGTCTCTGATGCTCCTCCCATGGAGAGGTGGGTCTAGGTCTCCTCCCCTTGAATCTGGGCAGGCTCTGTGATAGGGCAGGCTCTATGATAGCTTTGCCCAAGGCTTAAGAGCCTGGAAGCTTCCATCCTCTCTTGCAACCCTCTTTCTGAGAGCCCTGCACTTCCCGGTTAGAAGTCTGGTGCCCAGCTCCCATGCAGCAGGCATTTTTCAACATCTGGGTTCCGTCCAGGCTTCCAACCACACCCGCTGTGTTAGGTCCTACGGCTGCTGTACCGAACGTGGCAGCTGAAGGCAACACACATTCATTTTCTTACAATTCTGGAGGTCAGATCCAAAATCACTTTCACAGGGCTAAAATCGAGGTGTCAGGAGGTCCTCATTCCCTCTGGTGGCTCTGGAAGAGAATGTTTCCCTGCCTTCTCCAGATTCTAGAGCCACGTTGAATGTGTTCTTTGATTCAGGGCCCCCTTTCTCCAGCTTCAAAGCCAGCAATGCAAGTTGTAGCTTCAGTCATCACATAGACTTCTTTCTGTTGTCAAATAAGGACCTTTCTGATTACATTTCGGGCTCACCTACATAATCTCTCTATCTCAAGATTCTTAATTTAATAACATCTGCACAAAGTGACTTTTGCCATATAAGGTGATATTCACAGGTTCCAGGGATTAGGACCTGAATCTTTGGGGGACCATTATTTAGCCCACTACACCCACCAATGCACCAGACCTGTGAATGAAACTGTCTGGGATCCTCTGGATCAGCCCACCTGGCAACTGAAACACATCACCAAGTAACCAGTTGATGCCTTGCTGGACGGAAGAATCATCCAACTGAACCCTGCCAGAATTCCTGACCCACAAAATCATGAGAGTTAATGAAGTGGTTGTTGTTTTAAGCAACTAAAGTTTAGGGTCATTTGTGCCACAGCAACAGGTAAACCAGAATAAGTACTGATGGATTTAGGTTGATGGATTCCACTCTCCACCTCCAGTTCATCTGGTGCAGAAACACCTATCTTGAGATGACTGTCAGGGTCAAGAACGTTTCGAGGATCACCCCAGCTTCCCTCATCATCACCCTTGGAGATGAGAGACATAATGGGAAATATGCTCCTACTCTATAAGGATTTGGTGCGAAGCAGGTGAAACTCACTCTTGAGCATCTTACCCCATTTCTTCTCCAGACTCTCTTTCCACCTTCTTTTCTCCATTTTTCCCCTCAAAGTTTAAAAGAGACATGCATTGAGAGTAAAGCAGGAATTGTGGGTCTGAGAAGAAGAATTTCCATTTCCTTTTTTATTCACTTTCATCCCCTTCCTCCTGAGCAGTGACAAGATCACCACGTACCTGTCTGCGAGCTGCCGCCACCCAGCTGTTCCCACGCCAAGCTGCAGTGGCCCCCCTTCTTCTGACCTGCAGAAGCCTGTTAGGGTGTTTTCAATAATCCAGATGAGATGTCCTAATAGCCTTTGCCCTTGCTCTGTCTCAGTGGGAACAAGACATGCTTTCTAATTTTCTTGTTTGGAAGACTGAAATCCTTGATGCTGGCTCTTAAACACACTGTTAGTAAATACTCCTCAACCGTTCAAAGCATTGCAGAGTCTGTTTAAAATTACAAAAGACTTCAGAGATGAGTTACAGAGTTTGTTTACTTGAGCGTGACTCAGGATATTTTGTTCCTTGTAAACCACTTTATTTCTTCAAGGGCACGGATTATACATTTACTTAGAGAGAGAGAGAGAGAGAGAGAGAGAGAGAGAGAGAGACTCCTGTCCCTGGGGATTATGGAGGAAAAAGGGATATCGAAACAGAAATAAGATATCATCACAGCCTAAGCCAGGCCACCCTAGAAGTCCTCATGTCTACAGCTCTTCACCCTGGCGCTCAGTGCTAATCTGCCTTTCCCACTTCAGATTAGTAGCTAACAGATATATATATATAATATAATTAATTAATACAATATAATTAATTTAAATATAATATAATATAATTTACCAGTGAACCTGGTAGAGAGGTGGGAGTATTTGAGGGTAGGCATAAAAAAGAGATACGGTCTGCCACATGAATGAATGCATGGATGAACCCTCCCGCATTCAGCAGGCCAGCCTCACACATTATAATCTTAAATCCACCTACTGATTATCAGAGTGAAAGTTAAGAATCATTTTGAACAGTGACTTTCAACTGTCTTTTCTCCTTCCTCAACTAATGTTTGTTAAGGTAAGGCTATTGAAAGTGAAGGATGATCCCCCCTTGTGCCCATATTAAGCCCTTACTCAAATTCAGTTTCATGCAAATATTTTGAGCACATAATAAGTGCCGGTCACAATGCTGGATCCGGTAGTTTGGTGTGAACAGGGCTTGGGGACAACCATCCTGAGTTGTTCCTGGGACAAGGGATTTGGAGTTAGAAAACTCCAGAGCAGCCTAGGCAAGTGGGTCAACCCTCTGCCATTCTGGAGTTGCTGGTAGAAAATGGAAAACAGATACTGAACAAGGAATTACAACTGAGAGAAGGGAGGAGAAAGGTGCTCCAGTTTGATGATCAGGAAAGTTTATCCAGAAGAAATATTGAAGTGAATATTAAGAGAATTAAGATACTAGAAGGTAGCTAATAAAGCAAGAGGAAAAACTTTCCAAAAAACCCAAGAGCATGTGTTGATGCTGGAGAAGGCACAAAGCATGCAAGAGAATCAGACACATCTTTTGGGACAAAATTCTAGAGAATGAGGAAGAAGACGCTCATGGAGAAGGTGCTCCAAAGCCGTTGTGAAGAGCCTCAGATGTAATATTATGAACTCTGGATTTTCCCTATGGGCTACGGGAAATCACCGAAAGCCTTTAAGGAAGTCTGTAATGTTCTCAATACCATCAGGTTTGAGACTAACGCCCTCTGCTGCCAAACTGTCTATTCTTTGTGAGGACGCCAATTGTACTCGATATGGATATGAACCAAAATCCCTTTCAGACACAGTGAAATAAGCTGCCCCTGGCATCAACAAAGTTAGATGTGCATGAAGAGAAGTCACTGAGTGATGAGTAAGTGTGAAGTGCCTGTGTGGACATTGAAAGCTCTCTGGAAACCCTCCAGCTCACCCCCAACCATATAGGTGCCGGGAGCCGTGGGCCATAGAAACAATGGTCCCGCCCTTTTCGCCTAGGCCTCTAGTTTCTCAAGCCTGCCCCGTTTACGAAAGATCAATTGACCCAGCTTGCGATTAGACCGCTGGGATAGAGATTAAGCAGCTGCCGTGATAACATCTCCTCCTTAGTAAAACATTCTGTCTTTTCTCAGTAATCCCCCACCGGTGATCTTTTCCAGAGAACATTCTTCAGTTAGGTATCCTAGCAACCCAGATAATCCTTGCCACTTCAGCTGGGGCTGTTTCCCCCTCCTAGCTCCTATATAATCTACCTTGTAAGAATAAACTTTGAGACCTTGATCAGACTTTCGACTTGGTCTCCTTCTTTGTGTCTGGTTTGTCTCTCATCCAGGTTAACTTCCCCTCGAGCCCTTGTTGAACTCCCCGCCGGCCGGGGCATATAGCAGAGCCCCAAATCTTACCTGGGTGCAGCTTATCACAGTGCAGGCTCCCAGTCAGTCCAGCCATGTTTACTCCACCCTCTGGAACCCTCCACGGTGGATGAGTTCCTCATATCCTCACCTCTCCAAGGGTATTAAATTTATGGCAGCCCAGCTCATTCAGGTTGGCTTTTCCTAGGTCAGTGTCTCTCAAAGTGTGGCCCCAGGACCGGAACATTAGCCTCACCCCTGGACTCATAGAGAAACAAACCCTGGGTCCCTCCCAGACCGACCCAACCAGACTCTGGGAATGGGGACCAGCACCCTGGGTTTCAACAGGCCCTGCGGGTGGTTCTGACACAGACTCCTGTTTGAGAACCATTGCTATAGGCAAAGCACCTGCTCCCCTGCTGGCTCCAAATGTGGACGCTGCTTTCTGCTCAGCTCATAGACCACGAAGAGTGGTAATGCTCCAGATCTAGAATCTGCTCTACCTCCTCACCATTTCTATCCTTCCCCCCACCTTGTCGGTACCTCTAGACCACTGGTCTTACTCCCTTTTCCAGGTCTGTTGGTCTCCTGAGTCCACCTGCCTCCTGTTTTGCCAAGATCCTACATTTTAACCTGCTCTTAGCAACAGCCAAAATTTCCTCTACCCCTTGACTCTTGACTCTATCTGCTTCACTCTTTTGCGATTTCAAGTTCATGTAATTTCATTTTCTCTGCTTTGTTTCTCAGATTGCTGAGCTTTATAGCAGAAAGTCATACAATAGCATTTAATCAGAAATGGGCCCTCCAGACCCAAAGCATCCCTGCCTTGCCCCTCCTTCTGTCCTTCTCTACCCTTCCCTTCCAGCCTCTGTCCTTCCATCCTTCCCTCACTCCCTCCCTCTGTCCCTTCCTTCCTTTTCCATCCTGGGTGGCTCCTTGTTGAATTCGTCCCTGCAGCTCTTCATCCTCAAGCACCTAGACCATTTCATAAAGGCCTGGTGGTCCTTCCCATGGCCAGGAGTGCTGCCATGGCTCCTGCTCAGGGATGGTCTCCCTCAGAGTCATCTGGGTTGTCTACTGAAGAGACAGGTTCCTAATCCAAAACACTGTAAGTCTAATTCCTCTTCACAACAGTCCTTTAAATATTTGGAGGCAATTATCACATTGTCTCCAAGGCTCTACTTCACCAAGTCAATTATGCCATTTCAGTCATTCTTCTCACATGCTAGATATCTTACACCTTATGTAAAGTAACCCTGTCATGCTCCTCAATAGGTTCTGGTTTTTCCCTTTTAAAATGTGCTGGCCAAAATCATTGCAAAGCTAATATTTCAGTTTTATTTTTGACTCCCCTGCACAAAGTGTTACCCTGGGTAAAGGGCCTTATTTTCTAGATTCTATCACATTTTGGTAATGTACCAATTTCTTAGTTAGATATAGTTACAAAATATGGCCAATCACCTGTAGTTACTTGGGAACTTAGAAAAATATATACATTCAAGAGCTTCATCCCACTGACTTAAACTTTTCAGGGAGTGGGACTGGAGTCTGGGACTTTTTAGAACTCTCTAGACAATTCTGTTGATCAGCCAGCTTTGGTTGAACCCCTGGCCTAGGCCTTCTGGATAACTTTTGACATTGAACTATGAAAATTGCCTCTGTCTCAATTATCCATTCAAAGATAACAAAAGGGGAAAAGGTACTAAATGAGAGCATTAATTTTGTCTGATATATAATCTGAAATTGAAAACAGAGCACTGTATTTCTTTTTCTGTTTCCTCTTTCCAGATTATAGAGGTCTGCAAACCCTGTGGTATTTCTGCTATATGATTTCAAATAGAAATGTAATTAACAAATCATGAATTTATCAATACATCTTATGTCATTTAAATGGCAGCACAGAAAATTATCTAAAATGACTTTTTGGGGACTTAACAAAAAACTTTGACTTGAAATTGTTTTTAGAATTCTATTCATGGTTATTTCCATGGGATATTATTTTTTAAAACCTATTCATAACACAGACCCATTTCTCCCTGCTCCTCCAGGCCGAGTACAACTATAAATTCTGGAAATAGCACAAGAGGCAAGCAACGGAGAGCTCCAACAAGTAGTGAGATGGAAACCACCCGGTTTGGGACCCGGGATCTGGAGGGCATCAGGTCAGGGTGTCCTATGTCCCACAGCAGAAGAAGGCATCTGAGGCCCAGTGTTTCTCAGACCCAAAAAAGAGAAGCCAGGTAGGCTCATTCCTCCCCCTGAAATGAGCAGGCATCCCCTCCAAGAGCAAGAGGAAAATCAGCACCATGGCAAGGAGGCTGAGCCACCAGAAGGTGTGTTCACCTTCCAGGTGGGGCTGGAGATGCCTCTCCCTGCTGAGAAGTACCAGCTGCCGACAGAGGGACGGCTCCCCCCCTGCCCGCAGGGACTCCCCTCCCTTCCGGAGGCTGGAGCTGCGGGAGAAGACCCACCTTGGGAAACCCCTTCAGCCCTCAGGCAGCACCAGCAGGGACCAACGAGCGCCCCCTTGGCAGAGGATGAACCAAGCAAACAAAAAACGCCGCAATGGCTCAGGAAATGAAACAGCCATTGGAAGTAGAGCCTACCAAATCAGGGCCGGACTTAGCAACTGACCAGAAGGATGGCTGCCTGCTAACCTGCAAGATTTCAGTGAGGCTCAGAAGCCCTTACTGGAAGAGCCGAAGTGCCCGGGAGACAATAGCAAATTACCTGTCATACCAAGAAGTCACAACGTAAATGAGAAAAGATACCAACCAACACCAGCGTCAGATGAACCCAATGTTGGAAGGATCTGGAAGGGATTGTAAATCAGCCATCCTAAAAACACTTCAGCAATCACTTAGAAATTCTGTTAAAACAAACAAAAAAGAAAATCTCAACAAAGAAATAGAAGTGTCTTTTTAAGCAAATGAAAATTACAGACCTAAAAAATACAGGAACAAAATAAAAATCTATCCATCCGTGAAGAAATCCAAGAAAATACACATTTTGGGAAAGATCATTCATTTTGCAGCTGCAGCTCTGGGAACAGTTTATAGGCGGTATCCAGTGTTCGATAAGGCTTGGCGGGCAGATGAAATACATAACATTGCAACTTCTCTCCCAAATGCTAGGACCCAGAAATGCGTGACTCCCCACAAGTGGCGTGAGTAAGGAAGGGAAGGCAAATGCCGGAGAGTACGATGGGTGGTTTTCTGTGTCAGCCTGACTGGCTTCCGGGGCCAGATTAAACGTTGTTTCCGGGCGTGTCTGGAAGCATGTTTCCAAAAGAGACCATTTGAATCACTGGACTCAGTAAAGATTGCCCTGCCCAGTGTAAGTGGGCATCACCCAGTGTCTTGAGGGCTTCAGCAGAACAAAAAGCGGAGGGAATTTATCCCTGGTGTTTTTGTTTGGCATCACTGAATAGGGGCAACTCATCTCATCTTCTCCTGATCCTGACCTGGGATTTATACCAGTGGCTCCCCTGGTTCTCAGGCTTTCCGATTTGGACGGAATTATAATTATACCACTGGCTTCTCTGGGTCTCCAGTTTGCAGATGGCAGATCATGGAACTTCTCAGCCTTGGTTCCTCATGAGAAAGAAATACGTCTATGTCAGTATAGATATAGATATATAGACTGTCGGTTCTGTTTTTTGGGGAGAACACTGACTTACACAGAAGGGAGAATAATTTCAAAACATGCCAGTAAATCAATTCATTCTACAGGTTTTTCAATATTCTGAATCTCACCAATAGTCATCATGTTTGGGATGCCTGTAAAAACAGCAGAGGCCCAGGCCTCACCCCCAGAGGTTCTGATTCTGCATGTCAGTCCTGCACCCTGTATTTATTACGCTCAAGAAGTTTCCCAAAGCATACTGCGGCAGCCAATCTGCAGCTTGATTTGGGAGAACCAAACCTTATCACTCTTGATGTACCTGCCCCACCTTTCGCCCCTGTAAGTCCTGAGAGCCTCAGTAACTCCCTGGGGCCATGATATAAACTAGAGCAATCTCAAAAATTCTACTGCATATGGTTTTTCCTTGTTTTCCTAAGAGTTAGTATCATCCCTTCTCCTACCACCCCGAGGTATATCAGAACTGTATTAGAGGGTGGCTTCTTGTTATGTGCATTTCTCTAAATCATTTCTCCAAAAATAGGTACTGATTGAGGAAAAACCTGCTAATACGGTTATATTATGTTACCAGGTGTTACTAGGTGGTTGGGAAATCATATTTCACAGCACATACAAGAAGTTATTTGCTAGGTCTCCAGGGATAACCCTTTCCAAATTCAACCACAATCCCCACATTTTAAAAACTTAAGAGTAAAGAATTTATGACCGAATCACTGAAAATGTTGACCAGATATTAATTTGACAAGAATAATTTTGCATGCAAGTTACTTTGAGGATAATGGAGTTCTAAGATGGGCCTTGTCTTGTCTAAATGATTGCTTAGATTTTTGGAAGCTCTTGCCTTCCAGCTATTCCTTCTCAAAACTACAAACTCAGAGAGTTCTTAATTAAAACAACCCATTTTCATTTTCACTCATCACTTTAGTAACAATGGTGCATAAAGTGCTACTGACCCAAAATAGAGTGTGTCAGATCCTTTCAGTTTCCCATTTTATAATTTGTAAATTACTCTTTCATTTCCAAAAAAAGAAAAACATGGAGGAGAAAAAGCTCCTGTTGATAAGCCCCTTTTGGAGACCGCACAGCCTCGGATAGAGGGACGCTCCGAAATAGCATGTTCCTGGACTTGATCAAGCTTGTTTTGTCTGGCAAATGAATTATGTAAACCTTATCCACCAGAAACTGTTTCAAGCCAATTAATTGTTGTAATTACTTAAGATTTCTTTTTAATGAATATGGCTCTCCAGGGATTCGATGATATCCTGTCATCTGTAGGGCCTGATAAATGAAATGTGATTTGTGGCTCACTGCAAACTGAACCCTTGTACTTGAGCAATGTCTGCTTCCCGCGTGCTAGTTAAATGGAAGAAATGCCCTTGATGGAGGCAGGGACATTCATTAGAAACAGTTCCCAGTTAGCATGAAAGTGAGGGTCTGGGTGGCTGCACCCACCCTTCTCGCTCTCCTTCTTTCTTCTGTCCCTTTGGAAGGGAATTAACCATGCACATGACCTCGGCAACACTCCATATTATAATCATTATCAGTCTCACCATTCCATTTCTCATCTCCATTAGGTTCAATAAATTGAGGTCTCAAATAGCTATTTGGGGATGATACTGGCAGCTAATATGGAAAGTGCAAGATTGTTTTCCCAGCCCCTGCTCCCCCCACTATTATTTCTCTTATCTTAAAGCATTCATCTCTCCAAGAGCTGATAAAGTAGGATGACTTCTCTCTTTCATGTACACCCCATTTCCAAATGATTAGTAAACTATATATAACTATAAATAAGAGCACCTTAAATGGTACAGCAAACTGCTGAAAATCAGTCCAAATTCCCTGAAATCCAGGCACCATGTATACTATCAAACAAAATGCTGCAGGAAAGCACCATCTATAAACATGTCTGTTGTCTTCAGTGGTTTTATTTTTGCCCAGCAAATAATTTTGTCTCCCTCAATAAAACAAAGTAAAGCAATTTCACTGGATTGTGTAAAACTGGTTCCCATGCTCATCTGTACTAAAACACACTAACCAGAATTCTGGAAAATAATTCGTTACTGCTTCTAAACACTCAACCAATGTTTGTTGATTTCAAAGTGAATTAGGGTTTCACTTCCTCTATTCCAGGCTGTTACCATTCCCTTACCAACTCATCAGTTCTAAACCAAATTTAAGTAGGAAAGATTGTGTAATAGACAAACACCGATTTATTGCGACCAGACTTTTCCCTATGGAGTATCTTTCACTGTCTTAAAATCATAATTCCAGGAAAACCCAGGAATATAAAGACATTTGAAGATCAGAGGTTTTATCGAAGCATTCAGTCACTCAATAAATATTTATTGAGTGGCTGATAACGAGTTAGGCACTCTGTAACGTTGTAACCCTTCAGTTACAATGTGAACTAGTACACTACAGCCTCCTTTATTACATGTTTACCACATGTCAAGCACTGTTCTAAGTGCTTTGCAAACAAAACATAGCCCCTAACCTCAAGAATGCATCGGGCCTTTAAACAACCCTTTATTTAAATAAAGGTTGTACAAGACTCGCCACCTAGATCATAATGTCCAGCTTTTATTTACTGCCTCTGTAATGTGAGCACCCATATACCTATCCATCTATTCTAATCCAGCTGTAGCAGTTGTTTTTTGACTGCATACCCTTATGTAAATAGTACTGTGAGTGTGAAGGGTGTCCTGAATACTGGTCCTGATGTCCACATCAAATAACTTGTGACTTTTGGCAAGTTATGGAAATCTTTTCCTCTTTATTTTCTCATCTACAAAATGCAATTAATAACCATGAAGATGACGATGGTGAGGATGATGCTGGTACCTTCCTCTAAGGTTTGTGTGAAGAGTTAAATGATTTAATGTATCATGAGCTCCTTGCTGATTATTATATGTTATCATCAACATTATCTCAATTATTACCGATAAGAAAATAGAGGCACAGAGAAATTAAGTACTGTTCCCAATGTTATGTAGCTACAAATAAACTAAAATTAAGAACAGCTTTCCGCCAAACTGACAGCTGTCTCTTAGATAAACTGCTGCATGAAATTCTGTAGCACAGCAAGAGAAGGTCCTGACAACTTACCTGTTCTCCTTGTGCCCTACACCATCTCAGTAACCGCAGGCAGCATGTGCTACAATCGCAAGTGACATGCCCATCCTAGGAACGTTGGCTGTAACATCGCTTGTTAGATGAAGTCTTTTACTCCAAGAGTTTGTAGAACAGTAGAGAAGTAGTGCCAGACAAATTCTGACCTTAATAAACCCTTACAAAGTACATACTATTGGCTTCGCTTTATAATAAAATTGATGCTCAGATTATTAAATCCGAGTTTCAGCTTTCCTTTGATTCATAAAATTTTACTCTCTTCAGTATATATATATTTTTAATCCTCTTTAGGAAGATCCTGAACATTTTTAGTTCAAATTTTCTAGGTAGCAAAAAAGACATTTTGCTATTAAGATGCATTTTCTATTATATTTTCTAATTGGTGATTACTAATATTCAGGAAATATTGATTTTTTTTTTTAAGTTCTTACTTTAACAGTGTGTCAAACTTATGTTGTCCCATCCAAATATATTCTTCTCTTTTTCTTGGCCACATGGCTACCAGATTTCCCATCCTCCCTTGCAGCTGTGTGTGGGCAGATGACAAGCTTTGGCCAGTGGAATATGATTGCAAGTGATATGTGCAACATCCATGTTATCTCCAAAATATCTTTGTATTTTTCTCCTGAACACAAATTTGAGATGACTTGTCTTTAACCATGAAGAAGTGAACAATGTTACAAAGCAGGAGTTGGCAAGCCATGGCCTGTAAAGCAAATCTGACCTGTGGCCTGATTTTGTATGGCCCTTGAGCTGAGAGTGGTTTTAAATTTTTTAATGGCTGGGAAGGAAGGAAGGAAGGAAGGAAGGAAGGAAGGAAGGAAGGAAGGAAGGAAGGAAGGAAGGAGGGAAGGAGGGAAGGAGGGAAGGAGGGAAGGAGGGAAGGAGGGAAGGAGGGAAGGAGGGAAGGAGGGAAGGAGGGAAGGAGGGAAGGAGGGAGGGAGGGAGGGAGGGAGGGAGGAAGGAAGGAAGGGAGGGAAGAGAAAAGTATCACAGATACTCCATGTGCCTTCAAAACCTAAATCATATGTCTTCTGGCCCATTACAGGAAATGTTTGCCAACACCTGTTTCAGAGGACTATTGGACAGCAGGACAGAAGAAACCTGGGTCTGTTAATCACCACAAAGAGCAGAGCAGTTCTAATCTTCTTGACCAATAATCTCTGGACTACTGTGAGAGAAGAGAAGGAAGTTCTATTTTATTTAATCTATTATATTATTATATTAAGTCTCTTTGTTACCAGAGCCATTAATCTAATTAATCAACCGTCTAACCTTATTAGTCTTAACAGTTTTTCAACTGATGTCTTGCAATTTCTAGAAAGATAGCCATGCCATCTACAGACAATAGTGTGGGTTTTTTTTTTCTCAGTAACAAACATATTACCTATTGTACACTTTTTTTTTTGTCTCATTCTTAATAGCTGTAACTTTCAAGACAGCATCAATTGATAGCGGTAATAGCATACATCCATGTTCTGTTCTTAATTTTAGTGACAATGCCTCTAGCTCTTTACTGCCTAGTAAACTATTGCCTTTTGATTGTAGATATTTTTCATTATCTTAGGAATATTCAGAAGAAAAATTATTCCGTGGTTTTTCTCTTTTTTTAATCTTTTTCAAGTTTGCCATCAAATTTACACTCTTTGTATGAAAGGAATTGTAAAGCTTCCTATCTATGCTTAGAAATGACTTGTGTAACACAGGAATGAGCCATGTTTTGAAAGTTTGAAAAACTTTGAAAAAAATTGTGTCAAAGTAATCTGGCCCTAGAGCATTTTTAAAGTGATTCTTCAAAAACATTTTTAATTCCTTCCATGATTACATTCAGCTATTTCTTGAGTTAATTGTTATCATCCATATTTTCCTTAAAAATCATTCATTTTGCCAAGATTTTCAAATTGTTAGCATGAATGTACACAGCATTCTCTTTAAATTATTTTTTTTCCTCATATGATGTAGTAATCATTCTCTTTGTATTTTCTCATTTTGTTTTGTTGTTATTATTTATCAGAATTTCTAGACATTTTCTGCGTTTTTATTTTTTCCAAAGAACACTATACTCCTAGACTAATTAATTTTATTCATTTACTTTCTAACAAATTTTATTTTATGCATGTGTTTTTATCTGTTTAACTTTCTCATCTCTATATTTTTTAGGTATGTTAGTTATTTTCTAACTTTTTAAATGAATTACTTAATTCTTATATTTTCCTTTGTTTTTTGAAAATTTTGTTCATCATGTATTTTTTTAATAATTTGTTCAGAATGTATTAGTCACCTCCTGTAACTTTTGAAATGTACTGGTCTCCTTTATATTAAGACAGTGTGTGTTATAGTTTCGATTTCCTGGAAAGCAGACCCTAAATAACCTGAATAACCTTGAATACTTGGATAAGTACTGAATAAGATTTGGGTAAGAGAAAGATCAATAATGAGCAAGTTAGTAAGTGGTTTAGTGCTATGGACAACTGGAGCTCCATCTCTGAACAAGTGTTTATAACACATCCTGGTAATTTCTCACTAAGAAAAGAGGAAACTGGGGCATGTATCCACAGAAACTCCTAGGGGTAATAAATCCTCAGTAATTCCAGCCTGTGAGATAAGCACAATGGAGAAATCCTTCAAGCAAAAAAATACAAAGCCATAATAGTTCAAGGTAGGAAACGTTCACTATCCATGGATATTGTTCACCTCAGCTGCAAGTGAATGTAGACCAGGGCCAAGGGGCTAGGGGTGCACATCAGCAGAATCTACAACAACATATAGTTATAGACTTGCTTTCAGTTTTATTTAGGAATGCATTTCCCAAGTGATTTGTTGGGTCTTAATTTTTTAAATGTGTATTCATATGATTTTAGAAGTTAAATGCATACTCATCACACATTAAAAGATGTATTCTCAGTTGTAATATCTAGGGTTTTCTTAAAGAAAGTATTGCAGATTAATCTTTAGGAAAATTTACATTTCAAAACAAATACATTGTTTAGATAGCTGTTTTGTAGACTTCTTCCACCCATGCAATATATCTATTCTAGCATGTTATTATTCAGATGATTCAACTTTTTTATCCTATCTTTAAATTTTTTACCCTAACATAATTTTGTACTTGAGGACATATGAAATACCACAGAGAGCTCCTTTATGAACTCCAGCTAGATGCATGGGTCTGTTTCTGGATCCCATTCTGTTCCATTCAGATATTTGTCTCTCCTTTTGCAAATATCATGTTGTCTTAATTATTGTAGCTTTATGGTAAGTCTTAAAGTCAGAAAGTAAAGTCTTCCAGGTTTTTTTTCTTTCAAAAAATTATTTTGGCTTTTGGTTCCTTTGACTTTCATAGAAAGTTTAACACAACTATTTAAAGCTCTAAATTTTCCTCTAAACCTGCTTTAATTGTAGCTGACAAATTTTGATGCGTTGTACTTTATTATTCACTTCAAAATATTTTCTAATTTCTTCTTTGACCCTTAAATTATTTAGAAGTGAGTTAATTTCCATATATTCAGAGTTTTCATAGATATCTTGGGCTTTTTATTTTTAGTGTAATTAAAATGTATTTTTAATGTAATTTCATTCTGTGATCACAGAATGTACTGTGTCTGGTTCCAGTCCTTTTAAATATATTGAGATTTGTATTGCACAGCATACGCTGACCTTTATGTGATATTGGTGAACATATCATGTACTCAAAAATAATGAGTATTCTGCACTTGTTAGGTGTAGTATTCTCTAATATCATTTAGGTCAGGATGGTTGATAGTGTTGTTCTGATACTTTATGTCTCTATTTATTTTTTTTGTTTACTCAATCAATTTCTAAGAAAGGCATATTAAAATATCAAGCTATAGTTGTGGCATTGACTATTTGTTCCTTTTAATTGTATCCACTTTTATTAATATATTTTGTTAATACTTAGTTAATATAATATGTATTTTGATACTGTTGTTAGGCTTACACACATTTATGATCATTGTCACTTCCAAACAGGTTCCTTTATCATTATAAAATGTCTTCATCACTGCTAATGTTCTTTGTCTTGAATTCTGTTTTATCTGGTATTAATTCCACTCCTTTTTTTTTTATGGTTGCTATTTGTATAGGATATATTTTTCTATCCATTTA
The DNA here is from genome assembly GCF_030020395.1 of Manis pentadactyla. NCBI lineage: Eukaryota > Metazoa > Chordata > Mammalia > Pholidota > Manidae > Manis > Manis pentadactyla. The sequence goes on from NC_080034.1 coordinate 60,354,752, forward strand.
CTTTTGACCTGTCTATGTCTTTATATTTATAGCACATTTTTTTTTATGCCACATAGTTAAGTCTTGCTTATTATCCAGTCTGATCATCTCTGCCTTTTAATTAAAGTCTTCAGTCCATTAATATTTAGTGTATTTGTTGATATGATTGAATAGGTCTAGCATTTCATTATTTATTTTCTGTTTGTCTTCTTTATTTTAGGGTCCCAATTTTCTCTGGCTTATTTTGGATTCTTTGAATATTTTAATCTATCTATTGGCTTTTAACATTTACTAATTTGCATTATTTTTAGTGGGTGATAAAGGGATCATAATACACTCTTAATTTTTCACAGTCTTTTTACAATTAATACTGTACCTCTGTCCATTTCTATACTACAGTTGACATATGTATTACACTTAGATGCAATATATACCCCTCACAAGCCAGTGTGATAATAATTGCCCTAAATAGATCTATATGGTTTAAAAGAAAATAAGGAAGGAAAATTTATTTCATATTCACCCTGATATTCACCATCTCTAAAGCTTTCCATTCTTTCCTAAAAACAAGAGTTTCCATCTGGTATTATTTCCTTTGAGTCAGAAGAACTCCATGACCGTTTCTAGTGCATGTCTGCTATTGACAAATTCCCTTGATTGTTTTTCATTTGAAAATGTTTTTCCTTTGCCTTCATTTAAAAAGATATTTTCACTGAATATAGAACTTGGGGTTGATAGTTTTTGCTTTTCTTTCAGCCCGTTGAAGAAGTTATTCCATTCCCTCCGGCCTCCAGAGTTTCTGATGAAAAATCAGTGATTATCCAGAATATTGTTCCCTTGTATGTAAAGTGTCATTTTTCTCTGGCTGGCTTAGATATTTCTGCTTTATATTGTGACAACTGAGAATACTTTTTATGCCAATTCTCCTTCTTCTTTCCTTCTGGGACTCAAATGGCATGTCTATTAGACATTTTGATATTTTTCACAGTTTTGTATGGTTCTATTCATTTCTGTTTAAATTGTTACCTCTGTCCTACAAACTGAATAATTTCAGTAGCTCAGTCCTCAAGGTCATGAACTTTTGTGTCATATCCAGAATTTTTTAAATTTTGGACATTGTGCTTTTAAGTTATAGAATTCCCATTTGGTTCTCTTTTTTATAGTTTGTAATTTTCTGCTGAAATTTCCTACATTTTCACTCATCTTGATCATATTTTCCTCTACACCTTCGAGTACAATTATACTGTTTCAAAATTTTTGTCTCCTAATAACAGCATCTGGAACATTTCAAGATCACTGTCCATTGATTCCTTTGTTGCTTATAAATTTCATTTCATTTTTCTTCACCTAGCTGTTTTAGATTGCATCCTGAACATTAAGAATGCTATATTATAGAAAATATAAATGCTGTTCATTTCTCTAAAATACATATTTTTAAGCAGATAGTTAACCTAGCTGAATTCAAATGCCAACACTTTGAAACCTTGGGTTGGTTCTTTTAGCTTTGATTGGGCTGCTCAAAGTCTACACTTCAGATGTGCTGTTCAGGAGTTATCTAGAGATGTGGATAGAGATTTTACCCTGATTTTGAGCCCCACCCCCCTCTTCTCTGGCTCCATTCTTTCAGAGATTTCCCACCTCAGTTTCCAGGTGCTCTGGACCTGAAATTTTGTCCTATGGCTCCTTACACCAAAAAGATGATAGTTTTCATAACCCCACACTGCACAGACTGGGATTTGCCGCCAAGCTAAAGCCTTAATGAGACATTCGGCATCATCTCTTGATCTAGCTTCTAATACTATTGGCCTGCTTTCATTTGGTCTCCAGTGCCTTCAAGTAGTTGCTTTTTATATTTTGCCCCAAGATTATAGTCATTATTTGTGGAAGGACTGATCTGATAGGAACTACTCTACCATTACCCAATTAATAACTTTTGAACATTTTTGTGGGTGTGGTATTTATAAATTGGGGATGTCATGCAACTTAATGGTCCCAATGAAGGTGGGCATTTTACTGAAGACAAAGATTCAAGTAATATGAAAATATATAACCCCCCCCAAAAAACTCTTCTTTTACATGAATACCCAACCAACACAGCCCTTTAAAGCATATGCTGCCTTTAATAATGTAGCAATTATTTAGAATGTAATGGGATTTATGTGATTATGACAGTCTTTCCAATTTGGGTAAAGAATATGAATAAAATAATTTAATCACTTTTTGCTTGAAACTGCCATTTGCCTGTGGGCATCTTGTGAACCACCAGGGACTATCAGAAGTCTGCAGAGGACATTTTGAGACACTCATCTGTCTGTTTGTGTAATAGATATACCTTTTTTTCTTTTCTTCTTCCTCACCACATTCCACTCCTTGTTCTTTCTTTTTTCTATATTCCTCAGTGCCTGTTCACACTCATCTCAAATAGACAGGCATTCCAACCTTTGTTCTCAAAAAAAAAACAAATAAATCCTAGGTGTTAATTTTGAGGCACTTTATACTAATATTTACCATTCCACCTGCTGAGTACAAGCATATAGCCAATATCATCAACTACTGCTGCCTGTTTTTTTTTTGTTTAGTTTTGTTTTTCAGAATAGTACTTGCATTCTTCTTCATTCCCAGAGCAAGACTAACAGGTGCTGGACATACAGTATGTGCTCAGTAAATACTCAGAGGAAAGAAGAAGTCCTACCCATCATTATGCTCTGATACATTTACTTTCCTGGGCCACCACTTCAGCCAGAACTCTTTCACTAAGAGGTAAAATTGTCTTATTTAAACATTCTGCATTGCCTTGTTTCTAAATCTAAAAACCCAAATTAAGTTTCATTAACTTTCCTTTGAGTAACTATTTAAGTCCCAAATACAGTTGATAAGAAACTAAAAACCAGGAGGCCCAGGGCTTCCTCAGTGGGCATTTATTGTTCCTTCCTTTACTGTTCCCCAGTTCTTGGCTCACTTAGCATCAGGCAAGGAAGGCTCACACACAGCTGGTAGGAGGTCTAACCAGCTTCCAGGCAAGGGAGCAGACGAGCAGACGGTAGGGGTGCTCCTCAAGGAATGCTCAGGTGAAAGGGGTCTGAGATCTGTCCAGATTGGATTCACTTATGCTGTGTTTTGAACCCCTCATTTGGGAGAGTCCAGTCCATTATATACAACCATAGTGCAGGAAGTGATAACTTTCCAGAAGCTTCTTCTTTGGTATCTGTTGCTAAATTCTTTGCAGTGAGTGGAGGTTCCTTTCTTCTCATCTGCCTGTGAAGCATCCCACCCTAGCAGATGTCCTCTGGTGGCCAGGACCAATAATCAAGTCTTCTGCCTCTCATTTATTTGCACTCTGTCTGCTTTGATGCATACATTTACTTTTTTATTGGTTCATTTTCCTCTAGCTACCATCTCATCTCACAATTAATAATTAATGGCTTCAGATTACTCTCTTCTATGCCATCATCTTAGGTTGTTTATAGTGTTAAATTACAGATGGGATGGATGGATAGATAGATGAGAGAAAGAGAGAGAGAGAGATGATAGATATAGATCGATAGATCAAAGACTCACTCTTACATACTTATCTAAATAATTTTTGTTAATCTGCTCACCTCATACTCACCAATCCATGCTCATATATCTCTACAGCACTCTGAGCTAGAAACTGAATTGATACAATGAATTGTGAGTTGCAATTTGTTCATAGACAGGGGCTCCTGCATCCCAAGATCATTCCATAAATCATCTCTGTGACGTGTGTTAAGGTTGCTTAACCTCTGCTCCAAGCTGCTCTAATGTCACAGATCTTCAAACCAAATACCCTCTAATTGCTCCAGTTAATTGTCCTAATTACCTCTCCTGTCCTGCAGAAGTTTGAATTCACAACTTCTCACACTACAGATTTTACATCTTCAATTTTTCTGAGATCCATTGTCTCTTCTTTAAAAAACTTCTGCCACAGTCTCCTTTTTCATTTGTCCCTGCTGTTTCACAGAATCTTCTTAATTTTGCTTTTGTATCTTTTTTGAGTCTGTGATCCGATAGTTTTGAAACAATTACAAAATAACCAGCCAAGTCAGGCAGTTTTAAGAATAATCACATCAACAATATACAGCAACAACAGATAAGAGAGGCAATTGGATTTTTCCCTTTTTAGCCAATTATTTGTAGATGTAAATACTGAGTCTCTGTTCCCATGTGAAGTCTTTATGTGCATGGAAGTTTCACGGCCACGTCTGTTAAAATTTGTATAGTCCCATAGTTTATTATGATGATCCTTGTAAAGTAGATTGCTAACGCCTTCTCCCAAAAATCTATCAGAGATATTTTAGGTATCACTGCACCACTACTAGCTCAAGCTGTTCATATAGAATGAAAGTAATCAGAATTGAGAAGAAAACTAGGAAAGAAAATAAAAGCCATTTTCCAAAAGTGCAGGAGCATGAAAACTTGTCTAGGCTAATCATCAGGAATGTAAAATTTTTATTTCTCAGTTAATAAGCACCACCTGTGTTTATAAAAAGCCTCTGATGACTTGTTGTTTTGTCTCCTGCAAGGAATATAAAGTGTTCTTAGAAAGGATTCCATAGAGAACACATATATTATTAATGTACTTTAAAATCCCTCCAAATGACTGATGCAACCTTCATTATCCTTTCCCTACTCCATATCACATGCTTTCTTCTTTAATTTTTTTATTGAAATGATATAATATAAAAAAAATCATTGACTACATATAAATCAATTGTCTGTGACATGTTACAGGGAAAAAGAAAACATCAAGATTGCCAATAACAGGCACTCAATCTCATAAAACTTGTAATCAACTTCCAAGCCAAAGCGTAAACTGTAATATATTGCTACAAACGTATAACAATAACAAACTATTTGAATTGCACCTTCGCATTCTCTGTCGTTAATAACAAATAAGCATGAAAAGTTGTGACAGTCATTCATTGTAATGGGTGTCTGCTTATTTCTCAGAAGTGTCATCTGGCATTATGGAATGCACCCTTATCCCTGGGAGGGTGTGAGGAGACAGGGTGCTCGAATTTCGGATACTAACTACAGACAGTGAGAACACCATAGAAGGAAAATTCTAATGGTTCATTTATTTTTTAATCTCAGCTCAAAGATTGTATCAAGTTTTTCTTTGGCCCTAAGTGACTCTAAAATAAGAAGTCCTCCTTTTGATTCATTTTTATTATTCCGACTCTTACAGACATCTATGGCTACATGAAACCACTCCAAAACAGTAGCTAAAACACTAACAATCACTTGTTTGCTTACAAATCTGGGGCGCTACCTGAGCTCAGCTTGACTTTGAGGTCTTGCGTACAGTTGCAATCAATCTGTGGCTGGAACTGAGGTCTGACTGAGTCATCTTAGAACCTTTGACTCACGTTTAGTGCCTGGGCTGAGGAGCTTCAAACAGCTGGGTGCTGGAACAGCTGGGGCCCTTGGCATCTCTCTGTCCCTCCCTCTCTCTCCCTCTTTCTCATCTCTCCATAGGGACTCTGCCCCAGTTGGCCTCAGGGCAACCAGACTTCTCAATGGTGTCGGAAGGCTCCAAGCAAAAGTCCTCAGAGAGAGCAGGGAGAAGCTGTATCACTTCTTATGACCTCACAAGCACACTCCTGCCAAGCGCTCCTCATCGGGACCGTCACACAGGCACAGGTTCCATTGGAGAGGAGGAAACACGGACTCTGCCTCTTGAAGAGGAGTCACAAGGTTCTGAGAGGTTCCCATGGAGGATGGGAAATAACGCTGTGGATATCTGTGCAAACTGCAACCTGCCACACAGACTCATGGCTCACTTACACACTCCAATGCACACACACTCACATACAGTAAATAGGATTCTTGATTGATAATGCAGTGAAATTCCATGAGGCTAATAGGTGATGTCTCCTAAACTGCACTCCAAAAGCTCTCACAGGTCCTCTGTAACGGGATGATTCTGTACATGACCATGTTAGTCAAATCCAATTGAGTGAATTAGTGGGGAATTTTTTAGTGCCTTTAATAAACTAATAGGCAGAAAGGACCTCATAAGCTTCGTTTCCCAAAACATGGTTCACAAGCCAGCAGCCCCATGTCCCTTGGGTGCTGGTTAGAAATGCAGAACAGGCCCCACGCAGGCCCCCATTTCCACAGGATGTGCAGTTGATCTGAGTGCAGAAACTTCGGTAAGTGTTATCTTAGAGGATTGTGCAGTGTGCAGGGCTTTCTAAACAGTGTGTCCACAGAGCCCTATTTTAACCCTGAACACTTTCTGAAATCACTGGGAATTCAGCTGAGGATTGCCGTCATATGTCCGTAGGGAACTGCAGGCTCTCCCACACCCCCCTGAAGGAGCAGGCCACGAGGCCCCGCTTCCTCAGACTTCTCCCGAGAGAACTGGTGGCTCTGCAGGGCCCTCTGCCCCCCATCTCAGGCCAGAGAGTGGCGGGAAGAAGGGGCCTTGCCTCCGACCCCCTGCACGCTCCTCCTGACTCTCTCTTCTCCCCTTCCCTGCAATTTACTGGTGCTTGAAAAAGCGGGATTTCCCTCAGCTCCCTTCCTGTCTGGTTGGAAGGTCCCCTACATGTCAGTCTAGTTCCGATCTTTGCTTTATTCTCTGCTGCGTCCCAGTGCCCACAGTGGTGCCCTGCCGGAGGGAGTCAATCAGAATCCACAAAACTAAAGAATAAGGGAGTGGATGTTAGCAGATAGGGAGCAGAAAAAGAAACCAGCTTCTGAATTATAGGAACATGGGTCAGGAGGAGGAGCCACGAATTTGTTCTCTTTTCTACCCAGAGAGACTGAAGCTTGCAGGTGACGAGACCATGTCTTACCCAGAAGGAGCTCCCTTTGGCAACCTGTCCAGAGAGGACCAGTGGGCATGTGTTCAACAACAGCGTCCAGGTTGTGTAGACTCTGGCAGCCGTTCTTCTTCCTCCTCTCAGCTCACAGCTAACAAGGATGCTTCCTTGATTGTGAAGGAGAAAGAAGACGAAGAGGAAGAGAGACGAGAGGAGGTCAGGGATCTGAGGAATCTGAGGGCTGATCAAGGAAAACGACACGACCACGGGAGGCAGTAACACGTGGATTTCTAAAGGTGGTGCTTGGGTGGGGTCGCATGCTGGGAAGAGCCTCACAGCATGGGGGTCCCCGCTCGGAAGGGGCTGAGAACAGGGGGTTCCTGGGAGAACATGGGCCGGCCTGTCTCGGGGAGGACACTCAGCGACTCTGCGGGGAGAGGGCTCAGTGGGCAGAGCGGCTTGAGCATAACTTTAAGGCCCTGTCTTATCGGTAGTTCACAACTGTTGGATGAGGCTGAGGTTGCACTGGGTATGCAAAGCAGGCAGTCTCTAAATGACTAAAATTTGCTGGTTTGGGCTATTTTTTTAGTAATTGCTGTGTAAAATTTTGAGTTCGGTATTGATGGATTTTTAAGCTAATAGGGAAGAAATAAGCAACCTATGAGACAAAACAAAGGCTGTCTGCAGCTCTTTCATATGCCCAGGGAAGAGATGGCTCCATGCACAGCTTTCCACTGCAAAGTGGAGAAAACACAGGACTGGCTGAGGGCTTTTTCTCAGAAGCTAGGATCAGCCAATTACACATCAAGTAGCCCATTTTGACCAAAGCTGTATTATCCTGCAGTGGCTGTTCAACTATCCTTGGAGTTGATCAAACCATCAGACACAAATTGATCCCATTTTTAAATTCTCTGGAAATGGTATCAACCTCCCAAATCCCATCCAAATACTTATGCTGGCTGAGAAGGTCTGATTATTCAGCTTTTGCTTCATCCTTGACTATAAAATCTGAAACGTCACCCAGCATTTCTCTTGCTTGTGGAAATAGTATATACATGGAAATGTGCATGGTTTAATAATGGCTAGTGACTGGATTTCAGTTGTGCATTTTTTTTTCAATAAGGAAATCATTTCAGTGCAGTTTGTGTTTTATTAAAAGAAAAAAAAGGCAGTATCATTAGTCAAGCACTCAGATGCACAACCCTTCTCACAACAGGATCACTCATAAGGAACCATGTAGATCGGAAAATGGAACCCATTACTGCACACGGGTGAAAGGCGCCTTTGTAAAGGCACTGGGTGAACCTCCAACACAGGATTAGATATTATCAAAGCAGATTTCACTCAAGCTAACAGCAATCAGCTCTCAAGTTCAACTGTTCTCTAAATACATTGAACTTCCCATTAAAAAGTAAATTCTGGGTAGCATTTGGGAGTGGGGAGGGAAAGGTATGGAAAATAACCGTCTCAGAATGCCCAGGCCTCCTCCCATGGAACAGAAGGAAGAGCCTTTCATGTCAACCTAACCAATGCACTTTGAGAAAGATAAAGCCTTTCATGTTGGAAGAAAAACAAACCAATGTTCATACTCAAGAATACAATAGCTGTTGCCATTTTCAACCTAGAGGTTTGTTTAAACCGCAGGGACCATTAGGGATCTCGTGCAGGAAGGATGATGTGGATTTGAGGTCTGTGGTTATGATCCAAAGTAGCTGTGCCGCAAGAACTAGCAAGTCCCCTCCTACAGCAAACGCTGCTAAGTGAGAGGAAAACCTGAGGGGATAAACACGAACCTGGCACTTATATAAATGAGTTATTTATGTGAACCTGGGAATTTTAGAAATGAGTTGTTTAGGTAAAAACTGCTCCTAAGCTAAGCTACCAGTTTTCAATGCATGAGGGTTGAATATAGTAACAAACTATTTCACAGATGGTAGGCAGTTCAATCCAAGGTGATCTGTTATGGTCTCTGCTCAGAAATACGTATTTGTCACAAAGAATTTCTCCTGACTTTGAGAATAATTACTTCAACAGAGTAAGGCACAAACTCGGTTGGTGGGGGTGGACGATGTCAGGGATGTTTTTCCTTTAGGGAAAACAAGTCACAATTTGGAAAGAAAAATGAAGAGTGTTCAGGGGAGTGGTTCAGACAGGACAGCAAGCACCATCAGGCCATTCCAGACGGAATGGGAGGCAACCTCGCTGCCCGGGGCCCAGGACCCTTCCCAGTGCTCCACTGACAGGCAGACCCGGAACCTTTCTTCAAGGTGATAGTTCCCTCAGGTACCAAAGCTTTGGTACCCAAATGACTTCGGAGAAGCTAATTTATATCAAAGGTCTGAAATCTTTTCTTACTTACCTCTTTAGGTAAATAATTACATAACTAAAGGCACATGGTATTTCTTTTTTTTTTAAGGTATTACTGATGCACACTCTTATGAAGGTTTCACATGAAAACAATGTGTTTACTACATTTACCTATATTATCAAGTCCCCACCCACACCCCATTGCAGTCACTGTCCGTCAGTGTAGTAAGATGCCACAGATTCTCTATTTAAGGCTCATGGTATTTCTGATTTCATGTTAATACATCCACGGACACAAAAATACTTAACCCATTTAAAAACAACAGCCTCATTTACTATCCATGTAAAACCTTCTCTGAAAAGCAAGGTGAAAGTGGAAAATGTGAGTCAGCCGCAGTCAAGAGTCCCAGATCCTTCCTGAGTTCCTACCACTCTAATCCTCTCTGGGTGCTAATCTTGTGCAGATGAAAACTGGGCATGCAGGTGCATTTCCCATACCTGCCACAGTGTGAAGCCACCCCAATTCCGGCCCTGAGGAGAAGTTCTCTTTCCTTGCAGCAAGATAATGTTTTAAAAAGCTGACTTTTAAACCTCTTACTGAATTTTTTAATGGATTAAATTCATCATGTCACCAGCTGCTGTGCAGCTAATAGAGCCATAAAACACTGTATTAAAGGATTACCCATGCAAAATTTCCTCTTGTGCTAATGTGAATTTTAATACTTTTAACATTTAGTTGAGATGGGAATGTCCAAGAACAGCTTGTTCAATAGGTTGTTCTATAAAATTAAGTTCCTCATCTCATCAGAAATGCCAGGACTCCATTAAGTTAAAATTTTACAGAGAGGCTAAGATGATTCACTGTGCAGCATTTGTGAGGAGGGAGACAACATCTGCTTCTACATTAATGCTCTGAAAAAAATAAAAGAAAGAAAGAATAAGTGAAAAGAAGAGAAAGCAAAACAGTCATGAATCCCCTAAGTTCCCAGTGCCTAGCCTGAACAGAGGACAATGCTAACTTCCGATTTGTGGAAGGTCAGTATATACAACCCCAAAATGATGATAATAATTGAGAACCTAAATTTACGTCCCCTTAAATGTCATTTGTCAGAAGTTCAAAATGTCTTAAAATAAATGAAGTGGCAATTATGCAAAATCACATATAATAGCATACCAAAAATGTGATTATATGTATCTAGATGGCAGAAGAGAACATAGAGGGAAAATGTTACTGATAGAGAATGAAAGATGCATAGGAAAGAACACTAGAAATTACATTGTTCAACTTCCTTATTTAATAGGGTTCAAGGCTGAGACCCCTAGAGTCCCAGCTTATTCAAGGTAGCATGGCTAATCAATGCAGAATGGAGAATAGAACCCAGTTCTCCTGGCACCCAGAGCAAGAGCCACACTCTACCTTACATATCTATAAATATGTACATTCCGATATTGTATGGATGAAACAGCTTACATGTTAAACAACAATAAAGAATCAATAGATAAACCCTGATAAGATCACCTCACGTCCTGTGAAAGCTTTGTAACTAAGGTAACAAACCTAAGTATATTGCATATCATCTCCAAGATATTTCTAAATCAGACTACCTCCCCAATATTTCACTTGAAATGTTGTATCCTTAGTTATGTCTCCCTACTCCCTTTCCATGAATGGCCCTTCAAACTTGATTGTAACTGTTACCTGTGCATTTGAAATGTTACAGCATTTCATTATTTGCTAAAGAAATTGTATCTTAAATGACGTTGCTAAAAACAACAAAGACTTTGCTTTAATGTTGTTCCATAATTGGTCTAAACTAAATCATCAACAGAGGCTCCACATTCTCACCACCATTAAAGTGGACATCAGAATGTGTCCTGTGCCTGATTTGAAAATACAACCCAAGGATGGTCGCTTTTAATGCAAATTCTCCAAAGCCAATGTGCTTTACCCAAGCTGAATTTTGTTCACAGCTCCCTATTTTGTGCCCTGTATGTATTACTGTTCTGAGAGCCTGTCATTTCTTATCAGAATGAGAAAGGCTAAAGAGATAATATTTCAATAACATACTGGCCTGATCATAAAATAACTCAATGGAAATGTGTAATTGCCTCAGGCAGCCCGGCAGGGTACTCAGCAGTCAGATGATTTCTATTCTGGGTTTTTTTTTTTTATGGTTACATTTTCTGTTCTATCAGACATCCCCTCAAGTCTTAGTTATGCTTTTATTCAAAAGGGAGAATCAGAGTATAAAGACCTACAAAACTTATTATGATATATTACTATAAAGAACTAAAAATAGCTGCCATGGTAGCATATTGATAAGGACAGGCCTGCCACACCGACCTTTTTTCATCTTACCCACCAGGGCTAAGGACCGAGTTTCTCAGTTGCTAGGCAACGGGGGTCACAGTTTTCAGGTCTTAAATGCACAACCCAGTCAAAAAGAAGATGTGATCCTCAGCGAGAAAGCACATATTTGTCAGAAAGTAAGAATTTCAATAAATACTGAGGTTTTGTTTTGTTTTTTTGTGGGATTTTTTTTTTTTATCCTGCTGAAGGCTGAAATAGAGAAACTCTAACTTGTCAAAAGACTGTGGGAACGGATTTGTAAGTTCTGGTGATTAGAATCTATTGCTGCAACAGTATGAAGAGAATACAGTCAGGTCAAGCTGCTCTTTGATAAACATATTAACATAAGGCTGAGGATTACGGCTGAGGATTTTAGCTGCAGGTAGAACAATGGTCAAACTCTCACTGGAAACATGCATAAACACAAACATGTCAAAAACACAGAGTGATCTTGGGAGATGAATTTGGGGGCTGATTTGAAGGTGAGGGGTTTTTGTTGTTGTTTCTGTTTACTTATTAACATTTTTTTCACAAACATTACTGCATCCTGCCAGGCTTAATGACAGTGCTGCGGGCAGCAGGCAGCTCCTAAAGGTCAGCTTGCAAGAAAGCTCATTCTCTGCCCATCCTCCTCTGCCAAGTCAACACTTCCTTTAAACTTTAATAAAGGGCATCAGAGAGAATATATTTCTCAGCCAGAAACAGTCCATCCTTATGTACTTGCATTTGACCATATATTCCTTTGGTATGTTTTTAACTTTAATTATATCACCCTAATAACAGTTCAATAACGGCAACTTTTTAAACAAGAAACTTGGTAGATTTAAGTAAGCATCAAGAATACCTAAGAAGAATTTTGAACTCCCCATTTCATACTTTTTTTGAGGATCTTACCCTAGGCAAGAAGCAGCTTTTTTATTTTACTTTACTTCAATACCCACTATGTAAGTATAGTGATATCTTATGGAAGAGATACGGGAACTAACTCCTACTACAGTATTACTTTGCTCAATGTGATGTTTTGCGGGAGAGAAGAATAAAAATTGTGTGTGTGTGTGTGTGTCTGTTGGGAAAAGAGTCATTAGTTACAAGCTATGGGTGAATAATTTGGAATCCAGAATCTAAAAAAGACATAAGAGTTTGCTGGGATCTGAGCTCCTATAGATCCCACCTGATTTCAACTCTAGCTGCTAAATAGACTTCCTGGCTGATATAAATAGCAATGAGATAGCCAGGGGGCAGGTCATGTGCCTGGAGACGGAGGCTGACAGATAACTCTAATGATTTCTTTGGCCCTTCAGGGTGAAAAATTTGCTTCATATTTTTTTTTGTCTAATATTTGCCTTTTTCCTTTCCCTCAAGATAACTGTCATTTTTAGATAAGTCCACTGCCTTTTCCAAGTTGTCAGCATTGAAAGAACATAAAATGAAGTCATTGGAAAAGATGTAGACCCCATTCCACTGCCAGAATGCATACATATGCCAAAGAGAATGCGTTAGATTCTTCTCAGCTGTTGCTAAGTGCCCTCCGCAGAGCTATTTTGCACCAGGTCCTCTCTGATGCACAGATCCTGCTTTTTGTTAAATCTTGGTCATGACTTCACAGGTCGGAGAGCAGGTCCAGAACAGCGCCCTGAATCGTAAGGACAATCTCAGTCGGTATGCTCTGAACCAGTGTGCACCGTGGACCCGAGGCTACCCAGGGCTGTTTGTCTGCAATGAGGGCAGAGCAGAGGGCAAGAGTTCAGAGATTTTCAGCACAATTGGATGGACTAATTTCATGCCTGATGAATCTAACAAAAAAACAACTTGAATTGATACTTTGTATGTCTTTTTCTAATCAACTTTTAAAAATGTATATTTTGCAAAAGTGTGGCTCCACAATAGACTGGGAATAAAAAAAAACATTGATCCTTGAGAAGTACAGGCCTAAGCTGAAGCCATTATACCCAACTTGTAACAGCCCTGGGGAAACTGTGACAGACCAACAGAGCTCTTTGCAGTTGAACAGGCAGGAACCAAGAGGACCTTTTTGTCCCAAATATGTTCATTTTTGCATGATGCTTGCAACTTATTACTTAGAGCTCAGAATTCCTTCTCCGAGTATCTGAAAGGCCAATCAATGGAGACACATGGCCTCACATGAATTCACTGTTAGACTGATGTCCTCTAAGAACAAAAGGCATATATTGAGCATCATTGCATGAGGAAAGAGTTAAAAATTAAAAAATTGAGTTGAGAGTTGGGGCTTAGTAGAGAATCCAAAAATCTTGGTTCTGAAAGGGCTCTTGATGGAACTGTGCTCCTGCACTGCTTTGACCTCCAATCTCTGCTGCTCACCAGGAGGTGCATCTCGCCATGGGCCCCTGCCCCCAACAGGTCAGATGATCCTGACCTTCTCTAAAACTCTTATTCTGATCCAGCTGATGAGAAAGTCCCCCAGAGCATGGTTGAGTTTGCCCCATGGGACTCTTTGTTCTCAGACCCATTCTTCACTCTCCACAGCTCTGCTTTCTATCCCAGGGATGGTGATTTCCAGACCACCTTGTTGTCTTGGCTTCTCCTTAGGTTTGTTCAATGCGAGGTGCTGGTAGAAGCCCAGGGTGCACTTCTAATGCTTCCTCCAGGATGGACACAGCTCATTTTGTATAGCTACCCAGGAACCACTGTGAGCACCTCCAGGGCACAGTTCACTATTATCCAGCTAGAATGGCCTGGAGACTCTCCATGGTCAGCATTCCTCAACGCCCTCCAAGCATCAGAGAAAGAGACAGGTGTGCAGCCTAAAAAGGGAGCTGATGATATCTCTGAACAGCTGCATCAACACTGGAAAATGTCCGAAACATGCACCAGCCTGTTGTAGACTTAGCAGGAGGAGAAGGTCCCACGCAGACCCAGGAGCAGCCTAAGAACGCAGAACAGGGCCCGTGAGGAGACACCCAAAGAGGCCAAAAAAGAACCCTTGGCCTCTGGAGAGCCACAGCTGAAGGTCCTGCCATCAATAAAAGCAAATGTTGAAAAAGAAAGTCCTAAAAGGATTAAACAAGTACTTTCTTCTTAAATTTGACTTTTTAAAAAATTAGTCCTACAAAGGGGCACTTCCTCCAACCTTTACTAGAAGCCACATCTAACGTCTGGACTACTGCAGTAGCCTCCCTCAGGGTCTCCCTATGTCTTCTTCTGCTGTATTTGTCTTCAGCCCCTTCCCCTCAGTGAAGCAAAAGTGAACTTCCAACATGTTACCCAAGGGGGAAACCAAGGATTCCCTCCTTCTTGCTCTGCTTTGACAGGCATCTCTAGCAGCAGCTGCATCTGTTCCGGATTCCCACTCCTACCAAGAGGTCCCCACTGTAGTTCTAGAGCTCCCCAAAAGACCAGCTTCTGGAGCCTGGTAACAGCTTCTTTCCCCAAGTCCCTGAAGCCCTTCCTTGTACTGCTCAACTCTGAGTAACTCAAGTCCTATCTTCTTGCTCCTCTGTTGCCTGTGCAACAAATCCCCTATATTAAATTCCCTCTATTTGATATGCCCAAAGGATAGTTTTTGCCTTGAATTGATACATGTGGTTGATATTCTTACAGGTAGGTCTGTATGGACAACTATGTAGCTAATATCCAAGCACAGCTAGAGTGGGAAGAATTCTGACGGAGAATATAGTACACACAATGCACACATGGTAACTATGACTACAAACTTCCCTGGATGAGAAGCTCCTTGGGGATCAAGATCCAGTCTTGTTCATCTTTGCAGCCCCAGGACCCAACACAGTGCCAACATGTGATTGGTAATATAATGCATATTACTTGAATGTTTTTAAATAAAAGGTAAGGAATATTTTACTGAACTATTTCTAAATGCAGGAAGAATTAACATGTTCATTTTACACAATGCCAAAGTTAGGTTAGAGGCTTTCATTTAATGTTTTAAGCCTCAGGAATCCCTGGTCACACTGTTTTATTGACCAATAATTGGCCCATCCTTTCAGTGATGCAATGAGCCCAAAGGAACTTAATTTTTCAATTAAAAATAGTAATCAGATTTACCTTCAAAAAGCAAAAGAAATTGTTTCAGCAGAATTCCTTTCTGAAACCCAAATTTAGCTAGATAAATTCTACCTGGGCAAAGTGTACTTACTTGTAAGAGGTAAATTATCACATCATAAAACTGTCTGGTGAGATTCTAGCTGTTTGAGGTATTAAATACCTACATGGCCTTCAAAGTAAACTACTTTTGACATTTACTTCTCAGAAGAAAGGCAAGAGATAACTTAGGCAGGGCTGGCCTGAGGCAAACTCACAGAGATGGTTCCTGGGCCACCTGCTTCCCTTCCCAAGTCCACAGCCCCTCTCACCTCTCCCAGCATTCTCTGCTGCTGTGTGCCACCTCCCAGAAGGAGAGCATGCACTTGAAGTCTTCACTTACACTAAGCCACCAAAGATCAGTAATAGCTGAGAAATCTGTCCCTCTGTGGAATATGTACATTGTTATAGTAATCAATTTGACTGGTGTTTCTCAAATTTTAGCATACATTATAGAATCACCTATTAAGACAGATTTCCAGGTGCCACTCGAGATTCTTATGAGAGAGTTCTGGGTGGAGCCCTGGAAGAGGCATCTTTTAACAAGTTCCCAGGTGATGCTGAAGCTGCTCGTCTTTGAAACACACTTTGCATGACGAGGAGTTAGGAGATGTTGACAGAACTCCGGCCAAACGTGTTGATCAGGGCCTGGAAGGCGGGGTTAGCCTCTGGAAAGCAGATCACTCATCATGCAAACATTCAATCGGACAGGCACTGAAGCACTAGATTCTAGGGCAACATAAAGAATAGAGGCAGCAAAGCATGATGGGGAAAGGTGGATTCACAGACCTGAGTTCAAATTTCAGTTTTGCCACTTCCTGGCTGGGTGATTTTTAACAGGTTACCCAGTCTCTCAGATAACTTTTTCATCTACAAGATGAGCAAAACAAAGCCAGACTCCCAGAGTTTTTATACAGAGGTGATGCCTATAAGGAAGTTGGTTCTGTGGTCAGCACATAGTAGGCCATAAATGGCAGCAAGATATGCTACAGCCTCTGCTGGCTAACTCTGCACAGTCCAAAGGTAAAGGCTGACATTTATAAAATACATTTCAGGTGAGGATGATTATAATAAATGCTATATTTATGGTTTAAAAATAAAGTTCAATGAAAGAACAAATTATTAATTTCTACCTCACAAGGATACTTTGAGGATTAAATGGAATAATGCATCTGAAGTCCCCAGTAGGAATTTATTATTTAATAGCAAATGTTAATTTATTTCTCCCTCTCTCCTCTTAATTCTAACTGAGAACATTCCTGGGAGAGTGTCATGATGTGGTTGTGGTTTGAGCAAAGCTTAAATTCTTCTAACCAGGGTGTTGCTTTTGTGCTTTCCCCAGAGTTTTGAAACAATAACATTCTGGCAGATTGCCAGACCACCCAGCTAGCATTCCCAAGTGCTTCCAGACCCTGGTAAGTTCAGCATCACAGACTGCAAAGTATTGATATTTCCCTGCTAATAAATCCACCCTACCACCAAATTGCTCCCCTGTCTGTGTGATGAAAGGCAAGAGAGAAACCTGCTGAAGTGTAACATTTAGGATCAGGAACTTAAAAACACTTTTTAAAATTCCATCAGAGAGATCATGAAAGTTGCTTTGCTCAAATACACTGTGCATGTAAAGCCTTTTTGAACTTTTTACCTTTTGGTGATGTTTTTGATCTGCAACGCACACCATCTCATTAAAAGCATATTATTTAAGTTAAATTTTGAACACTTACCATTTTTCCCCGTAGCCTGGGGCATGGGCCACTGTAATGCAGCTCATGCAAGGTTTATGTCATGGCACTATGTCATAAAGTATCTGCCAGGATATTGCTGCAAAGGTATGCTGGTGAGGGTTGCATTCTGGCTCACACAGTTTAGAGAGCTTTGCAAGGTGAAGTCTCTAACAGCCTGCCAATGAGATGAGTCCTAATTACTCAGGAATGCTCAGCCTGGGCTGCCTGACATACAGGGCAATAAATCTTTGTGGAAAAGCCAGACACCTGGTTCTCAGATCAGGATGGCTTTCCTAGGTCCAGTTAATTATCTTGTTTCTCAATCTTCATACGGTCTTTGGAGAAAAAGTACAACCTAAATGATGAGACCAGCCATTCGTTTACGGTTTAGCATTCCTTAGCCGACTGCAGGTGTCGGGGGCCTTGCAAAGCCAAGCCAGCCACTGTTACTATGACTATGATATATACACATAACTACTCACACTACGTATCATTATAGCTGATAGATCTTCATGTACATGACTTTTTATGTGCCCCACATGTGGGTGTGAAATAAATAGAAGACAAAGCCTGCAGGGCACAGGCCTGCCTCAGTCTCATCAAGAAACACGTTAAGTCAGGGAAACATAGAAGAATACCAGATAATGTTGCTTTATTTCTGGGGTTGATATTTCTCCCAGTTAATATCTCTTTGTCTCTGTTTGTAAGTCAGCCCCTTTCTGCTTCAATAATGGAATGAACTGGGGGAGGATAAAATTCCTCTTATGATACAACCCAAAGCCAAGAACTAAGTTCCTGAGTGTACCTGGGTGTACCTGAGAATACCTGAGAGTACCTGAGTGTACCTGGGGAAATGGGAGTGCCTGTGGCCAGGACCCTCACCTGAACCTAAACTACTTGACAATGTAACTGGCCTACTGCTAGGCCTCTGCTTCCACACCCGTAGGCAATAAGCCATTGGTCAAATTTCAGTTTTGCCACTTCCTGGCTGGGTGATTTTTAACAGGTTACCCAGTCTCTCAGATAACTTTTTCATCTACAAGATGAACAAAACAAAGCCAGACTCCCAGAGTTTTTATAAGGAGATGATGCCTATAAGGAAGTTGGTTCTGTGGTCAGCACGTAGTAGGCCATAAATGGCGGCAAGATATGCTACAGCCTCTGCTGTCTAACTCCGCACAGTCCAAAGGTAAAGGCTGACATTTACAAAATACATTTCAGGTGAGACAGTCACTATATAAAGAGCTCTGCCTCGTGTTCTGGGCGGAGGCATAGGCAAAGGAGGATTACAGACCTGCAGACTGCTGGATGCGGACTTAATTCTAGTGCTTGACCCATCGCTGCGAGAACAAAGCCAGGTAGTAAAACCCTTTTACCCCAAGAACATTCCACTGTCATTCCTCGGTCTCACTGAATCCATAGTGAACTTGCCAGAGCTGAAACCCATTGGCAAGACAGTACCTACTCTGATACCTGGTAGAACAAAATGTCCTGAGGTCGGAGGTTCAGAGTTAATTTGTGGGCCAATGAAATTCGATCTTTCCTCCCTGCTGTCCCATTGGCTCCTCATCTCCTGCAGCTTCATCTTACTCCAGTTAAAGGCCGGAAGATGCAGACAAGGGCAAAATAAA
Source organism: Manis pentadactyla (assembly GCF_030020395.1). Classification (NCBI taxonomy): domain Eukaryota; kingdom Metazoa; phylum Chordata; class Mammalia; order Pholidota; family Manidae; genus Manis; species Manis pentadactyla. The sequence goes on from NC_080034.1 coordinate 60,373,611, forward strand.
AAGCGGACTGACTGACCTGCTCTCTCCAGGAGCCCTACCACAGCCTTCCTCTTGTCTCACTGGCCAGGGCCACTGCTTGGAAATTGGAGCGCAAGATCATGGTAACTGCTTGGACCAATCATGATACAATCCTAGGAATTAGACACATGGCAGCCCGAAAAATTTCAGGATTCCACTAGCAAGAAAGAAGGGGGAATTGCTATTAGGTAAGATACCTAACAGGGGATGTCCATACTCTTCATTTTAGGGTAATTAAAACTTCTTTATAAAATCATACATGAAACAGAACAAATTGACTCACTCAGGGTAAGCAGAACTTCTAGATATCTTTATAAGGGTTAGGGTTTATTGGGTTTGTGAGTGATTCAAGATGTGATTCTTCTGATTATTGGGTGAGCTTTATCTCAGTCACGCGAGCAGCCTCCCGGGAGCCGCAGCACAGGGACCCAAGGACGGACCTCTTTGCTGAGCACACGTGCAAGGTCTTGCAGTGAGTGTGGTGCTCTGCCAAGCTCACTACCAAAGCAAAGGGCTCTCAGAGCCCTTTCATCAGGATTATTTTCTCTCTTTTATCTCAGTTCTTGACCCTCACACTGCCTCCATCCCAACTTTCCAGAGTCCCAGATGAAATGCCCATTGGTTCTCAAAAAGGAAAGTCTAGAACCATCCTTGAAAAACAATGATCTGGTGTCTTTTTTTAAGAATCACTGGAAACCTTACCAACTCCTGGGTCTTTATGAACTGATAGGTAAAATTATTTCCATGTTTCACAAGCAATGTGCAGTGAAGATGCAAAAACTCCTAGGTTAACTTCAGTGCACTCCCTTTAGTAAATGACCTAAAAATAAATTCAGGATGTCTTCACCATTAAGGCTGATGTAATAGTCGAAGAATAGAGGCTCCAAGTTCAATGCCTCAACCAGTAGTACCATCACTCAGAGCAACAGGAGTCTCTGAAAAAAACTTCACAGTATATTAAGTACAATTAGCAGAGCAAACATCAACATTACCAGCCCAGGAAAGAAGTAATCATTCGGCCTTCATGCTCAGCAACCATTAAGACTCAAACCATTTCTCAAATCAGTGATCTTTTTAAGTGATCATTATCATGAATGCCCTCCTAAATTAGGGACTCCTCATTCAGAGATGCCATAATGTCATTAAACTTCAGCCTTTGCTAAGAAGTGAAGGTAATAAAGCTTCCCAGGAAATGACAGCTTATATTTTTGATCCAAGCCATAAAAACAGCCAAGTACTTTCTAGTGCTTTGATAAGCCAGGCTTTATTCAATGCTCTGTTAAGAAGCATTTTGCTAGAATGACAGACATTTAGAGCTGGAAGGAACCTTTGCAAGCATATAGTTCTGCTCCCTCATTTAACAAATAAGACTGAGGCCCAGATATGTCAAATGATTAGCTCAATGTCTTAAAGCCAGTTAGTGGCAGAGCCAGCTTAACAGGTGTAAATACAGTCAGAAATAAACCTCATTGAGTGAGAAGCCTAAAGTGCTTGCACTCCTCTCTTCTGGCCTCCTAGTAGGCACCACGGAGAATCTGCTCAGTGCAGGCAGGTGAACATGATTCTGATAAAGACACTTGAGAAAGGCCCGTCAGATTTAGCAAATCAAAATAGAGGGCACCCAGTCAAACTTGCCTTTCAAAGAAGGATGAATAACTTCTTAGTATCAGTGTGTCTCATGTGTATTTGGGACATACTGTTACTAAAGAGAATATTTGTTTTTATCTGAAACTGAAATTTAACTGAGCATCCTGTCTATTGTCAGACAATATTCACTCGAGGCCCCATGCAGATGACAAGAAGCAATGAGAATTTTAAAGCCTACGGCATTGTGTTAGGATGCATTAGGGCTGCCCTAACACGGTACCACAGACTGGGTGGCTTCACCAACAACTGTGTATTGACCCCCAGTCCTAGAGACTGGAAGGCTGAGATCAAGGTGTCAGCCTGCTGGTTCCTTCTGAGGCTGCGAGGAGAATCAGTTCCAGTTATCTCCGCTGGCTTTGGGGGGTTGCTATCGGTCTTTAGCATTCCTTGGCTTGTCGATACAGCATCCCAACCTCATGCCTTCATGCGCACAGGCTGCTTCCCCTCTGTCTGTGTCCAACTTTTCCCCTTGTATTAGGACACCACTCATCAGGGTTCACCCTAATGAGCTCATTTTCACTTCAGTTATATCTGCAATGACCCTATCTCCACATAAGGTCCCATTCTAAAGTACTGAGGGTAAAGATTTCAGCATATAAATTTGGAGGACACAGAGGAGGCGGAGCCAACATGGCGGCGTGAGTAGGACAGTGGGAATCTCCTCCCAAAAACATATATACTTTTGAAAATACAACAAACACAACTAGCCCTAAAAGAGAGACCAGAAGACGCAGGACAGTGGCCAGACTGCAGCTACACCAGCGAGAACCCAGCGCCTCGCGAAGGGGGTGAGATACAAGCCCCGGTCCGGTGGGACCCGAGCGCCCCTCCCCCCAGATCCCGGCGGGAGAAGAGCAGGCAGAGCGGGAGGGAGACGGAGCCCAGGACTGCCGAACACCCAGCCCCAGCCATCCAGGCCAGAGCGCAGACACAGTATATGCCCAGGGGGCCCTGGATACTGGGGGAACAGGGAGTAAGACTTCTGAGCGGGTGCTGAAGCTGATGCCCCTGTGACAAAGAAAAGCGGGGGCTTTTTGAAAGTCTTAAAGGGACAGGGACTTAACAGCTTGACGGAAAAAACCCAGGTCACAGTACAGCAGCTGGAAATTACAGGGAAAACCGGGTGCACTAAACCCCTGGGCAACAGCTCTGAGACCCCTCACGGAGGCAAACAGTCAAGCAGCCCCCCCATCCATCACCCCACCGGGCGCTGCGAAAGCAGAGAAGCAGCCTGAGACAAATTCCGCCCACAGAAAGGGAAATTTCTCCCTCCCGGCCAGGCAAGACACAAAGACCCACTCTACACGCAATTACCTAACACAAGCCACTAGGGGTCGCAGTTGCCCCAGTAAAGAAAGGCCAGTAGTAAGTGAAAAATTTGGCCCTCCCAGCTGACAGTCAATAGCACCTGTCAACATGAAAAGGCAAAAAAATATGATCCAGACAAGACTAACCCAGACAGCTTCGGCATCTGCTACATCTTCCCCTGAGAAGGAATCTGGGGAGATAGATTTAGCCAGTCTTCCTGAAAAAGAATTCAAAACAAAAGTCATAACCATGCTGATGGACTTGCAGAGAAATATGCAAGAACTAAGGAAGGAGAATTCAGAAATAAAACAAGCTCTGGAAGGACTTCAAAACAGAATGGACGAGATGCAAGAGACCATTAATGGACTAGAAAACAGAGAACAGGAACGCAGAGAAGCTGATGCAGAGAGAGATAAAAGGATCTCCAGGAATGAAAGAATTTTAAGAGAGCTGAGTGATCAATATAAAAGAAATAATATAAGAATCATAGGCATTCCAGAAGAAGTAGAGAGAGAAAAGGGGATAGAAAATGTCTTTGAAGAAATAATTGCTGAAAATTTCCCCAAACTAGGGGAAGAAATGGCCTCTCAGACCACAGAGGTACACAGAACTCCCATGACAAGGGATCCAAGGAGGGCAACACCAAGACACATAATAATTAAAATGGCAAAGATCAAAGACAAGGACAAAGTATTACAAGCAGCCAGAGAGAAAAAAAAGGTTACCTACAAAGGAAAACCCATCAGGCTATCATCAGACTTCTCAACAGAAACCCTACAGGCCAGAAGAGAATGGCATGATATACTTAATGCAATGAAACAGAAGGGCCTCGAACCAAGACTACTGTATCCAGCACGAATATCATTTAAATATGAAGGAGGGATTAAACAATTCCCAGACAAGCAAAAGTTGAGGGAATTTGCCTCCCACAAACCACCTCTACAGGGCATCCTACAGGGACTGCTCTAGATGGGAGCACTCCTAAAAAGAGCACACAACAAAACACCCAACATATGAAGAAGGGAGGAGGAGGAATAAGAAGGGAGAGAAATAAAGAATCATCAGATTGTGTTTATAATAGCTCAACAAGCGAGTTAAGTTAGACAGTAAGACAGTAAAGAAGCTAACCCTAAACCTTTGGTAACCACAAACTTAAAGCCTGCAATGGCAATAAATTCATACCTTTCAATAATCACCTTAAATGTAAATGGACTGAATGCACCAATCAAAAGACACAGAGTAATAGAATGGATAAAAAAGCAAGATCCATCCATATGCTGCTTACAAGAGACTCACCTCAAACCCAAAGACGCGCACAAACTTAAAGTCAAGGGATGGAAAAAGATATTTCAAGCAAACAACAGAGAGAAGAAAGCAGGTGTTGCAATTCTGGTATCAGACAAAACAGACTTCAAAATAAAGAGAGTAACAAAAGACAAAGAAGGACATTACATAATGATAAAGGGCTCAGTCCATCAAGAGGATATAACCATTATAAATATATATGCACCCAATACAGGAGCACCAACATACCTGAAACAAATATTAACAGAACTAAAGGAGGAAATAGAATGCAATGCATTCATTCTAGGAGACTTCAACACACCACTCACTCCAAAGGACAGATCCACCAGACAGAAAATAAGTAAGGACACAGAGGCACTGAACAACACACTAGAACAGATGGACCTAATAGACATCTACAGAACTCTACATTCAAAAGCAACAGGATACACGTTCTTCTCAAGTGCACATGGAACATTCTCCAGAATAGACCACATACTAGGACACAAAAAGAGCCTCAGTAAATTCCAAAAGATTGAAATCCTACCAACCAACTTTTCAGACCACAAAGGCATAAAACTAGAAATAAACTGTTCAAAGAAAGCAAAAAGGCTCACAAACACATGGAGGCTAAACAACACGCTCCTAAATAATCAATGGATCAATGACCAAATCAAAATGGAGATCCAGCAATATATGGAAACAAATGACAACAACAACACTAAGCCCCAACTTCTGTGGGACGCAGCAAAAGCAGTCTTAAGAGGAAAGTATATAGCACTCCAAGCATATTTGAAAAAGGAAGAGCAATCCCAAATGAACGGTCTAATGTCACAACTATCAAAATTGGAAAAAGAAGAACAAATGAGGCCTAAGGTCAGCAGAAGGAGGGACATAATAAAGATCAGAGAAGAAATAAATAAAATTGAGAAGAATAAAACAATAGCAAAAATCAATGAAACCAAGAGCTGGTTCTTCGAGAAAATAAACAAAATAGATAAGCCTCTAGCCAGACTTATTAAGAGGAAAAGAGAGTCAACACAAATCAACAGTATCAGAAATGAGAAAGGAAAAATCACAACAGATCCCGCAGAAATACAAAGAATTATTAGAGACTACTATGAAAACCTATATGCTAACAAGCTGGGAAACCTAGGAGAAATGGACAACTTCCTAGAAAAATACAACCTTCCAAGACTGACCCAAAAAGAAACAGAAAATCTAAACAGACCAATTACCAGCAACGAAATTGAAGCGGTAATCAAAAAACTACCAAAGAACAAAACCCCCGGGCCAGATGGATTTACCTCGGAATTTTATCAGACATACAGGGAAGACATAATACCCATTCTCCTTAGAGTTTTCCAAGAAATAGAAGAGGAGGGGATACTCCCAAACTCATTCTATGAAGCTAACATCACCCTAATACCAAAACCAGGCAAAGACACCACCAAAAAAGAAAACTATAGACCAATATCCCTGATGAACGTAGACGCAAAAATACTCAACAAAATTTTAGCAAACCGAATTCAAAAATACATCAAAACCATCGTACACCATGACCAAGTGGGATTCATCGGATGCAAGGATGGCACAACATTCGAAAGTCCATCAATATCATCCACCACATCAACAAAAAGAAAGACAAAAACCACATGATCATCTCCATAGATGCTAAAAAAGCATTTGACAAAGTTCAACATCCATTCATGATAAAAACTCTCAGCAAAATGGGAATAGAGGGCAAGTACCTCAACATAATAAAGGCCATCTATGAAAAACCCACAGCCAACATTATATTGAATAGCGAGAAGCTGAAAGCATTTCCGCTGAGATCGGGAACTAGACAGGGATGCCCACTCTCCCCACTGTTATTTAACATAGTACTGGAGGTCCTAGCCACGGCAATCAGACAAAACAAAAAAATACAAGGAATCCAGATTGGCAAAGAAGAAGTCAAACTGTCACTATTTGCAGATGACATGATACTGTACATAAAAAACCCTAAAGACTCCACCCCAGAACTACTAGAACTGATATCAGAATACAGCAAAGTTGCAGGATACAAAATCAACACACAGAAATCTGTGGCTTTCCTATATACCAACAATGAACCAACAGAAAGAGAAATCAGGAAAACAACTCCATTCACAATTGCATCAAAAAAAATAAAATACCTAGGAATAAACCTAACCAAAGAAGTGAAAGACTTATATTCTGAAAACTACAAGTCACTCTTAAAAGAAATTAAAGGGGACACTAACAGATGGAAACGCATCCCATGCTCATGGCTAGGAAGAATTAATATCGTCAAAATGGCCATCCTGCCCAAAGCAATATACAGATTTGATGCAATCCCTATGAAACTACCAGCAACATTCTTCAATGAACTGGATCAAATAATTCAAAAATTCATATGGAACCACCAAAGACCCCGAATAGCCAAAGCAATCCTGAGAAAGAAGAATAAAGTAGGGGGGATCTCACTCCCCAACTTCAAGCTCTATTATAAAGCCATAGTAATCAAGACAATTTGGTACTGGCACAAGAACAGAGCCACAGACCAATGGAACAGACGAGAGAATCCAGACATTAACTCAGACATATATGGTCAATTAATATTTGATAAAGGAGCCATGGACATACAATGGCGAAATGACAGTCTCTTCAACAGGTGGTGCTGGCAAAACTGGACAGCTACATGTAGGAGAATGAAACTGGACCATCGTCTAACCCCATATACAAAAGTAAACTCAAAATGGATCAAAGACCTGAATGTAAGTCATGAAACCATTAAACTCTTGGGAGAAAACATAGGCACAAACCTCTTAGACATAAACATGAGTGACCTCTTCTTGAACATATCTCCCCGGGCAAGGAAAACAACAGCAAAAATGAACAAGTGGGACTATATTAAGCTGAAAAGCTTCTGTACAGCAAAAGACACCATCAATAGAACAAAAAGAAACCCTACAGTATGGGAGAATATCTTTGAAAATGACACATCCGATAAAGGCTTGACCTCCAGAATATATAAAGAGCTCACACGCCTCAACAAACAAAAAACAAATAACCCAATTAAAAAATGGGCAAAGGAACTGAACAGACGGTTCTCCAAAAAAGAAATCCAGATGACCAACAGACACATGAAAAGATGCTCCACATCGCTAATTATCAGAGAAATGCAAATTAAAACTACAATGAGGTATCACCTCACACCAGTAAGGATGGCTGCCATCCAAAAGACAAACAACAACAAATGTTGGCGAGGCTGTGGAGAAAGGGGAACCCTCCTACACTGCTGGTGGGAATGTAAACTTGTTCAACCATTGTGGAAAGCAGTATGGAGGTACATCAAAATGCTCAAAACAGACTTACCATTTGACCCAGGAATTGCACTCCTAGGAATTTACCCTAAGAATGCAGCAATCAAGTATGAGAAAGATCAGTGCACCCCTATGTTTATTGCAGCACTATTTACAATAGCCAAGAATTGGAAGCAACCTAAATGTCCATCGATAGATGAATGGATAAAGAAGATGTGGTACATATACACAATGGAATACTACTCAGCCATAAGAAAAGGGCAAATCCAACCATTTGCAGCAACATGGATGGAGCTGGAGGGTATTTTGCTCAGTGAAACAAGCCAAGCAGAGAAAGAGAAATACCAAATGATTTCACTCATCTGTGGAATATAAGAACAAAGGAAAAACTGAAGGAACAAAACAGCAGCAGAATCACAGAACCCAAGAATGGACTAACAGGTACCAAAGGGAAAGGGACTGGGGAGGATGGGTGGGTAGGGAGGGATAAGGGGGGGAGAAGTAGGGGGGTATTAAGATTAGCATCCATAGCGGGGTGGGAGAAAGGGGAGGGCTGTACAACACAGAGAAGACAAGTAGTGATTCTACAACAGGTTGCTACGCTGATGGACAGTGACTGTAAAGGAGTATATAGGGGGGACCTGGTATAGGGGAGAGCCTAGTAAACAAAGTATTCGTCATGTAAGTGTAGATTAATGATTAAAAAAAAAAAAATGCAGTTCCTATGTGGTGACCTCTAATGAGTTCTACACAATGATATAAAGGACATATAAAAGTGTAGGCAAAGGGTCTGTTTGTGTATATACAGAGGATCAAAGCCTAATTTGGCTACCCCGAAAATGAACTAAGAAACGATATGAAAGAGAACTTCCAACATCTGCACTCTCTGGAAGACTCATGCCAGAAGATGATCATCAAAAAACCCCAACAAAGATCCACGCACTGCTACAGCTGTAGATGCACTCATCCCACCAGCTCCTGGACTTGCCATGGGAATGAAGGAGATATCTAAGCTGGCCTGTGCATACGGTAAAACAACAAATTTGACTGGATCTATACTGTTGGAACTCAACCAAGAATTAGGAGAAGTGCAAATTGTAGTGCTCCAAAATCTTACAACTACAGACTATTTACTGTTAAAAGAACATATGGGATGTGAACAGTGCCCAGGAATGGGTTGTTTTAATTTGTCTGATTTTTCTCAAACTACTCAAATTCAGTTAGATAATAACCATCATATCATTGATAAGTTTTCACAAATGCCTAGGGTGCCTAACTGGTTTTCTTGGTTTCACTGGAGATGGCTGGTAATTACAGGTATGCTTTGGTTATGTAACTATACTCCTATTATGTTAATGTGTGTGCGCAATTTAAGTAGTAGCTTAAAATCTATACATGCTGAAGTTACTCTACAAGAAGATATGTCAAAGAAATAATCAATCTTCCCATGTTTTCTCCCACCTGCTACTTCTATAGCTTTTCTTCTTTCTTCCTAATTACAACGAATTCTTAAATAGAATTCGTGCCTCATATCAAATTTACCGAGTATCATAACTCCTCCAAGTGGTAAAGATACCTCAAGACAAGTGCTGGGCATAGAAGCCACAGGGCATAAATATGCAAAGAAATAAAAAGCTAACCATTTCAAACAATAAGGCTTCTCTCTCACTTACCAACTTAACATTTCCCTGTATGGCCCTGGAAGATGACTGGTTAGCCAGAGACGGGTAAGATTCCTCAAGGGAGGAACAACCTAAGACAGGCACAGTCGCAGGGGGGTCATCAGGTGAGAAATCGGGGATCAACAGAGGTGAGGCTTAGAACCTCACCCCCCCTGTTCTGAGAGAAATCTTCTGCATATGTGGATGTTTTATTGCCCTTGTCTAGCTTGGATTAACACATAGTCTACAGGCACACACCTGATCATCTACATTTGCTCTCTTACAACACTAAACTATGTTTTCTACCTTTATGTTGTATCTACCTACCACTTCAGCATCTTATTAAAAATAATAAAGAGAGAAATGTGGTATCCACATATAAATCAAGTATAAAAATCAAATGCGTATTCATATTTGAACTGACTGTTTATAGTTCATAATGCATGAGCAAAACCAAAAGTTTCTGTGATGACTGCCCTTGTACGGTTCACCAAGTAACTTATTCACTATGTAAGAATTTGTTCTCCATGTAAGAACTTGTTCGTTATGCTTCAGAAGATTGGAGACTGACGAAAATTAGGCTTGGGGTGGATTAATGATTGTGCATTGAGCATTGACTCCCCTATACAGAATTTTATTGTGGTTAACAACCATTTGATCAATAAATATGAGAGATGCCCTAACAACAACAACCAAGAAAAAGTACACACTTCCAATTGTAAAATAAATAAGCAACCGGGATGTAATGTATAGCATAAGGAATATAGTCAAAATATTGTAACAACTTGGTATGGTGATAGCTGGTACTTAGAATTATCATGTATATAAATGTTGAATCACTGTGTTGTACACCTGAAACTAATGTAATGTAATACTGTGTGTCAACTACCCTTCAATAAAAAATAATTATCTAAAAAAAAAATTTGGAGGACACTAGCCAACCCACACAAATACTAATGAGAACTACATATGGCTTGTACAATGGTCAATAAACAGTACACTCGATGGTTCTGGCAGCAATCACTGCTTCCTCCCCACTCAGCACAGGTGATGACTCTTGATCTGTTTGGATGAGAAATATTTCAAAGCTTACCTGGACCCTCGTTGATCTCATTGTTTTTTTCTCAACATGCCCTTCCTGCTACTTTATTAGCAAGTGCAGAAATGGTCTTAGACTGCTTTTCGACCCTGTCCTTGGGATCAAGACTTGATTTCTGTGGCGGAGTTTGATTCTCTCAAAAGCCGGCTGCTTGCTTTACTTACTAGGAACGATGCCCGAGTGGGGCTGCCACCCTCCACCCCCTCCTGTCCGAGCCCTCGCCCTGTATCTCCGTGCTCCTGAGGGGCCTCCCTCCCTCGGGTGCCACCAGCTTAATGAGGAGCGTTGAGAATGTGAGGGGTGTGTAAAAACTCTTCTGGCAAGAAGATTCACTTCCTGCCTGAAATTCGAGCTGAAAGTGGACCACAGAATCCAGTAGTTGTAATTACTATTTAATTATTTTATGCCCCAAATTACTTTATGCTCCATATCAGGCCTAGATCAAATGAAATCAAATGATTTGCTCAATGTCTTACAGACAGTCAGTTGCAGAACTAGCTTAATACATAAAATACCCAATCAGAAGGAAACCTCTTTGAGACCAAAGTCCCAAAGCATTTTTGCTGGCAGACTGAGACCCCAATATAAATGTTCTTTCCTCTCCACCAGGCTGCCTCCTACTATTTCCTAAAAAGTCAACAAAATTGCACAATGTACTTAACAATAACCTAATGAAGATGGTTTCTCTGATCAATAACAACTTTGGACAGTAACTTCTTGTCCTTGATTGAGTTGTAATATTTACTTGAAAGACTGCACCCAAAACTGTGGGTGCCACTTACTAGCAATGTTTAATCATCTGGCTTTGTACAAAAAGAGATGGAAGGAAGAACTTATTATAATATAATATGACATTATGCCCTTGATATGACATTTAACTAATGCCGTTATGTGAGACATGGAGACATATTAACAAGATATTATCTCTCTGAAGATGACAAAGTGATCTCAGAATAAAGAACATCAAATTTTCAAACCCAGAAATGAATCTTATTTTCTATTATGTGTTCCTGCATAAAAGAGAATCATTACTCACAATTAATATTTTTAAACAATCAGATTAATTCATTTTGTTCTGTCTTTTTGTTTCATTTTCTACTTAAATAGCATGTAAACATATGCTGTAATTTCTGGGATTAGTAGTTAAATATTCTTTTCATTTAAAAGCCTTCAGAACCTCAGACATTCCAAGCGGTAGGACAGGTTTAATAACAGACTACCAGAATCCTGGTAGTCTTTGCTTTTTCATTAAACTTTGAGCCAACAAGATACAAACACTCCAATAAGCAGAAATATCAATAAAAATGTTTTTAACCAAAAGTCTGAGCAAAAGCTATAGCAAAAAAAAAAAAAAAAGATAAGCTTTAACATCCAAAAACGTCTGAAAGTTTCCAACAGAATAAAATTAAGATTTGACTGGTAGTAGGAAAATATGTGATTTCAAGGTCAGTTTCACAAGGTGAACCCCATGTCTAAAATTCTGCTGGCTCTGATCCTAAAACACCAAAAGCTTCCCCCAGGTCTGTGACAGTAAGTATATTACTATTTCTGGAATTTTTTACAAGGCACAATAGAAAGTACAATGAAAATCTTAAAATCCTATACCTAATCAAGGACAATACACAGCAAATTCTTTGGGTTAGAGTATATAATGGATCCGCCATGTAACGATAGTGTAGAATACAAAAACTTATCCAGACTTGAGAGGGTAAGGTTGACCATGGAGAGCAATAGTTTGTGGGTACTGGTAGTATCTACTATAGCTAAAACACATACTCAAGAGGTTGAGCATTTGATTAAACATCAAGCAACAGAAATCAAAATTTCTTTGAAAAGTGAACTGGTACTCCTCAGGGACGAAGTAACTTTTATTATCTTAATATATAATTCCTCAAGATTATGTAGCTTCATTGTTTTATATAGTCCTTAGTAGTCCTTACTCATTTTGTTAAATATCCTTTATTGATATAACTCAGGTGGCAAATGACCATAGACATGTGATTCATCAGATAGAATACTTATTTTAATTTTAAAAATTACTTTTGGTCTTCACACAGAATAATAGTACCTGGTGAGCATTCTTTAGAATAAGAAAAATAAATATGTCTGAGGAGGAAAGACTTCGTAGATAAGAAAATGTTGGTATGCTCTAAGTTCAGTGAAAACAGGATTGTTAGTCTAGCATGCCAATCCATGTTCAACCACCAGGTGGCATACTAGTGCCTTTTTCTTTTTTTTTTTCCTCCCCCACCATTCCACTGCAGAAAAAGAAAATACCATTGGAAGATGTTGGGTTTACTTTAATGTTTGTTTTTTATGCTGAGTACGCACCAAAACCAGTAATAGAAATACTAATCTACGCGTGGTTCTAGCTCGTTAGGGTTTTTATTACTATCGGTGGAAATTTCTTTGCTTTTTCATTAAACTTTGAGCCAACAAGATACAAACACTCCAATGAGCAAAAATATCAATAAAAATAAACTCATTGATTATCCTTTATATGGAAACAGAAACAACTGGAGAAATAATTTTACCTTTCAGCGTACTCAAGCGAGAATTACTGGAGAATTTAATATTCTACACTTGCATTTCACATTTGCAAAATATATTACTAAAACTTCATAAGTAATTATTCACAAAAGTGAATATGTCAAAATAAAAGAAATATATGCAATCTAGTTAGAATTATGAACATTGTAAAAATTTTGGTAGATTTTTCCAACATTTATTAAATCACTTTATTGCCAAAATAATCAAAATCACCACGATTTCTTAAATATTTTAACAGAATTCCTCATTTATGCTGATTCAGATTCAAGGAGAGAGATTGTCATAATGCCTTAGAAATAGTCTTTACTGCTTCAAAGTAAGGATGTCTTTAACTTCAGTTTATTGGAAATGTACCCTTTTCATTTACTGGGGTGTGTCAAACTCACTTTGGACTTACCCCAATTAACCAGCAAGCAGTAAGTTAAATAGCTCTATACACAGAACTTTCCCTGTCAATTGATCTAATGGGCTGCACAAATGGGAATTTTGCTTCCCTCAGTTCTAAAACAATCACAAAACAGAATGAGGTAAATTCTGGTCCTTTGCCACTAGCTAGTTGTGCCACCTTGAGCAAATTGTTTAAATTCTTCATACCTTCTTTTTCCTCAAATGAAAAATTAACTAGAATATCTCTACAGCTCCCTTTCACTTATAAAACTATGATTTCTATCTATATTTGAACCTAATGCCATGAAGCATAAGAAGGCATTTCAAGATAACTGAGAAGAATAGGAAAAGCTAGGAAATGCATGGTGTGAGGACCAGCGTAATGGGGATCAGAGTGTACAGACTGCCCCCTTGTTCTCCATCTTCTCTGAGGACCGGAACCAAGAGCTCTAAAGCACAAAGGAAGCAGAAAACCTTTGGTTCGGAATTTGTTTTCTTACTCCAGTCTGACTTATATTTAGCCACCTCTGAATGAATTCGTTGAGCTCTTCCTCCAGCTAGCTTGCACAGAATCTTGAATAGTGATCTGCTTCACAGATCCCAATTCCTCGAACCACAAATTAAGCAATAAGAATGACAGCCAGGGCTTTAGAAATAAGTATGTGCTCATTTCAGATGATCCTCTAAGCACTAAACCCCTTTTTATAATGTGTTCCTGAATTACTTCCTTAACTTAGAGCTGCATTTATCTTTATAATGAATTTACGAAAGGAAAAATCTCTGAATTCCTCAAATTTGAGAATGATTCTATAGCATACACATGCTATATGCAAAGTCTATACTGAGCAAACAACAGATCCATATTTTTTACTTACAGACACATTTCTATCTCTTCCAAACATGCTAACTACCACTTGAGTTTACAAATGTGTCTGAGAAACACACATGTCTGAGAAATATGTCTGAGTTAACCAGAAGAGGGTATGTTTCTTTTTTTAGTGTAAAAGGGCTTCCTTCCCTCATTATTGTGCACTTCTGATGGTATTTTTAAAAGGACTTTCATGAGGAATGGGTCCTTAATTAAGACTTTAAAATGAGGGCAATAAATATATTTTATTGGTTATAATACCTTTTTCTTTATTAAAAGGATAACAGACTGCTGGTTAACTGGTCATGAAATATTAATTAAAAAGAAAAATATATGATGGAAGCAATCTCAGTGGGTCTAACTCATTTTTGCACCAGGAAATTTTCTGCATAAAATTAAAGGCACGTGACCCAACCATGTCACTCATAGGGAAGTACCAACTAGCTTAGGATGGCCCTTGCATGGCTGCTCACCTAGTGACAGGGAGCTCCAGAGCAACTCTACAGTAACATTTGGGGACTACCGAAAATCTCTGTTGGACAGTAGCAGTCAGAAAACATGCTCAAGACAAAGCCTTCATGGCAGAGCCTTCCACAAGGGTGTGTGTGAGCACAACAGCCCTGCACAAACACTTCCATGCCCACCACACAGTGTGAGACAACAAAGGACTGTTTCACTCCAGACACTACCCTGGCCAACTAGCAGCTTCCATAATTCCAGCTGAACCCTGTTCCTCCCAGATTCAACCCACTCCCATCCACCTCAGCCTGCTCCCCTCAACCTGGCTAAGAGGATGATTTAAAAGTTAAAGAGAAAAAGCAGATGTTTTAGGATGAACATAAACCATTTAGGGGAAGTCATCCTCAGTAGTTCCTGTGATATTTTAAAAAGTGGAATCAAGATAAGCTTCTTGGGCAACTCTGATATATGGGCTCCTTTTGCTAGAAGAACTTCTAGGGAATAGCGCATTTCCTGTCAACTGGAGGGAACCATGGAGGTGTGTGTGTGCTGGCAGGCACCCAACAAGGGAGGATAGGATTTACTTGGGGCCTCGGATGGAATCTCCATGGCAACAGAAATCTCCAACCAGTGATTTTCAAACTCTGCTGTACGAGTCACCCAGGGCTGTCTTGCTAGGGGGCAGCTTCTGACCCAGCAGGTTTAGAGAGCGGGGCAGAGATCATCAAACCTCCCGGGAGTAGTGAGGACCCTCTCCTCTACGTGAAGCTTGGAGCCAGGTAGGCTTTGTCCAGGAAAGGGAATGAAGAGCAGAGTTGGAATGAAGCCTATAGAATATTTTTTATAATGCAAACAGGTGATCTACTATAGTTAGGGGATTCTTGGTCACTTTTCAAAATCTCTGTCATTACAAATATCATTTGTATAATAGTAAGAGAAAATCTTTTAAAAATTTTTAAACAACTTTCAAAATAATTGACAATCCCAAAGCGCTGTTTCCCTTTTCTTTCCAGAACGTTCAATATTTATTCACAGGCTTCTGTACTTCCAACCTCAAACAGAGCTGGGCAGACTGGGACATTTTCCCCTTGATTAATAATTTATCTTATTTTTTAAATTATAACACAGTAAAACTTACTCTTTTCATTTGATGTACAGGTCAATGAACTTTTACACATGTTATAGATTCGTGTAAACTCCACCACAATCAGGACACAAGACAGTTCCGTTACCCTTCTCTTCCCCCCAAAAAAGACTTACAGGACTTTGGTTCCCAGATTTCCAGTTTTCTCTTTTTTCCCCCTTTCTCTAGTTCCTGTCTTTACTCCCAGATTTAAGAATTTGTCTTTTAATAAAATGAAAATGAAATTAAGTACTCTTTCGAGACATTTTCCAGAAAATTCACACTCTCCTTGAAGTAACAGATGACACCAGAGAGTTGAAATTCGGAGATTGAGAACCACTGCGGTAAAACAAGGGAGATCATTGAATCCAGGCTGGAAGCAGACACCTCCTCCTGGGCTGAGTGCCCAGCCACCGGCAGCTATTGGTCTTTCCCTCTCCAGGTGCTGCCCAGGGACCCCCCTGAGGATGGGAGATTCTCTACGGCATTATTTTCATTGTGTTGTCAGAGCCAAACCAGAAGATAGTGTGGTCTGGCTCAGAGCCTGCCGTGACCTGTAAAGTTTAATCCTCATGGCTGGAGGGTAAAGAACCCCGCTTTCTGTGGACTGCCTCTGAGAGCCCCCATATAGGCCACTGCAGAAGGCAGAAAAGTGTTAGGTAATTTATTCTGCTTCAGCTTGTAAGGCAACAGAAATTGTTGAATCTGCACCCCAAAGAAGTTTCAAATCACAGAAAGGCTCAGATTCTTCAATGATTCACATTAACAACTACAGGTAAAAGAATAAACCTTCAAGAAATGACAGGAATGGTGTAATTTGGGGGCTGTTTCCAGCCCTTATATACTTTTAACTCTGTTCAGGCCACAAAACTGAAGGTCTTGTAATATCGCCTTTGATTTACGGAAGGAAAAAAAAAAAAGATGACATTACTGAAAAGACCCATTACTCTTGTGCCTCCTCATGTAGTTCAATGTTAAGTACTGTACAAAAGTGAATCCTTGGTGAAATGCAATTCTGTAATTCAATCGAGAGATCTTGCTAATGTCCCAGTCTGCAAGAACATAGCTTAAGGGTTTTAGGTTTAGCAGGAAACCTTGCAAACCAGAGACAGAATTACAGCCTGCTTCTTCTATCAGGGATGAGGGAGAGAGGGTTGTTGGCAATAGAGTATTAAACAATTATTAAGATTTTTAAAAGGAAGTGCAAGAATTATAAGGTTAAATTTGTCTCAGTCAGAGATTAGGGATTGGAAGGTAAAGGATGAAGAGAAGACAAGACACCGGATGGGCAAAATGGTAACTGTTGAAGTGGGATGATTAGTAAAGTGGGTGGAGTGAACTGTTCTATTTTTCTGTATGTTTGAAAATATCCGTAATAAAAAGCTTTTAAAAAAGAAAAAAGATGCCTTCAAAAGTACTATGATGAGAAAATAAGGCCTCTTGGAACTCATGGAACTTGTAGATGTTTCTCATTTTATGTATTTAATATAAATATAAATATAAATACATATTATGTGATCATTTCTGTAAGATTATACATCAGCTTGGGTGTAAATGACTATAAACAATGCAAATGCAGCAATAAGATACCTTCTCTCTGCACTAAGGGAGCTCTCCTATATAGCGAAGTCTGTGGAGTGGTATCATTCGTTTATTATTCATACATGCGTGCACACACCATAATATTATATATATAGTCAGACTTCCAAATGGAAACTTAGGACAGTGGGAATGCTGATTTTTATGTCACAGAAGGGTCACTGCTGTATTTCTTTAAACATCAGTGCGTACCATTAACATGGCTCAAGAATTTCTATTTATGTAATAAACTGTCTCTAAGCTCTAGCTACAATTATAATCACTTGGGGAGCAATTGAAAAATACTTATTACCTGGCCTGAATCCAGCTAATCAAGTTCGCCAGATTTTTAAATGCATCCAGAGTAGAGGGCTACTAGCCTACTGTTCTCAGGAATACAACTAAGGCAGACAGTGAGAAAACTTGTCTTCAAAACTGCAAGGATAATCCATCAAGATTACTCTATTGTTTGGATAACCTCAAACATCCATACTAAGCAGGGACGTGTCTGCTGTGGAGACATTAAATTATAATGAAGGTCATGGTAGACTCAGCGTTAAACAGAAGAAGATGAAGCAATGTCCTGAGTGTGGTGGTCAGCCAGTGGTGGGTCCGTGATGGACTGGGGACCTGCCAGTGACACATGCAGCATGAGGGAAATAAAGACATAATGAAAAGGTCTAGGACCCTAATAAACATGGGAAAATTCACCCAGTGGCTAACTGAGCAAATTATGCATTTTCCACCACATCCTCCCGATCATATTATTTGTTACCAACAATTCCCAGATACTTTACCCAGAGCTTCTCTAACCTTCTTCCAAGGAATCTCATGACCTGTAGACCTGGATTTGATGGGATTTGCATATCTTGCTGGTTTTGTCTGCCTAATCTCAGGTAGGATGGTCTTTCTGTTTCTCTGTGCTCAGTATAAACTCTTATTTGGATGCAGCTGTTTCGTATGCTCATGGCTGTTCTGGGCCGATAGTTTAGCCTATTCCACAGTATTAGGAGGGAGACGCGAAGCATCCTGGCTTTGGACTAGCCTGAATCCAGTTGCCCCCAAGTCAGGATTAGCTCACCTCTATTGCATTAACGCTCTCGAGAATCAGTTTTATCCTTAGACTGGGGATGCTTCAACTTCAGAAATGACCAGGTATGTACGGGACCAGCACAGCTAAGTGCACAAAGTACTTGCTGGAACACTTTAGCACACAGTAATTTACTGGATCCTTACAAATCCAATTTATTTGATCCTGTTATACGGGTAGGATATGAATTACCATATTTTACATATAATTGAACTGAGGCTCAAAGAGATTGTGGTTTACTCTCACACTCCCTGTCAGAGCAGACAAACCTGGCTCTCTGATTCCCACTAAAAATGCCTGTTCTGCCAGATTGGAGTTGCCCCCAACGGTTGCTCATCAACACATACACGTCCTGAGCAAAGTGTCACACAGGATGCAGTGGAAGAAATGAGAACAAAAGGTGCCTGTCCTGCAACAGCTTGAAGTCGAACTGGGAGAATAAGACATTTACTTGGTGAACAAAATGAAAAGATAGCTATAAATACCAATATTAAGTGTTGGAAAATACAGCATGAAGGACAGTACAGGCAATAAAAGCTACAGGATCTGCTGAGTCAAACTGAACAAAAGGGAAGATTCTTTCGACAAATATTTCTTCACAAATATTTATTGAGCACCTACTATGTGTCAGGCACTTTTCTCCAAGATCGAAGATGGACTTTCTTACCCAGGCTCCCATGGCATTTGAAGAACCTGTGTGGGAGAGATGCTAAAGATACAGCCAGATGACTTGCTGGGGCCCGTGGAGTACAGAGTTGAGGGGCCTCCCAAGGACAGTGAATGGTACTAGGCTGGGACCCAGGACATGCTGAGCTATACCAGCCAGATAGCTCTCTTATGCCCCATCCCATCCTTACCTTGTCAAGGAATTCCTACCTTGATTAAACCACTTAGGACCAGATTAGGTTTTAAAATCTACCTAGTGTACCATGAAATATGTGGTGCTGGCTCTAGCAATCAAAGAGGCCGTGTGGACCCATTCTGCTTTGTAACCAGGTTGACCTCCCAGGAAACAGACTCATATTCTGGTTTTCATCCTTTCAAGTCACTGGAGAAAAAGAAATCCCTGCGCAGGTCCTTCTGGCTTGTCTGGCTTGCCCCCCAACACATCTTTTGTGCACAGCCACAGTCTCACCCACATCCCAATCTAAGGCTACTCCCAGCCAGAATAGCTGAGGAGACAGTCCCAGAAAGGATTTGGGTAGGACCCAGAAAGGTCTCAGAAAACATATATATTTTTTTAAGAGGAATTGTGTTTATTTTAATAAAATGCATTTTATTTTATTTGTTTCTTAGTGATAATACTTGCTGCAGAGAAAGTTGCGAGCTTAGCGCTGGGCCCTGAGCTGACCTTAACTGGTTTTTAATTTAATTAAATCAAGCTAAATTAAATTTGCCGGTTCATTAATTTAGAAAGCAAATGCTGTCTGCCTACTATGTACCAGGAGTGCATAAAGAAAAAGAATTTATTTCTTTATTCCCCAATAACTGTTCAAGTTAGTTATCAATATCAATAGATCCATTTAAGTAGATACAAAGGTAGAAAGAGGTTAATATTTGCCTTAGGTGTTATAACTCCCCTTTATATTTACCTCCCAGCACTCCAACAGAGACCCTCTTTTCTGCCGGGCTGGTCTCCTCACACAGCACCCTGAGTCCTGAGGTCCGGGACCCTGGCTTGGACTGGCCTTACAAATACTTATTTCTATGCCACTTACCTTTATCTCCAAGTCAGTTCCCCAAGGCCAATTAAAGTTTTCTTGGCCACTCAATCCTCAAAGTTCTCTCTCTCCCCTGAATTCTCTTCTGTAGCAACCATAGACATAATAATCTATACCGTTTCTTCAAAAGATCATGTGCAGGCGAGTACCATTTGCTCTCTTGTACCAGTCACAAAGTTACATATGGACTAGATAATCAATAAAAACTTGACTGAGTGACCAATTAACTATAAACCATTCCATCCCCTGTATTGTTAGAGAACCCAGAAAGAAAAAGGGAGTCCTATAAATGTTTATTTTTTAATCAGTCTATTTTTATAGTCTTATGCTAGAAGATCATAATTTAATCTATTTCCATTTGGCATTCTATTTTTTGGCATGCTTTCCAAAAAAGTCCCAGTTCTAAATTATACTCTTTCCTTTTCTCTGTCCTCATTTTTATGCCATCAGTAAGAATTCAACTATTTTCATTCTGTGGACCAAACAGAAAACCTGAACTTGGTGATCCCAATTACAGTGTATTCTTACTAACCAAATTAGGGGCTTTCTATCCGGGAATGAAAAGCTGGTAGAAGTCTTGAAATCAATGAAACACATCTGCAACTTCTTACACTACCCGATTCTTTGTCATGGCTCAGCTACAATGGGAGCCGAGTTGCCTTTGTTCCCTTAGAAACTCAGCTGACACCCATCAGACCCGTTAGTATGTCCACAGGGTCCGGTAAAGCCGGGCCTGGGCAGCTTCTGCACACCACTCTTTGTGTGGCATAACTATACGTGCTTTTGGAGATCTTAACCCACCTCTCCTTCTCCCTGCCCCCCAGAACTAATCTATATGCTAATTTGCACTTGATAATGCCGTCCCACAATATGGTAATTGCTGTAATGTTTTCCAGGGAGGAAAAAAAAAGTAGAAATTGAGCCGTGGCTCCCTCTATGAAGTCAGTGCATTCATGAGAACCTCCGCACAAAGAGCAAGTTATAAAGCCTGAGCCCACATCCGTGCTTTGCCACACTGAGGTCAAAGGGAAATCATTCTGGGGAAACTGGAAATATTATCCTAGGCTACACTATTTTGAAATGATCCCCAGAAGCATGATGTGTATCAGGAGGCAGTGAGCTGTAGCTTATTGGAGATGAAGTAAAAAGGCTGCATGCCCCCACCTGAGAGATTTACAAGGAAGCGGAAACCACTGACTGAGCAGCTCTCCCTCTTAAGGAGGGCTCCGTCTTCCTGGCTTCCGCTTCTCCACGCAGCCTTTATCTGCACACAGGTCCCCCCCTGCCTGCCCTCTTTCCCTCCGTGTGCCCTCCGATGCTATTAAGATATCAAATACAGGAATGACAACAAGTGAGCCCTAATTAAACAGCAGCAGCAAAGGCCCTCTCAGAGGAACAGCCTGAACCCAAATAAGAGGAGCTTGGGACTGGAAAGGGGGAAAAAGACAATGGGGGCTTTGAAATCTGCTGGGTTTAAAGCACTGGGTTTGTTGTGTGTATTTAAAGGGCCAGATGACACAAAGGGCTCCCAGCGCTGTCAGGCCAGGGACGAAGCTCAGGCTTCACCAAGACAGAAGGGGTGATAATACTCACTGAGGCCTGTGACCAGAATCCAATTGTAATTGGCCTCAGAGATCACTTATGGCAATCAGGGAAGTAATATGCTTCTTAATAATTATGAATAATTAGGCACATTTATGAATAATTACACTGATAATAACTATCTAACTCATTCCATTTTAAAATTGTAATTCAATCATTATGCATTGGGTAGGCATTCCCGTCATTCCTGCTTTCTGCATATTCATGGCCTAATCCACCTGTCAATCTTACAGTGACCTGAGCCTCCCTCCAGGTCAGGACTGGTACAGCAACAGCCAAGTCCTGGACTCATCTTGGGGTCAAGAGAACACACTGATGATGCAGGGTTGCAGCTTCATAGCCACCTTGATTGATTGGAGAGGACTCTGGACACTAGAAAGTGGCAGAAAGGTCATAAGGAAACATTTTCCTAAAACACTGGCACTGTACCAACTTGTGACTCATTTATCAAAATGCAGATGACCTGGAAGTAACTCTTTCAATATTATTGTTTCCACATGTCACTGTAAAGAAGACCAATAAATTATACAAGAGCTGTCTTTTTATAGTGTCTCCTGATCAGAGTACTAGACTGCTTCGATAATCAGAAGTCCCAATTTGAAGGTGAAGTCTTCCTTGGGCTTTAAAACAAAATGTGCCCTTGCCTTATTGCCATTTTCTCCCTCACATACTACCATTCTTTTTCTTCCTCCTCTCTCCCTCCCTCTCCCTCTTGCACACACATGTGCCAACTTCTCCTTCATCCAACTTGTTTTTTTCTCTCACCCAATAAGTAAGCTTATATTTTCCTGATTCCAAAAGTAGTATCTGTTAACTCAGAAATTTAGGAAGTGTCAAGGGGAGAAAGAAAAGCAGAATTTTTAAAAATTAATAATCTCAGCACCTGAGAGAACTAACATTAACTTAATATTCTAAGGTTTCTTTTTCTATGCATATTTTACACAACTGAGATTATATTACAAAAGCAATTTTTCCTCCTGACATTTTCTTTAATATTTTCCATGTTATTGCATTTTTGAGGTTATCAAAATAATAATTTTTCATATTATCAAATAAGAAGCTTTTCCATATTATTAAAAGTCATATTTTAAGAGTTTCATGTGTGATATGGCCAAATGATACATGAAAGTGTATATCATAATCAATTCCAGAAGTTTTAGGTATCCATGTTTCCCAATTTTGCCATTTTGCCATATTATCTTGTCGGGAAGCCATCCTTTCTTCTTATTTCTCACCCAATTATTTCCATATTCCTCTCCCTTCCTCTTAAATTAAGACTGGACATGGGCATACAGAGGTATTCTGCTCCAGAAATAAGGCAGGAGAATCATGTAACTCCTTTAGTGCAAGTGCTGGTTCACAACATACAATCACTTAGGTGTGAGCAATATTAATATCCTGAAAATTAACTCTAAAACAAAATATCCACACAGAATTAGCCATAACAGGATTCCATCTTGGACCCAAACCAAGGGGGCTCCATAACTCAAATACATTTTGATACATCCATTTCTGAGACTTGGTTAGAGAAAAAATGAAGTCACACATGGTATCTTATTGACATTCTGGAATCACAGTTTCCAAATGACTGACTTCAGTTGCATCAGAATTGGCTGGAGAGCCTTTTAAAAATATTTCTTCCTGGAGTCTATCAACTGATATTCTGGTTCAGTAGAACTGGGAGTAAGGGTCAGGCTGGGAAGGGAAGCAGGCAGCAGGTGATGAAATGTGGTGTATGTCATGCCAAGAGCCTTGGACTTCACCATAGAAGCAATGTGGTTCATAAACAGATGAGTGACATGGTCAGGTGAACCTATGAGAAGAATGACATCCATGCAAGTGAACAGAATAATGGAGGGGTTGTAAGATCGGTCGTGATGAAGTGCAAAGAGAGGTGAGAAGTACATCGATTAGTTAGACTATTGTCCTAACCCAGAAATCTGGTCAACCAATGATGAGAAGATGAACTGCATAAACAGGGTGAGCAGGGGAGTGGAGAAGCAGATAGATACAAAACCAAACACATGAGAGAGTTATTAAGATTGTGTGAAGTTTGGATGTGAGAAAGTAAAGACAAAGCTAAGGTGACACCCTATTATCTGGTTTGGATAAAATATAATGAATGGGAGGGGAAGCTCCGCTTGGTGTGGGAAGGGGGAAGGAGGAAGTGTGATGTGTGCTGTAGAACCACGACGAAATCACCCAGAAATCAATGAGTTTCCAAAGATGAAAGAAAATACTATTCAGAAATAATCACTTTTTGATATTGTTGTTTGGATTTTTAATACGAATATTTCTACCATGATTGCAGTGCAATATCACCCCAGCGAAGAGAAAGGCTCCTTAGATGGTCGGCCTTTCACAGGGAAGCCAACACACTTTGCAACACCTACTTACCCTATGAGCTGGAAAAGAATAACAAAATAATTGCGGCTTTGTCTGCCCAGGCAACCTGGGGACAGTAAAAGCCACGCCCCTAATCAATGATACCGCAGTTATAGGTCTTTGCAAGTTCTCACCCCTGGTGTAGAAGAACATTAGCAATTCCTCGCATCGGGCAGCTCTATGCCCACTTCATGTTCCAGTCTCTGTGTCTCAGCAGGATTTCCTGTAGGCTTTAGGGAGAGTTGACTTCCAGAAGAATTTCCCAGCACTCCTAGGAACAAAGCTCAAAGAGTGCTCATTAGGATATATGAATTCAAAATTTGGAAGAATCAAATATTTTACTTGGAGTATTATGGGCAGACTAACTTCAAAAAAAGAATCAACCGGTTCTTTGGTTTTGGTTTGGCTTGGGCATTTTATCTCCAAGGTGCTGCCCTAGTTTCCTGTGTTAAAAAAAAAACCACCTGATATTTCAAAGGGCAACTAACAGGAGCAAATTCAGGGGTCAATTTTTTAGTGAAAAAACTGTGTCACAATCCCAGTTATCTTTTCTAGGTGCAATAAATAGATGGGACTAAGAAATATATCTTGACGTTATAAAGCCATTAAAAAATCGTGGTTACGAAGACAATTTAGCAACACAAGAGCAAGTTACAAAATTGAATATTTACTAAGATTGCAACTGTATTTTTAAGGTGCAAGAGAAAGAATGGGAAGAAATAGAGCAAAATCCTAACAAGGATTTCATTACATTCATGATAATACATTTTTTATTTTGTCTGTTTTATGATATTTTTATAATATGGTTATGTCAACAACTAAATAACAAATAAACAGCAACTAAATAAATAAATCAACAAACTGGACACTGGCCAGATAAAGAAGAACAAGGAGGAGGAGGACAAAAACCCAGAGAGGTCAAGCGTCTTACCAAAGGTCACATTATAAATCACTTGAAAGAGCTAAAAATAGAGCATATAATTAGTGATGAGAATCACACCCTCTCTTATCTAGCAATGAGAAAAATGCAGCCTACCCAGGCCAGTATCAGTGCTCCTAACTCAACGGCCATGCTGGAGGGAGGCCCCCGCTGGGAGAAGAGGAGATGGATGTGTTTCAGCAGTAGCTCCAGAAACGCGTGGAGTGTGGAGTGGTCCAGCCTGAGGACAGAGGGACTTCTCAGCAAAGGGGGCTGCACACACCGTGGGAGCTGCCACTAAACACCGTCAACCTCTTGAAAACAGCTTGAGTCTGACATCTCAGTGAGGCTCCCTCCATCCCCTCTCCCCTGCCTTCTCCCTGGAACAAAGAGGCCATTATCTTTTCGTCATTCTGAAGGACACATTTGGATGATTCTGGGGCCTGTTCCACCCCTCCTGCCCCTCCCACTTCCCTGCTGCCCGCTAAACCCCAGTGATTGATGGGGGCAACGCTTTGAAGTTTTGAGATGGGGATGTGGGGCACTGGCAGGGAGAGGACAGGAGACCCGATGGACAGGAAAGGTACAGGATGGGTGCAGCCGAAGCACTGGGGACATTATAGAGTGTGTCAAGGCTGCAAAATGATTCACTGAGGTAATGACAACAAACATTTTGCTCTGAGCATGTATGTGCATTTTACCTAATGATCTCGAGCCGTCCACAAGTGAAGAAAGGTTTGGGATAAACCATAGGAACAGACCCTAGATGGGAATCCCTCAGGAGGGGGATCTGAAGTGTAAATGTCTGCCAGAATTTCACACATCAAATTAAACAGAATGACATTTTAAGCAGCTCAGTACTTAAAGGGGTCCCGAGGATGTTCTTGTACTTGACTCTTTCTCTCTGTTGCTAGTTGGAGCCTTGCGTGTCTCTCGCTCTGGCACCTCCGTCGTGGATCCGAAGTGGAGCTGAAGAGGGGCTTTCACCCTGCAAACTCACTTGGATGACAGGCTCACCCCCAAGCAGCTCAGCCCTCCTGCTGCCCCAGAGGAATTTCCCGTCTGTCAAGTGCCTCTGCTGTCCAAGGAGAATGCCCAAGACCCATTCCCAGACAGTGCTCATGAGAAAGAGCCGATCACACCAGTCTTTGAGAAGCTGGAGGACATACTGCAGGCCTGAACCTTTAACACCAAAGGCTTATTTGAGTCAGAACATGCCCATGACGACCGCCTTAGTTCCTGACGTGTTTGACCTCTGCATTTTTCACTGTATCTGTTGCCCTAGCCTTGGAAAAATGTACTCACGCAGACACTCTCAGGGCCGATAGCCTTGCACTGTCCCCTGAATCATGAATTGAAAGGAGCGACGTCTGGCCCAACTAACACCATAACATCACCAGATTCTCAGCCACATTCAGCTGTGATCTTTTGTTAAGTATCATAATCCTTTATAATCAGCATCAAGCACATTAAAGAGAACCCTGGTATAGAGAATAATACTGACCTTACATATTGTGATTTTTAGGGTACTAGGAGGCTACTTTGAGGCCCACAGAATCTCTTCCACTGGCCTGTCACTATGTGTGAATTTTCCTCCTTAGAGATGAATTTCTTTAGGTAAAACACTCTTTAGGGCCTATACAGCCAACAGACTGGTGGTATATCAGAACACGTGGGTAAGCTTTCCTACAGGTTGCTTCCCAGCCCTACACTAGACCCGTGCTCTCTCCCAGGATGTGGTCTAAGAAACTGTACTTGCTGAATTTCCAGTGTGATTCCAGTGTATAAACAGGAATGGGGACTTGACTTTCCCCACCACCAAGGCATGGATGTGTACTTTTTCTCTTAGAATTCCCTATGCCTAGCAAATGTGCCTGGCACAGAATAGGTTTTCAATAAATGTTTTTAACTTAACTGGGAAAGGAAACATCAGTCAGTGACATGTTCCTGTGAAAGAGTGCCATCCAATGGCTTTCCTATGCAACAGAGGGAGCAGAGAGCAGTATGAGAGCCCTGGGGGACAAGGAGAGCTTGGAAAAAGCAATCAGAAAGGGGAGAGTCAGAATAGAGAGAAGCAAAGCCCAACAAATGTCTTGTATGATGCTTTTGTCTAGAGTTTGAACAGCCTTCGTGGTGACCATCAATGGTAATCTAAAACTTAAGACTGAAAATATAGAACTGACCATATTCACATCCACAAAGACAATGATTAGATATCCTTTTGTTCACAATACATTTTCAAACATAATGGTCATAGACAGGCACCAGGCACCATTGTGCTATGGGCAAATGCCTTAGGTCAAGCTCCTCCAGAAGCTGGCTTTGAGAGCAAGGAATTTATTTGGCAGGTGATTCTGAGAAATAATGGGGGAGAAGAGCAAAAAGGGAAGTCAGTGAAGGGTGTGCTGTGGAACATGTTACCAGTGGGAGCAGCTGCCCCTCTATCCCACTGGGAAACTCTGAGAGACAGTAGAGAACCAGCGGTTCTCAAAGTGCTATCCTTAGACCCCCAGAATCAGCATCACTGATGTGATGGCTAACTCATGTGCGAACTTGGCCATGAGGTACCCAGATATTTGGTCAGACATTATTCAGGGTGTCATGTGGGTGTCTCTGGATGAGATTAACATTTGAATCAACAGACCGAGTAAAGCATTTTGCCTTCCCCAGTGTGGGTGGACCTCACCCAGTCAGATGAAAGTCTGGACAGAATAAGAAGGCTGTGTAAGAGGGGATTCTCTCTCTGCCTCTCTGTCTTTGAGCTGAGGCATTGGTCCTGCCTGCAGACTTGGACCTGGATTAGAATTTACACCCATGGCTCTCCTGGGTCTCCAGCTTGCTGACTGCAGATCTTGCTATCCATCAATCATCTATCTGTCTGTATCTTTACGTCTGTTATCTGCACCTGTACATCTCCTGTTGGCTCTGTTTCTCAGAGAACATAGATTAACACACCTGGGAACTTGTTCAAAATGCAAATACTCAGTCCCTATCTCAGACCTACTGAATCAGGAAGATTTGGTGGTGGGTTTCAACATCCCCCAGGGTAATTCTGCAGCATGCTGAAGTTTGAGAACCACTGGAGCGGACCGTGCCCTAGAATTGAAGGTTGCTGCTAGGTTTAACTTCCTGGCACATCTTGCCTGCCCTGCTCATGGGCTGAGGGAAAGCCCTTGGCCCACTAGAAGGAAGCCCTGGCACAGTGAGTGCTGACGAGTGTCCTTGGACCTCTCCCTGTGATGCTGGGATGGTCGTCTCTCCCATCCAGAGGCCCTTCCTCCTTCCTCAGTTGTCTAAGTTTGGTTCCAACACGGAAGTAGAAATGGAAGTCAGTGGTGGTCATAAGCACACTTCACCAATTGTTTCCAGTTTGCCCTCCAACCGTAGGATAGAAAGGTGCTTGCTTGGCAGTTCTGAAGCTGAGTATGGCCATGAGACGTGCTTAGGCAAATCAAACGTTAGTAGAAGTGACAAGTGTCATGTGTCACTCCTGCCTTGGTAATTATTGTATCTGTTGAGATGAAGTCTCAGACAGTCCAGGTCTCAGAGGGCCCACCAGGAGCAGAGCCCCCTGCCCTCCCAGGGTCAGCCTCATGGCCACACAGCCCACACAAGCTCTGCTCAGAAGGCCATGCACCGACTTTAACGCTCCACTGTTTCCATCTTGAGATTCTTAATAATTTCATTCTTCACTGGGCACCACAAATTATGTAGCCCATCCTGTTCCTGCCAAATCATATTGTACATGTAGTGTGAGCAAGATATAAACCTTTGTGTGTTAAGCTACTGAGATTTGAGCTCATAATGGCCTAACCTCACCAGTACAGATGTTGTCCACCTAACCTCCAAATAACCTGTTTGTAAGTAAATAATTTGGTCAGATTCATAAATGCCACTTCAAAATGCCAATTCTCTCAAAGGTCAAGAAATAACAGACAAAAGAAAATTTAGGAGTAACCAGTTTGACCCTATAATATATTTATTTTCATTATTTATTAAACATTATTTACTATTATATTTGTAGATTTCACTCACTCCTCAGAATTGAATCATAACTTCTCTGTTGTTGGTTTACCTGACAGCACATAGAATATAGGAAACTTAAAATTATTCAGCCTAGTCAGAGGTTGGATTAAATATTCTAGTAGACACCAAGGGTCAAAATACACAAATAAAGAACTTTTAAGAATTAGACTATACTTACAAAAAGTATCACTTAAGCTATACTGCCTAAAACATAACTTTTTTTTGATAATTCAAGATAACTCATAATCTTCCAGTGTGTTGTGGTCATGATTTTGAGCGTCATGTACTTCAGGGATATTCACCATTTTTCTGTAATAAAGACTTACAGATGAAAAATGTTAAATAACAGGGAGCTTTTGTATAGGGGTAATGAAGATAATGAGCATAGCCACAGTAGGTAGTCAGAGGAGTTCTGGCTACATGCTGAGCATATAGTTCACTTTCTCTCACCATCATCCTAACAGAGAGACTCCTCTGTGAGCCCCTTTACGTTTGAAAGGAGATTTCAAGAGACTGAGGAAGCCTGCTCAGGTCATGCAACCAGTAAAAAGCAGAGAGAGGAATTTGAACCCTGACCTATCTATGCCCAAGCTCTTTTATTAAAGGCCCATGAGCTTCTGCAGCAATACTGGGTGTTCAAAGAACTCAGAAAAGAGAAAAGAAATATTGTATTGATAAGGAAGCAGAAATATACTCCTTTTTATCAGGAAAAATCACATCACAGGTTAAAACTTTATAGAAGAATTTTTTCAAAAAAACAAAAGTACCTAAAAGAAAACCAGGTTGTAATTTGAGCAATATAAAAAATGTGCTTTATTATCTATTAAAAACCTTGCAAACATAGTATATTATATAGTCTGTTTTAACTGATTTGGAATTTATAACCTCATTTTTTATTATTAAGTTGGAGCTGAAATATCAGTGTTTCTGATAATGGCTAAATTTCATTTCACTATAAGTTTTATCTTCTTATGTCCAGAGGATGATGTAAAAACAATGAGTTAGATATGATAGGATTAGTAGAACTTTGAGTAGTGTCAAATAAAATGCCTTCTGTGTTGTTTCTGTTTTAATTGAATAACATCTTATAGACTTTGTCTCTACCAGAATGATCAATCTGTCACTTGAGTTCTTTGACTATTGATTAATTTTCAGAGACATGTTGACATAGGTCTTACTGTAAAAATAAAATAAGCTCCCTTTTCTCCTGCCACCAGGATTCTGAGTCTCATATCTTTGCCTTTTTGCATGATTAACATTATTCTGAAAAACCTAAAGAATCAATAAATATTTTCCAAAGCAGAGATATCTACAAGCCCAAAGAGGGTTGCCTATTTATTTTCCCACTCAATCTACAAAATGCATTACCCTTTGGCATGGAGGGGTCAGGGTTGGCTGGTTGATGAGAATCAGGAGTTTTGTTAAGACATTTATCCTTTTCAGGGTCAAAGTTCCAGGACTGGGAGTACACCAAACAGTCCCCCTGGTTGCCCGGAAGAATAGCCACACTTAGAGAGCTTTACACACATCCCCAAATGACCTGAGTAAATGCTGATGATATCATCTTCATAAAAGAAATCTCTCGGGAGGCAGAGCCAACATGGTGGCGTGAGTAGGACAGTGGGAATCTCCTCCCAAAAACATATATATTTCTGAAAATACAACAAATACAACTAATCCTAAAGGAGAGACCAGAAGACACAGGACAACAGCCAGACTACATCCACACGTGCAAGAGCCCAGCACCTGGTGAAAGGGGTAAGATACAAGCCCCGGCCCGGTGGGACCCGAGCACCCCTCCCCCCAGCTCCCGGCGGGAGGAGAGGAATCGGAGCAGGAGGGACAGGGAGCCCAGGACTGCTAAACACCCAGCCCCAGCCATCCGAACCAGAGCGCAGACACAGTGCATGCGTGGAGGGCTGGAAACTAGGGAAACAGGGCAGCAAGACCTCTGAGCGGGTTCCGAAGCTGATGCCCCTGTGACAAAGAAAAGCGAGTGCTTTTTGAAAGTCTTAAAGGGACAGAGACGCAACAGCTGGACGGAAACAACACAAGTCACAGCCCAGCAGCTGGAAGTTACAGGGAAAACCAGGCGCACTAACCCCCTGGGCAATAGCTCTGAGACCCCTCACGGAGGTAAACAGCCAAACAGCCTCCCGTCCATTACCCCTCTGGGTCCTGCCATAGCAGAGCAGTTGCCTAAGGCTGGCCACGCCCTCAGAAAGGGAGCTTCCTCTATACCGGCCGGGCAAGACACAGAGACCCACTCTACACGCAATTACCCAACACAAGCCACTAGGGGTCGCAGTTGTCCCAATAAAGAAACGCCAGAAGCAAGTGAAAAGTTTGGCCCTCCCAGCCGACAGTCAATAGCACCTATCAACATGAAAAGGCAAAAAAATAGGAACCAGACAAGACTAACCCAGACAGCTTCGGCATCTGCTACATCTTCCCCTGAGAAGGAACCTGGGGAGATAGATTTAACCAGTCTTCCTGAAAAAAAATTCAAAACAAAAGTCATAACCATGTTGATGGACTTGCAGAGAAATATGCAAGAACTAAGGAGGGAGAATACAGAAATAAAACAAGCTCTGGAAGGACTTCAAAACAGAATGGACGAGATGCAAGAGACCATTAATGGACTAGAAAACAGAGAACAGGAACGCAGAGAAGCTGATGCAGAGAGAGATAAAAGGATCACCAGGAATGAAAGAATTCTAAGAGAGCTGAGTGACCAATCAAAACAGAACAATATCCGCATTATAGGGGTACCAGAAGAAGAAGAGAGAGAAAAAGGGATAGAAAGTGTCTTTGAAGAAATAATTGCTGAAAACTTCCCCAAACTAGGGAAGGAAATAGCCTCTCAGACCACAGAAGTACACAGAACTCCCATGACAAGGGATCCAAGGAGGGCAACACCAAGACACATAATAATTAAAATGGCAAAGATCAAAGACAAGGACAAAGTATTACAGGCAGCCAGAGAGAAAAAAAAGGTCACCTACAAAGGAAAACCCATCAGGCTATCATCAGACTTCTCAACAGAAACCCTACAGGCCAGAAGAGAATGGCATGATATACTTAATGCAATGAAACAGAAGGGCCTCGAACCAAGACTACTGTATCCAGCACAATTATCATTTAAATATGAAGGAGGGATTAAACAATTCCCAGACAAGCAAAAGTTGAGGGAATTTGCCTCCCACAAACCACCTCTACAGGGCATCTTACAGGGACTGCTCTAGATGGGAGCACTAGTAAAAAGAGCACACAACAAAACACCTAATATATGAAGAAGGGAGGAGGAGGAAAAAGAAGGGAGAGAAATAAAGAATCATCAGACCGTGTTTAAAATAGCTCAACAAGCGAGTTAAGTTAGACAGTAAGATAGTAAAGAAGCTAACCCTGAACCTTTGGTAACCACAAACTTAAAGCCTGCAATGGCAATAAATTCATACCTTTCAATAATCACCCTAAATGTAAATGGACTGAATGCACCAATCAAAAGACACAGAGTAATAGAATGGATAAAAAAGCAAGATCCATCCATATGCTGCTTACAAGAGACTCACCTCAAACCCCAGAGACATGCACAGACTTAAAGTCAAGAGATGGAAAAAGATATTTCATGCAAACAACAGAGAGAAAAAAGCAGGTGTTGCAATTCTAGTATAAGACAAAACAGACTTCAAAATAAAGAAAGTAACAAAAGATAAAGAAGAACATTACATAATGATAAAGGGCTAGTCCAACAAGAGTATATAACCATTATAAATATATATGCACCCAATACAGGAGCACCAACAAATCTGAAACAAACACTAACAGAAATAAAGGAGGAAATAGAATGCAATGCATTCATTCTGGGAGACTTCAACACACCACTCACTCTGAAGGACAGATCCACCAGACAGAAAACAAGTAAAGACACAGAGGCACAGAACAACACACTAGAACAGATGGACCTAATAGACATCTATAGAACTCTACATCCAAAAGCAACAGGATACACATTCTTCTCAAGTGCACATGGAACATTCTCCAGAATAGACCACATACTAGGCCACAAAAAGAGCCTCAGAAAATTCCAAAAGATTGAAATCCTACCAACCAACTTTTCAGACCACAAAGGCATAAAACTAGAAATAAACTGTACAAAGAAAGCAAAACGGCTCACAAACACATGGAGGCTTAACAACACGCTCCTAAATAATCAATGGATCAATGACCAAATCAAAATGGAGATCCAGCAATATATGGAAACAAATGACAACAACAACACTAAGCCCCAACTTCTGTGGGACGCAGCAAAAGCAGTCTTAAGAGGAAAGTATATAGCAATCCAGGCATATTTAAAGAAGGAAGAACAATCCCAAATGAATGGTCTAATGTCACAATTATCGAAATTGGAAAAAGAAGAACAGATGAGGCCTAAGGTCAGCAGAAGGAGGGACATAATAAAGATCAGAGAAGAAATAAATAAAATTGAGAAGAATAAAACAATAGCAAAAATCAATGAAACCAAGAGCTGGTTCCTTGAGAAAATAAACAAAATAGATAAGCCAATAGCCAGACTATTTAAGAGGAAATGAGAGTCAACACAAGTCAACAGAATCAGAAACGAGAAAGGAAAAATCACGACGGACCCCACAGAAATACAAAGAATTATTAGAGAATACTATGAAAACCTATATGCTAACAAGTTGGGAAACCTAGGAGAAATGGACAACTTCCTAGAAAAATACAACCTTGTAAGACTGACCCAGAAAGAAACAGAAAACCTAAACAGACCAATTACCAGCAACAAAATTGAAGCGGTAATCAAAAAACTACCAAAGAACAAAACCCCCGGGCCAGATGGATTCACCTCGGAATTTTATCAGATATACAGGGAAGACATAATACCCATTCTCCTTAAAGTTTTCCAAAAAATAGAAGAGGAGGGGATACTCCCAAACTCATTCTATGAAGCCAACATCACCCTAATACCAAAGCCAGGCAAAGACCCCATCAAAAAAGAAAACTACAGACCAATATCCCTGATGAACGTAGATGCAAAAATACTCAACAAAATATTAGCAAACTGAATTCAAAAATACATCAAAAGGATCATACACCATGACCAAGTGGGATTCATCCCGGGGATGCAAGGACGGTACAACATTTGAAAGTCCATCAACATCATCCACCACATCAACAAAAAGAAAGACAAAAACCACATGATCATCTCCATAGATGCTGAAAAAGCATTTGACAAAATTCAACATCGATTCATAATAAAAACTCTCAGCAAAATGGGAATAGAGGGCAAGTACCTCAACATAATAAAGTCCATTTATGATAAACCCACAGCCAACATTATACTGAACAGCGAGAAGCTGAAAGCTTTTCCTCTGCGATCAGGAACAAGACAGGGATGCCCACTCTCCCCACTGTTATTTAACATAGTATTGGAGGTCCTAGCCATGGCAATCAGACAAAACAAAGAAATACAAGGAATCCAGATAGGTAAAGAAGCAGTTAAACTGTCACTATTTGCAGATGACATGATATTGTACATAAAAAACCCTAAGGACTCCACCCCAAAACTACTAGAACTGATATCAGAATACAGCAAAGTTGCAGGATACAAAATTAACACACAGAAATCTGTGGCTTTCCTATACACTAACAATGAACCAACAGAAAGAGAAATCAGGAAAACAACTCCATTCACAATTGCATCAAAAAAAATAAAATACCTAGGAATAAACCTAACCAAAGAAGTGAAAGACTTATACTCTGAAAACTACAAGTCACTCTTAAGAGAAATTAAAGGGAACACTAACAGATGGAAACTCATCCCATGCTCATAGCGAGGAAGAATTAATATCGTCAAAAATGGCCATCCTGCCCAAAGCAATATACAGATTTGATGCAATCCCTATGAAACTACCAGCAACATTCTTCAATGAACTGGAACAAACAATTCAAAAATTCATATGGAAACGCCAAAGACCACGAATAGCCAAAGCCATCCTGAGAAAGAAGAATAAAGTAGGGGGGATCTCACTCCCCAACTTCAAGCTCTACTATAAAGCTATAGTAATCAAGACAATTTGGTACTGGCACAAGAACAGAGCCACAGACCAATGGAACAGACTAGAGAATCCAGACATTAACCCAGACATATATGGTCAATTAATATTTGATAAAGGAGCCATGGACATACAATGATGAAATGACAGTCTCTTCAACAGATGGTGCTGGCAAAACCGGACAGCTACATGTAGGAGAATGAAACTGGGCCATTGTCTAACCCCATATGCAAAAGTAAACTCAAAATGGATCAAAGACCTGAATGTAAATCATGAAACCATTAAACTCTTGGAAGAAAACATAGGCAAAAACCTCTTAGACATAAACATGAGTGACCTCTTCTTGAACATATCTCCCTGGGCAAGGAAAACAACTGCAAAAATGAACAAGTGGGACTATATTAAGCTGAAACGCTTCTGTACAGCAAAAGACACCATCAATAGAACAAAAAGGAACCCTACAGTATGGGAGAATATATTTGTAAATGATAGATCCGATAAAGGCTCGACGTCCAGAATATATAAAGAGCTCACATGCCTCAACAAACAAAAAACAAATAACCCAATTAAAAAATGGGCAGAGGAACTGAACACAGTTCTCCAAAAAAGAAATACAGATGACCAACAGACACATGAAAAGATGCTCCACATCGCTAATTATCAGAGAAATGCAAATTAAAACTACAATGAGGTATCACCTCACACCAGTAAGGATGGCTGCCATCCAAAAGCCAAACAACAACAGATGTTGGCGAGGCTGTGGAGAAAGGGGAACCCTCCTACACTGCTGGTGGGAATGTAAATTAGTTCAACCATTGTGGAAAGCAGTATGGAGGTTCATCAAAATGGTCAAAACAGACTTACCATTTGACCCAGGAATTCTCCTCCTAGGAATTTACCCTAAGAACACAGCAATCAAGTTTGAGAAAGACAGATGCACCCCTATGTTTATCGCAGCACTATTTACAATAGCCAATTATTGGAAGCAACCTAAATATCCATCGATAGATGAATGGATAAAGAAGATGTGGTACATAAACACAATGGAATACTACTCAGCCATAAGAAGAGGGCAAATCCAATCATTTGCAGCAACATGGATGGAGCTGGAGGGTATTATGCTCAGTGAAACAAGCCAAGCGGAGAAAGAGAAATACCAAATGATTTCACTTATCTGTGGAATATAAGAACAAAGGAAAAACTGAAGGAACAAAACAGCAGCAGAATCACAGAACTCAAGAATGGACTAACAGGTACCAAAGGGAAAGGGACTGGGGAGGATGGGTGGGTAGGGAGGGATAAGGGGGGGCAGAAGTAGGGGGGTATTAAGATTAGCATGCATGGGGAGGTAGGAGAAAAGGGAGGGCTGTACAACACAGAGAAGGCAAGTAGTGACTCTACAACATTTTGCTATGCTGATGGACAGTGACTGTAAAGGGGTTTATAGGGGGGACCTGGTATAGGGGAGAGCCTAGTAAACATAATATTCTTCATGTAAGTATAGATTAATGATAACAAAAAAAACAAAAAAAAGAAAGACTAGGGGAATTACTCCCTGATAGGATAAAACTAACTGTAAATCAACGATTAATGCATGCTTTAAATATACTTAATTTCGATCACTTAAAGGATGTCAGATGATCAGCTATGGAGGTACATTTTTTTTTCTGATAATATTCCTTTCTCTTAAAAAAAAAAAGCAGTTCCTGTGTGGTGACCTCCAAGGAGTTCTACACAATAGTATAAAGGGCATATCAAAGTGTAGGCAAAGGGTCTGTTTGTGTTTATACAGAGGATCAGAGCCTAATTTGGCTACCCTGAAAATGAACTAAGATACGATATGAAGAAGAACTTCCAGCATCAGCACTCTCTGGAAGACTCATGCCAGAAGATGATCATCAAAAAACCCCAACAAAGATCCACGCACTGCTACAGCTGTAGATGCACTCATCCCACCAGTTCCTGGACTTGCCATGGGAATGAAGAAGGAGATATCTAAGCTGGCCTGTGCATACAGTAAAACAACAAATTTGACTGGATCTATACTGTTGGAACTCAACCAAGAATTAGGAGAAGTGCAAGTTGTAGTGCTCCAAAATCTTACAACTACAGACTATCTACTATTAAAAGAACATATGGGATGTGAACAGTTCCCAGGAATGGGTTGTTTTAATTTGTCTGATTACTCTCAGACTGTTCAAGTACAGTTGGACAATATCCATCATATCATAGATAAATTTTCACAAATGCCTAGGATGCCTAATTGGTTTTCTTGGTTTCACTGGAGATGGCTGGTAATTATAGATCTGCTTTGGTTATGTAACTGTATTCCTATTATGTTAATGTGTGTGTGCAATTTAAGTAGTAGTTTAAAACCTATACATGCTGAAGTTACTCTACAAGAAGATATGTCAAAGAAATAATCAATCTTCCCATGTTTTCTGCTGTCTGCTACTTCTATAGCTTTTCTTCTTCCTTCCTAATTACAACCCTTAAATAGAATTCGTGCCTAATATCGAATTTACCGAGTATCATAATTCCTCCAAGTGCTAAAGATACCTCAAGACAAATGCTGGGCATAGAAGCTACAGGGCATAAATATGCAAAGAAGTAAAAAGCTAGCCTTTTCAAACAATATTGCTTCTCTCTCACTTACCAACTTTACATTTCCCTGTATGGCCCTGGAAGATGACTGGTTAGCCAGAGATGGGTAAGATTCCTCAAGGGAGGAACAACCTAAGACAGGCACAGTCGCAGGTGGTCATCAGGGGAGAAATTGGGGATCAACAGAGGTGAGGCTTAGAACCTCACCCCCCTGTTCTGAGAGAAATCTTCTGCATACGTGGATGTTTTATTGCCCATGTCTAGCTTGGATTAACACATAGGCTACAGGCACACACCTGATAATCTACATTTGCTCTCTTACAACACTAAACTATGTTTTCTACCTTTATCTTGCATCTACCTACCACTTCAGCATTTTATTAATAATAATAATAATAAAGGGAGAAATGTGGTATCCACATATAAATCAAGTATAAAAATCAAACGAATATTCATATTTGACCTGATTGTTTATAGTTCATGATACATGATCAAAACTGAAAGTTTCTGTGATATGACTGCCCTTGCACTGTTCACCATGTAAGAACTTATTCACTATGTAAGAATTTGTTCTCCATGTAAGAACTTGTTTGTTATGCTTCAGAAGATTGGAGACTGACAAAAATTAGGCCTGGGGTGGATTAATGATTGTGCATTGAGCATTGACTCCCCTATACAGAATTTTATTGTTGTTAACAACCATTTGATCAATAAATATGAGAGATGCCCTCTCAAAAAAAAAAAAAAAGAAATCTCTCTCTCTCTCCCCCACCCCCCAAACACACACACACACACACACCATGCAGGATTCTCTGGAAGAGGCAACATTATCCCAAGTGCTTAGAAACCCACCTTGTTCCAGGAGACATCATTCACTTACACTGAGAAAGACTCTCTTCTCTGCTGACGCCATACATACAGTTTGACTCTTCTGCCTCTTCAGTGAGGGAAAGATGTGGCCTTGCTGGGTACGAACACAGCTGTGTCCAACAGGCACGAGCACAGGAAAGAGAACAGAGCAAGCACAGCAGCCGTGGACGAGATAAACAAGGGTTCTTTGGAATCCTTGCTTCTCCCACAAATCTTAACTAGACTTCTCACCAAGGATAAAACCATGACTTCAGTTCTTTTCTTAGCTAGGGCTCCTTTCTAAGTAAAATGAATGAAATAATTTGGAGGCATGGTTTAAAGGTATAAAGGGAAAAAGGAAATGCATCAAAGATATCAAGTATACTTAGCTCCGCTGCTCCCTACCCCAACACCTGCTCAATCGCACTCCCCTAGGCCAATGAGCAAGTCTAGAAGGTCCAACCTTGAGCAATATTTGACACAAAACTCCTGTCTCATTCCATTGTCACTCTAGACCCAGGCAAGGGTGAGGAAAAATGGATGACTGAATGCATGACTGAGCCCTTTGTCTACTGGAAATGGGATTCTTGTGATTCTGGTCTCCTGAGGTGGGACTGATTCGAAAAATAAAGCAAGACAAGGGGAATGTGATCTGATAAGCTGGGAAATGACTCTGCCAGTTCAGTCAGCCTGAATGAGGTCCGTGCCGGGACCTCATCAGCACACTGGATTTGAGGTCAGGAATTGCGAGAGAAGGTTTTTCCTGTGCGCTCAGTCCTGGCACCAGCTCAGAGAGGAAGAATAGGAAGACTGGATTTCCTTGAAGAGGATGCCGTGGCTCTGCCTCTTACACAGCAATCATTCCAAAGTCAGCAAGCTCTGGCGCTATTTGGGGTACAAATCTTGAAAGAGAATTCTCTCGATTCCTGGAAAGAATAAAAATTATCAGTCCAAACATGTGGAGCCAACCTGGGGTGTTATTTAATATATTAATTACATAAGAATAATTTCATTAGCACAAGCTTTTGTTTGAATATGCCACATATGCTCAAAAAAA
Organism: Manis pentadactyla; assembly: GCF_030020395.1. Classification (NCBI taxonomy): domain Eukaryota; kingdom Metazoa; phylum Chordata; class Mammalia; order Pholidota; family Manidae; genus Manis; species Manis pentadactyla. Next base: position 60,413,249 of record NC_080034.1, read on the forward strand.
TTTATATTTCCTCCCTAGAACATATCTTTAATGAGATTTTGTGGCTGAATATTTACTCCATATGACAATCACAGGGTACCAACTTTTGAGCTAAATGAACACATTAGGCAACCAGGCAGTACTTCCTGGGTTCCTAATAATCATTGTTTACAAAGTATTCTTATAACCACCAGGCGGGATGTCGTTAGAGTTGGAGGGAGGGTCTCAGTGACAGACACCTTTGCAGGGGCCAGGAATCACTGGGTGGTCCCTGCTACTCATCCCTCCCAGGGTGCAAACGAGGATTGGGATGCAGGAGAGCCCCCCACACATCAGGAGCTCCTCACAGGGACAAGGAGGCACTTGCTCTCTCTTCTTAGGGTGCAGAAAGAAGGAAGAGAATCCTGGGGCTCTTGCTCTGGACAGGCTTCCAATGAAATGAGACCAGAAGTGGAAAATAAAGCTTTCCTTCTTTCCTTCCTGTCCTCCTCCCTCCTTCCCTCCTTCTCTCCCGTCTTCCTTCCTTTTCTCCGCCCTCTCTCTCTCTCTCTCTCTCTCTCTTCCTTTTTCTCTTTCCCTGTTATGCTCTGCAGTCTCAACACACCAGAAAATAAACTTTCAATAATGAATCTCACCTCCTAATAATGAAAGCATTCTGATTTTAACATCAGCACAGTCCAGAGTCTCCAGATATTTAGTTAGGTGCTATTTCTAGAGAATTCGATCATGCCATGACACCTTAAAGACTAACCAATAAATACATAAAAATACAACATCTGCAGCATCAAATGACCAGGAAGTTGTCCTTAACATCATTTTTTCATTAACTTGCGATGACTCCCCCACACTGTTATCTTCCCCTGCAGGCCCCTTCTATTACCAGTGCCCTTCTGAGGGCTTATATTTTCTTCTGCACCAACGTGAAACGTGCATCTCTGTAAATTGCCACCAAGCCCCCTAATTGCTTAACCGTACCCCGTACCCAGTAGCACTGAAATGCCATTCTATTGGCACCAGCAGGAAGGGACAGCCCTTACAGATGAAAGCTCATTAATACCTGCAGCTTTGGAGAAAGAACTCGAGTGGTGGCTGTGATTCAGAAACGTCAAGAAAGGAGAGGATGAAGCAGGCCTCCTCTCCCACCCCCAGGCCCACCCCCCCAAGAACAGGTACTGTTTTATCCAGACGGAGTGAGCAAGAAAAGGCACCCCCAAAAAGGAATCCAAAGGGGGAAGCAAAGCATGAAATCCAGGCCTTTTCCTCCTATAAGTCTTCCACCGCCATGAGCAGGTTCATCCTGACAGAATCTCTAACAGAGCAAGAGGAAGAGAACTTCAGGTGAAAGGTTACCTACATTTATAATGTCAGGCACTGGGCCTGCTGAGGTAAAAGGTAAATGGTAATTTTATCATTAGCATGCCTGACCCCTTGGCCGCACCATATCTCACAGGAAACGTTAAGAACAGCCCACCTGTCAAGACGCAAACGTTTAAAGGTCAACACGCACAGAAATCTTCCAGAGCTCACAACTGAATTGCTGACACCTTTTATTATTGCCGCTTAAATAAATGATTCAAGGGGCAAGACAAGGAGAGACTGGCTTAATGTCGAAATTTCTGTGAAGGATTCTTGGGGTTTTAATTTTAAAACTATTAAAAATACTTTGACTGTGTTTTGGTATCAGGGATCAAGCAAGGACTTGAAAGTTCATAAATATTCCTGGGCTTGAAGGATTTTCAGTATTCCTCAAAAATATACCATCAGCTCTTTTCTTTTTTTTGTAAATTTGCAAGGAACTTCCCTTCTTGTTCTGCTTTTTATTTTATAGAAAGATAACTTCAATGTATTTTTTTGTCCTTTCTATTAGAGCTAAGAGGGCAGGTAATAAGGAAGCTTCTCATAGCATCCTGTGTCCATTACCCAATTAGAAAACCAAGAGGCATGGACAGGCATTTGAAAGATTTGTTGCACTTATTTTTTTCACAATTAAAACCATAGATTAAAAATATGTTGCTTAAAAATAAGCATAGCATTTCCTCAAATGATTAAACATGAAGTTACTACATAGCTCAGCAATATATACCCCTTCTGGGTATCTACCCAAGAAGGCTGAAGATGGGACTTGCACAGATACTTGTGTAGTCGTGTTGGTAGCAACATTATTCACAATAGCCAAGAAGTAGAAATGACCCAAGTGTCCATCAACAGATGAATGGGTAAACAAAATGTGGCATATACAGGATGGAATATGATTCAGCCTTAAAAGGGAATGGAATTCTGCACAGGATACAGTGTGGATGAACCTTGACAACATCATGCAAAGTTAAACAGTCAGATGCAAATAGACAAATATTGTGTGGATCCATTTATACAAGATGCCAGAATGAGGAAATCTATAGTGACAGAAAGTAAATTAGTGGAGTGGGGATTTGGAAGGAGAGGGCTCAGGGACACCGGGTAGCTTCTTGGGCTAATGAAATGGCTCTAAAATTGATTGTGGTGATGGATGCACAACCCCTTACACATAAAAAGCTATGAAATTATGCACTATAAAGGGGTGACTTACATAGTATGTGAATCATACCCCAATGGAGTTGCTTTTAAAAAGTAATCATGACATATTTGGGTAGAAATGCTAATATTACTGATGGGGTGAAGGTAGAATTGCCAAATAAGATACTAGTTTTTTTACTTGCTAAATCTGGCAGCCTAAGGTAAAAGAGCTCTGATAAGTGCTGCAAAAGTAATTATGAATCAAGTTATACCTATTTGATTCATTCTCCACATGGATCAGAATTTTCTTTCCTGAACTTTAGAATTTCCCATTTATTGTTATTAGAGGATTGAGAATCCCTTTGAATTTGTGTCCATATTACGTTCGGCAGCCCTAACATTGAAGTAGATAGACCAGGACACTCCCATGCCACAGAGGCCGGTCCCTTCCAAGTGTTCTTGCTGAGCCATAAGAAGTTGGGGCTTCCAGCCTTCTGGAAGTATTTGGGAAGATTAGCTACCTTTCACTAGCTGCCCACTCAGCAAAGAGTGACTCATCTGAACGGTGAGCTTGGGAAGGAGGTCCTGAGCATTTTAGCCCAGCCCCTTCCGGGCTCTCTTTCTCAGTCTCACCTGCCCACAGCACACGCATTCTTCTCCAAGTGGAAAACAGCCTGTCCCTGCCAGGATGCCTGTAGGTCCCCAGCTGTTCAATATGTGACTGGCTGGTGAAGCCAGTCCATTTCAAAAAGGAGAAATAGGAGGACTGTTCCTTGCTTTAACACTATCCTATATCCTCCGATCCAGTTTTACCATCAATAAAGCTTCCTCAGTGGCCCTTATCAGACCCTTGTGTCTCGGCTGGTTCAGAACCCACATGGGAAAGGGTAGTGGCCACTTATCAGCTCCTGACAGACCTTACTGGTCAGGAAAACAGATCATCACACTTGGAGTAGTCCCCCACCTTGTGTTTAAATAAAATGTTAGCATCTCTAGAGCTACTTTATCACAGCCAGACTGTTGGAGCCTGAGGCCATGCTAAAAAAAAGATCACTGGAATGCCATGCAAAAGATGGGGTCAGTCATTCAGAGGTTTATTTTTTTAAGCTTCAAAAGCCCATAAAAATGGTCTCAGGAAAATAAAATATGTAGAAGGGAAATCTATAAATAGTCTAAAATAAAAAGTTATTAAAGATTGATTTTTAAGGATGTCAGAACTTTATCATCTAATCTCATCTTGAAAAACCAACTTAAAGCAAAAGGGAATACCAGCTATAAACCTCCCATGGGAGGACCTTTGTGCGGTTCCCAAAGGAAAAACCAACTTCCAAGAGAATGTTTATAGCATCTGTCTTCACAGACATCAGTGACCATTTCGTAACGCATGATCTGGATGCATTACAGCCCAGTAACAGGGAAGGGGGGTGCGTGTGTGTTTGAGGAGGCATGTGATACCCACCAAAAAGGCCTATGGCTTCCCACAAATTACCCCCAAGAGGCCCCAAAGAAGTAACTCTTTGCTCTAATAACTGAGTTTCACCCCCACTTACCAGACCATCCCCCTTGGGTCTCACAGCATCCTCTGGCCATCCCATTGGTTGTGCTTTCGGTCTCCACACTTCACTCAGGTCATTTTCAGAGCCAAACTGGGGACTCTTCCCATCCCCACGATTACAGGATCCAGAGAGAGACTGTCTCTCTTCTCCAATGGAAGCCAATATTCTAGGAGGGCCTCATCCTATCCCTTCTCTTCCTCCCTGCCTTCTCTACATCCCCTGTCTCCCTGCTAGCCTCCTCCCCACTTCACTAACCCACACACCCAAACTCCTGCACAGCTCGTGTTGCCCCCTGAGAACCATTTGTGCAGAACTCACTGGATGAAGTTGGCAGGTAAGGTACTCCAACAATCAGCATTCAATCACAAATTCTTACTGCTGGTAGGGGTACCAGTAGGCTGTGAATAAAAATGAATTTTCTATGAACCTTCTCAAGATCTCCCTGGGTTGGTTAGCTGCATAACTAACCACCAGGCACCATGAAATGGGTGGCCCAATTTGTAAACAGTACTTGGAAGTTTGAGCTCTGTAAAGCTCTGCACAGTACTGACAGCTGTCCTGAAGTGACAGGGATGGACTGTCACTCGAGCTTGCTTTTCTCTCTCTGAGTGGTGCTAAAGGAGTGGACAGGAAAGCTGTTCACTCTCTAGTAAGATTAGGAGTTACTGCTGGAATCAATATGAAGAACAGCAAAGCACTGATAAGACACCACCGAATCTGAACATCATTAATCCCAAGCAGGAAGCTCCATTGTCATCTCTTTAAGGGGTAGGATACAGCCCAGCTAAATTTGGGGTTTATTCCCTACCAGTGTGCAAGAGTATCAGAACCACTTATTTAGACAATTCCTAGAGGATGTTAATACAGTCAGCAAATTCAGCCTGATTCTGAACAACAAAATATCAGTCCAACTAGCAATAAGGCAATATGTAGACCGGGGGGAAAATTAGCTCCTCTTTTTACTTACCAGTTTTAGCCATGATTAAAGCTAGGTTGAGCACGCCTTTATTTATTCTGTTAGAATGAATGAAGTAAAAGTTACCAGAGATTATTCCACACCAGATGGCCTAAGAACAAACTTCCTAGTTCAAATTCTAAGATCAGATCCTAGGACCCTATAATCTATCTCTATATAACCTAATGACCAAAATTCCCTACATGTGCATAAATATAAGTTTGTATATAATTAATCTGAGAATGGAGAAAAATAAAGATGCATTCTAGTTTGCAAATATAACTTGGTTATAATATGAGAGAAAAAGATACAGAGAGAAGGATTTGTAGGTCAAGCAAAAAGACAAAAGAAAAAAATGAGATCACAGAACATTACCAATAATCATCCCATTCTCTAATTTTGAAGTTTTTAAATTTAGACTTTAAAAAGTTGTATAATTTTAAAATTAAACAATAATGCAAAGGAAAATTTTAAAGACAAAGACCGTGACCCTTCTATATTTGGGTAAAAGTCCCGTGTTTCCCCTGCACCCTCTATTCCTGCCATCATAAAACTGGTAGTACTGACTTAGAATTGCTTCTATGCCTGCTTCCAGAACTTCTCAGTGCATCAGCCACGTGAGAGTGGGGACTGTATTACATTGCTCCTCCACTAATATTCATGGCTCCGAGATAAGGTAATAGACAGTCAATAGATTTTTTAACTGAAATTTTTAAGTTGTCACTCACTCACTTCCAGTGAATTTTCTAATAGACCAGACAGGAGACAGGTGGATTACCCCCACTTGACTAAAAACAGACAAGAGCACGGCGTTATAGGAAGAACGGGAGTGGGAGAACCGCACTGCACACCGGTAGTATAACATAGCGATTTTAGGAATTTTTTGAAAAATATTTTCACTTTTCTAATTTTCAGATCTGATGGAGACTGTCCTGTTTTAAGAAACAAAGTTCGGTGATGATGCAAAATAAGCACAAAATAGATGTCATTTGCCTTGTGAGCCGGGTAAGCCTCGTCATTTTTCTCTTCCTCGGCCACTCTCTCTGTTGGCTGCCATGAAAATCTCCGAGGTGAGCTTGCAGGAATGTTTCTCTGGACAGAGAATCAGGAGCTGAATTTTCCATTTCAGTGCATCATTTGTGCCTTCATCATTCAGGAATTATGCATTAACCTTAACAGAGATAAGAAAAAAAATCGTTGCAGCCATACTTTACAGATGCTTTTAAAAGAACTTCTGCAGAATTGTAATCATCTCTCAAAATTGGTTGTGTCTGTTTAATGAGAACTTCTTCATAATTTTCTAGCACATTGTTAATTCACAAGAATTTATATCATTAAGGTCATTAAACTATGTTATTTGCCATGGACTATTAAAGAGAATGCCAATAATTTAAAACTTACTCCTTGATCCTGCAAAAAAAAAAAAGTTGATTATATATCTTCATTTTTTTCATTATATATCTTCATTCTTGCCTCTTAAAGACTGGAAATTCTCATCTTCAATTAATTTTTTCAATTGTTAGATTTTTCTGTGTAAAAAGATACCATTTGGTTGGGGGAAAAAAAAAAAACCTTCAACTTAAATGAAAAAGTCTCCCAAAACATTAGTAATATCATTTTATTTCACTCCAGTAATTATGTAAAAGGTGAAATTTATACTTTCCTCCCCCCCCCCATCTCTCTTCTTCCCTGCCAGTAGGTGCACATGGCCGCATGCACAGTTCACAGAAGCGAATACGCTTAGCTGTCAGATTCCACGGGCTCCCAAGAGCTTCAGACACAGAACATAAAAAAAGGCGAGTTACAGAAGCCACTAAAATTTTACACTGGCTTTGTGACTAGGATTAATGCATTTTAACAAAACTCTGAAAGGAACGCTGACCGCTCTGCAACTGTCAGAGCCGTCAAACCTCCCAGTACGTTGACCTTCCTTATAAACAGTAAGTATATTGTAAAACCATTTATTGCCACTCTAAAAATATTTTGACTATTTTACCCAACTACCTAAGTAGGAAACCTGATACTAGTTAAGAAAACAAAAAAGATTCCCCTGTCCAGTCAAGCCTTGTAGAATTTGGGGAGGGCAGAGAAGAGGAGAGTCCCTTTTCTGTTAAACAGCTTGCAGCTAGCTATCTGTTTCAATGGCTCATCAAAATGAAGTCTCCTTTCTCCTCGTGGCCCATTCCTACCGCACCTGTGAGGGACCCAGCTCCAGGCCAGGCGTTTCTTTGGGACAGAGCCCAAACTACTGTCTATCCAAAGAAACCTAGATGCCAAAACCCATCTTCAGGGACGTCCTAACTATACCCTGAGCCTTAAAAAGGTGTCCCTTCCTGCAGGGGATGCAACCCTGAGGAGCAGCAGCCTGGAACTCAGCTCCCTCCTGGCCCCTCCTGCTTGGCACTGGGCTGAGCACCTGGCACGCCTGGGCCATGCCCATTTCCGCCCCTGGGCAGCTCTTCCTACACCTTTTCTATCCCACAGGCTTGTGTGTTTACCAAAAAGACCCTATTCTTAGTGCCAACAAGAAATCCAGAAGCCAATGCATCTTTCATGGGTATGGACTGAGAGCCTGTAGGTACAAGTAGACCCTGGCCAGACAATATATAAAATTAAATCTCTTGCCTGCAACAGGTAGCAACCAGCTCAGGAAACTGACCCATTATCCACAGTAACCAGCTCAGGAAGCCAGCCTACCATCTAGAAGTCAGACTTAGAAAAAGCCAGAATACTATGTCTAGTAACAATCCAGGAAGCCAAACAATAAACCCAGTAATAATCTTTTCCATGTGCTCAGGACTTAATTAATAACTGACAGCTTCCAACTTAGGAACAACCAGAGAAATATGTTCCCATACCCAGTCACATAGGCCCACTTACTGAAAAGAAAGGTGGATAACAGGACTACCCTCCCAGCCTCAGCCCTCACACCACCCTTGAAATCCAGCCATCCTGGCCCTACTGTGTCCCAAACATAAAGAGCACACTCATTTCTCTTAGAATGAAAGTAAATGTTTGCCCAGCACTCGAGGCCAGATACAAAGCCACTTCCTCTCTTTATCATCTCCTCACTTCCCCAGGCAAAATGACCGGCTCCCTCATATATTTGCAGAACTGCTGCATAGGACATCCCAGCAGCTGGCCGACATGGCCATCTGCTCAGATGCCCTGAAACTCATCAGGGGCAGGAGCTGGGTCATTGTCCACCATCTCCCGAAATGTAGTGAAATAGACAAAGTAAGGGAGGGAGGGGGAAAGGAGAAAAAGAAAAGAAGGAAGGAAAGAGGGAAGAAAGAGACAAAGAGAGGGAGAGATGAAAGAAGAAAGGCAGGGAGAGAGGGAGGGAGAAGGAAGAAGAAGGGAGCAAAAAAAGACAGATGAAGAACTGCCTAGCACATCCCACTTTCTTGGTAGGTTTTCTATGCACGCCATCCTCTCTCTCCCAGTGCCCCTGCATTCAGGCTCACCTAACAGTGCAGTCAGATCAGAGTGCATGTGAATTGCTCACACTAAAACAGAGCGTGTACACTTCCCCAAAGTCAGTAAGCACCAGCCCTTCTTCCTGGCACCGCAGCTGGGCAGACGGTTTGTGTGAAGCCACCTGGGCCCTCCCTGGCTCCGGGCCCTCCTTCCTCTTCCCCACCACCCTCACTTTGGCATCTGTGACATGAGAACCACAGCACCAGCTCAGAAGGCCGCTATGACACAATTAAATAAGAAAAGTAGGTAAAATTTCTGGCACATAAAGGGCAGTCAATGTATGTTCATTTCTTTCTCTCATTTGATTTTTCTCATTTTTATTCAGGCATCTAGGATCAGAATTCAGAAGCCCTGGTTGCTTAAATCCTGGATTGCTTTAGGCACCCAGTTACACAAGTTAATAATAATTTTCCCTTAAGAGCAGCCCAAACTAAAAGCTTTAATGTTTTGGATCAACAGCTCCCAAACAAGAAGCTACATTTGCAAGCAAATCCATCCCTACTGATGAAATAGGGTCACGGATCTCAGAGACAAAGCTGCTGAGCCCTGGCGTCCGCAAAGCCCTTTTCTCCCCGTGGGCTCGATTCAGTCACCCTTCCCTTCCCACCCCTGCTCCTTTCTCCTCGTCAGGACGAAGGCTACCCAGACACAGTTGGACAGATGCAAGCCTCCAAAAGGGCCTCACATTCCAGGGAGCTGAACAACAGTGAAAACAAAACTATTGCCTGAGGCCAGGATAACAGCGCGGGGATGTTGGGCATGAAATAGGCTGTCCGTCTGACTTCATGAGCTCCCAGCAGCACGCTCAAAGGGCAGCTCCGTGACCTCACCCCTCTCCCGGAATACCTGCTCCCTCTCTGGCTTTATTTATACTGGTTGCCATCAAAGCAAAGAGTGAAAAATAGTTTGGGCAGTTTGAGGCAGAGGGGAGGAAAAGGGGAGTAGGGGGAAGAGAAAGAAGAGAAACAGTTGAGACAAGGAATTTGAATTGCATTCAGTAGCAGAGGGGAAACTACCAGGTAACAGTTTGAGTGAGCTCAGTGAACGGCTCCAAAGAGTAGCTTAAAGTTAGTTTAAAAGGTGAGGTTCATCCTGATGCCCTTTCTAAACTCTCTGTTAGGGGTTATTGTCCACGAAATTAGCTCAGGAAGGCTCTAAGGATGTGTGATCACAGGTCACTGAGCGCTGGCCTCAGTCTTTGTGCCATTTGCACAGCTGTGAGGAGGACTGCAGATGTGCGAGCAGCCTTCCTTAAATGCTGAAGAAGTGCAGCATGAAGCCTATCAGCTTACACCTAAGGACTGCCTTTCTGCCCCACACCAGAAAGGGGGGCACACTCAAGCTCAGAGCCCATCTGGCTCATGTCAAGCTGACTTCACTCTCAGATGTTCCCTAGGAAGTTGGGTTTGTGGGAAGCCCAGCATGCAGTGGGAGCAACGAGCCGTTTGCTTCAGTTCTGAACCATACTTGTCTTTTGAGTAGACCCTGCAGGAAAAGGGTGGAGTGGCCCTAACATTGTCAAGGCAACACAGAGCAAAAGTTGGAGACTCAGTAACATCCAGTAAACCCTGGGAAAAACTCTGTGTCCCCCTTTGAAATCTGTCTTGACCCCAAAAGAGCTGAATTTTCCCTCTTCTGTGTTCTGTCACCATGTAATCCATGCCAGATGATAACATAGATCATATTTGTTACCATTCATAAATTTGTGCGTCTGTCTGCCCAACAGACCATGAACCTCTCAAGGGCAAGCATATGCCTCACTCAGCTTTATATCTCCAGCAATTAGCACAGTGTCTGGAATATTATAGATATTCAGTAAGTGGTCATTGTATAGCTGGATTAAACTGAACAAACTCTAGAAGAGAGAGGCTGTTCCTCAACTGGTCCTCACTGAGACCAAAAGTGATCGTGAGAAGTCCAGACACACAGGACACATCTGTGCTTCAGACAGGCTCCCACCTTTCCTGCCCCTCCCTGTCCACAGCGCCCTCCTCCCAAATACCCACACACTCCACTTCCTCATGTCCTCTGGCATTTGGTCAAATGACATTTTCTCATGGAAGCTTACCTTAGCCACTTGATTTGAAGTTGTTACCTTCCACTGCATCAGGCATCTTTCTTATTCTGCTTTTCTCTTCTTCCTACAGCACTTACAACTTTCTACCATAAGACACAATTTAACTTTTCTACTACTATTTATTGCACATCTCCCCCAATGGAAGGTAAGCCCCACACAGTCAGGGATTTTTCCACTGTCTTATCCACTTCAATATCCCCCACACTTAGAACAATGCCTGATCTGTAGTAGGTGTATACTAAAAATATGTTGAATGAGTAATTGGACGAAGGAAGGAAGGGAGCAACTTATTAAATGCAACTTCGGAAAAACTAAGAAAAGAAGCTACCACCAAAGAAGTAATTGAGGTACACAAAGGATGAGCTTGTCAAACCAGTGCCATATGCATGCGAAATTCTACTCAGTGTCAAGCTTTACTGGTCATTTTAAGGATCCAAGTCATCAAGATTCACACAGACGCAGCCAGAGGTCTGGAATTGCCACTGAAGCTCTCCAGGTCCTTCTCATCCCACCAGATGCTCTCTGGCTTAGATTAACATGCGACATTTCTAAGCAATGTGTATAGTTCATTATCACCTGCAGAAGAGTTCCATCTTCTGTACAGCACATCCATTTTTCCTCAGATAGTCTGTGCATCTTTTTGCAGGGAGCAATACTCCATAAATGCATACGTTCCCTGTCAGTTTATAATGCGCCATCCTAGGCAACCAGTTACATCCTGCTAAAAACATCCCATAGATAAGGACTCTCCTGCTGTCAAATTCCATTACGTTATTTGCCAGACCGTCTGCCATTACCAGGTTTACAAGGAAATTAGACTGAGTTACCTGACTTTCCCTTTTTCCGGGGATATTCCCCAACTTCCAAAACCCTGTAGTAAAGGGAAAGGATGGGTTGAAGACCTGCTGCTTAATCCTTTCCTTCCCAGATATAAAAGGAACACAGGGTCAGAGTTGCTATGAAGCTGTTCCAAAGTTATTAGAAGTAAGAAAGAAAATGATAGAGAAAAGGGCAACTAGAAGAGCCTAATCATGTCATGTGGCCTTCTGGTGTATTCTGGATAGAGCTAAATGCCCTACCTCCCATCCCTCATTCCTGCCTGCTGCCTCTTGTGGCCTCACTGTTAAGACTATGAGGGATCAGTGGTCATCATCGGCCATCGCTCCAAACAGCTGAGTCAAAGGAATGGCTCTGGATTCCTCATTCAGGCCTTAGGTTACAGAGCCACTTTGAATTCTTAGAATGTGAACTGGACCAGCTGTACCATAGGTATTCCCGCCATGCTACAGAGAACCTCAGATACTCATACAAAGCAACTCTATCTTGGGGGGTGTCTCCGAGAGGTTCAAATAGGAAAACTGGTTAGTGGGTCATCTAGTCAGGAGTATAGGCCAGAGCTGTTGAAAGTCTCGCCTGAGCATGTTCCCCCAAGCAAATCTCTGGATGTACCTGCCCAGGGCTGAAAGCCTTTTTGCTCCCTTTAAAATCTTGTGGAATCTGGGCATTCCTCCCTTCAGTCTGGCCTGGAATGGCCTCAAAGGCAAAGGGAAGGAAGGATCAGTGTAAATGCCTTTCTCTGTGTTCAAAGAGGCACATGCAGCTGGTCCCTGCACACATCAGAAATGAATAAACAAAAAACACTCCTGGTGTAAGTTACCCCTTAGCCAGGAAGCAGCCACTTCTGGAAATGGCCCTCACTCTCTTGGACGCTGATTCATGAATGATTACTTCTCTGCAGTAATACTGCCCTCGTGGCCCAGAGAAGTGCAGCCTCTGAAAAGCTCTTGCTTAACCAGAGGCTCTTAGCTGCAGTATACCCCAGTCAGGTTACATTCAGATAGGCTTAGGCCAGTCTTGGAGTTTTGTGTAGCAGCCACTCACATTATATAATCACAGAGGTTCTGATCAAACAGACACAAATCCCCAAGCACTTTCCTGTGTCCCAGGGGATGCCTCAAGACAGGCGTCATTCCTGTGGGCTTGAGACTTCTTCAGTTCTGCTCAAGTTTAAATGCCATATTCCGGGGTAACATTTTTAGCTTAATATTTAGTCTAAAACTAGCCTGATGTTTAGCCATCTTTTCCACCTAGAATCATGGAGATGAAATCGTTCCTAGAAATTACACTCCCTATTTCAATCCTTCTATTGTAGAAAACGGGGATGTTTCAGCCCAAAGAGATAACATGGTTTACCTGATATCCACCCTACTATAAATGGGTAACCAAACCACACCAGGCCTATGGCTCCTGATTCTCTCTCCCAGGCTCTTTCTACTAGGAGTGTCTTGCCTTCAGTGTAAATAAATATAAGGAGATATTTCCTAAAAGCAGTGGCAAGTGAGTAAGTATTAGATTTTGGAAGTAGGTAGAGAGGCACAGAGAGAAAATGAGTAGACCCAATTCATAAATTTTGCCTAAGGCTAGACCTTTATTCATTTAATATATGATAATAATAATAATAGATCCACTCAGTCATTCTTTTCTTCCGAGGGACTAAATTCACCAGTTCTTTTTGATGGTCAGAAAGGAATGATATTTGAGGGCAATGACATTCCATATGCATTACGCCCTTGATGTCCCAGGGTGCATCTTCCTTGAGGGTTATAATTCTTTAGCTGACTTCTAGCCTACTCCTGGTTCTCACATCAATGACTTACACCCAAGAGTGTATATCTATTATAATTGCTACCTAAAGAGAATAAGAATTACAGATAAGTAATTTTCTTTTTCTAATCTAACCCCCTGGAGGCATTTTAGTAGCTAATACGGGTGATGACAGGCATTTCTGCCATAATTTATACAATTTCATTTTTCTTAATCATGGATTTTAGTTCTCTTACGTCACCTGTTTGAAATGGAAGCAGATTTTTTTTGTCACTGTTTTTACATTTGTAGTCTCTCTTGCAAAGTGCTTAAAATGTCCACACAATTTGAAGAAATTTAGATTATTATCTCCTCTGAAATATCTTTCCTTCAGTTGCTTGCAAATCCCCTTAAAATAATTTATGAAGCATGAACTTACGTAGCTTCAGTGGGACACTATAGTTTGAGTATTTAAGAACATGTGTAAAGTAACTAAGTGGACCTAAATTTCCATTTACAAACAGCTATTTGCTTTGGCAGAGAAATTGGTGATTAAGAATATAATTTAAAATAATTTGTATGGTACAACATAGAAAATAATTTAAAGAATGCCTAGAGGTAGATTTCTATAATTGATTTTTATGGTTCTCATGCCTAACACAATGCCAGATGCATGGAAAGATGTCAGCAAATATTGATAATTTGCATTTAATATAATTAAGAAGTCATCAAATAATGTAGCATTTTGCTCATACCTTCAACCTCCCCACCGACTCCTTCAAAGCCCATTCAGTCCAGCCAGCACTGAGGAATCCAAAACAAGCTAGTATTCTCCAATCAAGAGAGGCCAGACATTCTGATACAACCCAGGATCATCTGAGATCTAAAACTGTAGGTGGCAACACCATTAATGGACCATGAGATCAATTTCATAGATCAGGACTCTGTTTGAGTGGAATGTAATATGGTATAGAATGGAACAGAACAGAGTGCATCTCACATGGTGGGAGAAGGCATTGTTTTGCAAAACTCTTTATTTCTTTGTATACAATGGGGATAGGTTATGCTGTGAAATCCATTTCTTTCTGCAGTTCAAAACAAGTTTGAAAGCCACTGTAGTAGGCTGAATGGAAGCTCCCAAAAAGATAGGTTCACATCCTAATCCCTAGAACCTGTGAATGTTACTTTATTTGGAAAAAAGGTCTTTGCAGATGTAACTAAGGTAAGGATCTCAAGATGAGGAGACCATTCCGGACTGTACAGGTGGATCTGAAATCCAATGACAAGTGTTCTTGTAAAAGAAAAGCAAAGGGAGATCAGAGACAAAATGAGGAGGAGAGAGAATGTGACCATGGAGGCAGAGATTGGAGTGACATGGCCACAGGTCAACAGACACCGGGAGCCACTGAAGAGGGAGGACTGGATTCTATCTAGAGCCTCTAGAAGGAGCTGACTTCTGGCCTCCAGAATTGTGAAAGAATAAATTTCTGTTGTTTTAATCTATGCTGCCAGTGGTAATCTGTTACAGCAGCCACAGGAAACTAATACAGCCATTGATCTAAAAGATCCAAAATCCTCGGTGTTTTCACAACTTCAGAGAAACCCCACAGTTACCCGAAGACTTAAGCTCATTCGTTACCCAAAGTTAACCTATATTTTCTAAAAGCCATGGGTTTTATGAAAAACATAAATGTTCAAGGCCCCACAATCTGATAGAGCCCAAAAGGGGGAAAAAGAACCTCCTACACTCAGTCACCAAAATCAAATAAAGACAATTCTCATACAGTCCATTCTTTTCTGACAAGCATATTTTATTAAGCTTAATTTTCTGTGCAGTAGGTATTTTAATTTTCCTAATACAAATTTATAGTAATAGCTATGCTTTTTCAAACTTAAAGAATAGATTAGAAAATCACTATTTCAGACTTCTCCCTAGTCACTACAGCCAGCCACAAAAGGAACTTGGCAAGAGACCTCATTTAATAACAATATAATTCTCAATTATTCCTATATCCTTTCCAAGATTGGAGAAAAGAAACGTTATTTCTAGAAATGCCCACATATCACTAAAGACCTACCACCCACTGCCAGTCTCACTCATCACTCATGGCCTTTGGCAACTGTAAGATATCCAAGCTATATGGCATATACTTTAATTACAGCATGACCAAATGGAATTATAAGGGCTTTATTATAATTAATCTTTTGTACTACTTGTATCAGCAGTAGCTAGTGCTGTCTGTGAATTGCCAAGTACCTACCACAGTTTTAAACTAGTGGCTTTCTTTGGCTCCTCTCCAACTTTCCATGAGGACTGTAGTGCATGGCATTTCAGGTAACCAACACTTATAATCCCACTGTAAAGTGAATTATACAATCTGCCCCTAGGTAAACAGATAAACAAATTCTGTGAAAAACACAAGAGGCAAGACAATCCAAATCTCATTCATTCGCTTAATCATCACCTTTCTATCGTAATGTTAATGACTCATTGCACTAGTTTTAGAACACCTAGAATAATGCTTTGCACATAGTGGTCACTCAATAAGCACATCAAAACTAATTTAATCACATATTTTGAGAAGGTAGCAAAAACTAGATGTTAAGGATAATTATCAAGTAGGGGAAAAATAGAGGTGATTTAAGAGTAGTTATGACAAAAACCATCAACTAGTTCATTGCATTTCTTACCAGCTTTTCCTTTCCCCCTTACATCTAAAAAAATCAAGACAAACAATATTTTCATACTGGCATAGGCCTCCCCCAATAACATATTAGTTGAAGTTCAAAGCCTCTCCCCAACCACAATCCCTCTGAGCCTTGGCAAGCCATGGCAAACTGAAATTCACCAGAGACTCACAGGCCTTGCAAAGACAAACCACCCTTCATCAAGGAGATGTTGGCATTAATGAATTGCTGTCTTCATACTCATGGCACTGTCTGTAAAAGTGATTTGTGTACATCAGGATGGCTATAAAAGATGATATAAGAAGCCCTTAGTAGTGAACTAAGACAAAGAAAGGGACAGATGGCTGTTAACAGTCAAGGAGCCCCAGAGTTGGTGGGGGGCAGGACATTCACTGTGGCCCAGGAGTAGGCCCCCTTCTCAAGTGGCAGAATTGAGTAGAGTTTTTTTTTTAATTAATATTCTTTTGGTCTCATAGGACAATAGCAGGAGATAGGACAGTGGAAAGTTATGGAAACACACAGTCCTGGATTTGAAGATTGCTTGCCCCTGATTAACTCTAACTTGAACCAGTGAATTAACTTCGTTAAGCTTCAGCTTTTCTTCCTGTGAATTTAAGATTACACCAGTATTTGGGTTGCTCTAATTATTGATTGAGCTAATGTTGGTAATGTGCTTAGCACAGTAATTGACACTGCACTCAGTAAAGTTGTACATTTTTTAAATGCAACCCTGTTCTACCCTGGGTTCACAGCAGCCTAGTGGCATCTAGGAAAACACGTATTATTTTTTCTTCAGACAGAAATTAGCACATTTCTTCAGCGAGAACAAAATGGACAAACTATATTTTTTCCAGCCTGAACAACATACTGCCACCAGCTCCCTGTGCAAAAATCCCTAATGCTGCCTCTCTTCTACTGAAAACATCCTCAAAGGTTCCTCAGCTACTATGTATTAGAATTTCATTCAAGACAGCAGGATAACATGGAAAAAGCATGCATTTAAGAATCCATCAGATCTGGGCTTAAATGCTATTCATACAACTTAGTAAAAGGTGACCTCTAGCAAGTTCCTTAATTTCTCTTTGCCTCAATTTCCCCATTTATAGAAAAGGAATAATAACCCTGTACAAAAAGGGAAATAACTCTTTAGGGTTAACAGTTGTTTTAGGGATTTAAAACTATGATATCCTCAAACAGAACTATCAATGCTTGGTACAAAATAGGCACCGCATAAACTGTAAAGTTTTCATTCCTTTCCAGCTTCATTGCACATCCCCATCCTTCCATCCCATGCACCACTCAAACTGAGGACTCCCCTTCAAAGCCCTGTGTCTTCTTCTCCTTGGCCTTGTTCATGTGGAGTATTCTGCCTGGAGTTCCATTCCCCATCCCCAAATATCCAAATCCTGCCCATTCTTCAAAATTTAAGTTAAATACATCTTTTCCATAAAGCCTCACCTCTGCCCAGCAGAAACAACTGCCTCCTCACTGAGCTTCCTGGACCATTATCTTTGATCTTCTTGTAACTCTTCATTATGTGTTTATAGTCACTGCTCTAAGTTCTACATCCTCCAAAAAGTAAACTTCCAAATGTCACAGTCTCCATCTGCATTTTTTTCTTTACAGACCTGGCACACCTCAAGTGCCTCAAAAATATTTATTGAATGAATTAATCAATAACAAATCATGTGTATTGAAAAACTTTTCTATGAAATATCTATGCTTAACAAATAAGAAATTTAGATCAACCAACTGTACTAAAGCAAAGATTCTGCCTTCCATTTTACTTTTTATGAATATAAAAGAATCTGAATGTTTGTTTATAAGCAAATTAAAGAAGATTCCCATTGCCTGCCTTCAACATTCCACACATTTTATGGCCTCTTCTTTCCTATAAAAAGCAAATGGGGAGTGACATCACCAAGATGGTGACATGGATCATTCCAGGTTTCACTCCCCCTCATAAGAACAACTAACATCTCTTCAAGAACAAGGCACCACTGGGAGAATCTTAGAACATGGGGTTGAAGCTAAAGCACCCCCTGTACCTCAGAGACCAAGATGGACTGTGTAGAAGGTAAGGGAAGTTGCTACACATTATTCTCATTGCCCCTCCCCGTGGCCAGCACAGGGGGACATCTCTCCTGAGCCTCCAGTTCCTTCAGTGGGAGAAGAGATGACAGGGAGAACAGATAGCCCTGCCAGCATTAGGGTAATTGTGGAAGTCTCTGATCTTGCACCATGGGGATTACAGGGGAATCTGGAGGGCTCAACCACTGAGAATCTGACCATGATAGAGAAGGGAGAGGGGTTTGTAACAAAAAGTACATGGATCTTTGCAGACCAAGTTCACACCTGCAGAGCACAAGTAGTAATCCCAGGCTTTGCTCATCTGCTCATCCACTGACCAGGGAATTTGTCAGGGTACAGATCTACCTGATTCAGATGCTCAAAACAGTTTTGTCAGCCCTAGAGTGTGGTTTTCCCACACCCAGGCTAGGGGCTGAATCACAGCCCCACCCACTGTGGAGAGTGTCTTCCAGTCAAATCTGACCAGAAGGGTTAGTGACAAGTCCTGGAAGCTGTGTAGCCCTGTGGTGCTTGAGCCAAGAGGACAACCACAGATCCCAACCTACAGTCTCATTCAGATAGGGACCCAAGCCTGCCATCCCATCCAATTGTTCTCAGCAAGTAGCACAACTCCCATCTCCATCCTCAGAACTCGAACAGTCACTTCACCCCAAAATAAAACATAATAGTAGGTTCCACGTGCCCAAGGAGATGACCAGTGGACACACCAGAAACCCAAATTGAGCTGACTAGTGAAGAATTATCTCTGCCAAAGCAAACCTGTGAAATCTGAAGAAAGAGCCCAATTACTCAAATGCACAGATGCCAACATAAAGAATCAAGGATCACAAAAAATCAGGTAGATATGACACCCCCAAAGGAAACTAATAAAACTCCTATAAATGACCTAAAGAAATGGGAATCTACGAACTGTCAGACAAAGAATTCAGAGTAATCCTCTCTCAAGGAAGTTTAGTGAACTATAAGAAAACGAAGACAACTACGCAAAATTAGGAAAACAAAGCATTAACAAAAATGAGAATTTTGACAAGGAAATAGCAACCATTAAAAAACAAACAGAAATCCTAAAGTTGAAAAATATAACAACCAAACTGAAGATTTCAGAAGTTTCAAAAGTAGGCTTAACCATGCAGAAGAAAGAATCAGCAATCTGGGTGATAGGAAAATGGAAATTACCCAGTCAGAGAAGCAAAAATGAAAAATTAAAAAGAGGGAAGAAAGCACAGGGGAATTATAGGACACAATAAAAAGTAATAACACTTGTATTATGGGAATTCCAGAAGAAGAAAAGACAGAGAAAGGTACAGAAAGTATATTTAAAGCAATAATATATGAAAATTCCTAACCTTGGGGACAGAAACAGATATCCAGATAAATAAAACCCAAAGGACCCCAGATAGATTGCACTCAAATACAGATACACCAATACACATAACTAAATTGTCAAGAGTCAAAAACAAAGAAAATATTATAAGAGAAACAATAGAAAAAGAAATAAATTACATACAAGGGAAGCCTCATAAAAATATCAGTGGATTTCCGAGCAGAAACTTTTCAGACCAGAAGAGAATGGAATGATATATTCAAAATATTGAAAAAAAGTAACTGTCAGCCAAGAATTCTATACCCAGTGAAGCTATCATTCAGAAACAAAGGAGAGAAAAATATTTTCTTGAACCAACAAAAGCTGAGGGAGTTCATTGTCACCAGACCTGCCTTATAAGAAATGCTAAAGTGAGTTCCTTGAGTGTAAGTAAATAAATACTAATAAACATCATAAAAATTTAAAGGTTGTGAAAATCTCAGTGGAAATGGGAAAGATACAGTCATAGTTAAATTCTTCAATGTGGTAATAATGTGCATAATTCACTTAAAACTCTAGTTTCAAAGTTAAAAATTAAATGAACATAGTAAAAATAACCAGTTATGGTTATTATTATATTATACAATAATCTGTTATTAGTTATGCAATATAGAAAACATAAAGTGTAACATCAATAACCAGTAATGTGAGGTGGAGGAGATGTAAAATTGTAACATAATTTTATTAATTTTATTGATTAATTAAGTTATCAGATTAGAATAGGATATTATAAGTTTAAGATATTTTGTATAAGCCTAATTAAGTTATCATCAGTTTAGAATAGGATATTATAAGTTTAAGATATTTTGTATAAGCCTTACAATAATACAGAGAAACCCCTGTAGTAATTATACAAAACAACTCAATAAAAAGTGAAAGAATACAGACACCAAAAGTCAAAAACACAAAGACATCAGGATAAGAAATAAGAAACGGTGATTCTATGGAAAAACAACAAAATGGCAATAGTAAGCCCCTACCAGCCAATATTACTTTAAGTATAAATAGATAAAATTCTCCAATAAAAAGATAAAAGATAGCTAAATGGATTAAAAAAAACCAAGATCAACAATATGCTGCCTACAAGAGACTTACTTCAGTCTTAAAGACACACATAGATTAAGAGTGAAGAGATTAAGAAAGAGACATTTCAAGCAAATGGTAACCAAAAAAAATGAGCATAGTTATACTTACATCAGACAAAATAGACTTTAAACTAAAAAATGATAAAAGGAGACAAAGAAGGTCCTTACATATTGATAAAGGAGTCACTATAACAAAAAGGTATAACAATTGTAAATATTTATGTGATCAACATTGAAGCACCTAATTATATAAAGCAAAAATTAATAGAGTTAATGGCAAAATAAACAGTAATGTAATAATAGTTGGGGACTTTAATAACCCCCTCTCAATAATGGATAGTTCATCCAGACAGAGAATCAATTAGGAAACAGTGGATTTGAACAACACTACAGACCAAAAGGACCTAACAGACATATACAGAACAATCTATCCAACAACAGAAGAACACACATTCTTCTCAAGCACACATGGAAAATTTTCTAGGATAGATCATACGCTAGGCCACAAAATCATCCTTAGCAAACTCAAGAAGATTGGAATCATACCTTCTCTGACCACAACAATATAAACTAAGGGTTCATATCCCAGATGAGCACACACCCCCCAAAAAAAAGCTCATGTGAAATGTGGACAACTAAAGTAAATGAGGAAAATTATATATGAGAAAAATGAAAATATCAATAAAGACATAGAAATAACTTTTTTTAAGTCAAACATAAATTCTAAAAGCTGAAAAATATAACACATGAATTGAAAAAATCATTAGAGGGGTTTGAGAACAGACTTGCAGATGAAGAAGAAAGAACCAACAAACTTGAAGGCAGGTCATTTGAAATCACTGAGGTTAAAGAACACAAGAAAAAAGGAATGCATAAAAGTGAACAGAGTCCAAGGAAGTGATGGGATACCATTAAGAGGGCTGATATATACATTATGGGAGTCCCAGAAGGAGAGGAGTAAGAGAAAAGGACAGAACTATTGTTTGAAAAAATGATGATCGAAAGCTTCTTAAATTTGAGGAAAAACACAATTTGCAAATTCAAGGCTCTCAACAAATTCTGAGTAGGATAAATCTAAGAGACTCCTACTAAGATACATTATAGCCAAACTATCAACACTCAGAGACAGAGAGAATCTTGACAGCAACAAGATAAAAGCAACTCATGTATAAGGGATCCCCAGTGAGATTATTTGTGGATTCTCAGCAGAAACCTTATAGGCCAGTAAGCAGTGGGATTATATATTTAAAGTACTGAAATAAAATCTGTCAGCCAAGAATTGTATATCTGGCAAAGATGTCTAGGTTCAAATGTCTGTCATTCAAAACTGAGGATATTAAGGCATTCCCAAACAAGCAAAAGCTGGGGGAGTTCTTCATCACTAGACTTACTCAATAAGAACTAAAGAGAGTCCTTTGGTTAAAATGATAGGACACTACCATCAGTAGATGAATGGATAAAGAAGATGTGGTACATATACACAATGGAATACTATTCAGCCATAAGAAAGAAACAAATCCTACAATTTGCAAGCATAGATGGAGCTGGAGGACATTATGCTCAGTGAAATAAGCCAGGCAGAGGAAGACAAATGCCAAATGATTTCCCTCATTTGTGGAGTATAACAATGAAGCAAAACTGAAGGAACAAAATGGCAGCAGACTCAGAGACTCCAAGAATGAGTTAGTGGTTACCAAAGGGGAGGGGTGTGGGAGGGCGGGTGGGGAGGGAGGGAGAAGGGGATTGAGGGGTATTATGTTTAGTACACATGGTGTGGGGGGATCATGGGGAGAACAGTGTAGCACAGAGATCTGTGTAGCATAGTGGATCTGTTGCATCTTACTACACTGATGGACAATGACTGCATTGGGGGTATGGGTGGGGACTTGATAGTATGGGTAAATGTAGCAACCACATTGTTTTTTCATGTGAAACCTTCATAAGAGTGTATATCAATTATACCTTAATAAAAAATTTAAAAAATAAAAATAATAAAATGATAGGACACTAGACAGTAAATTGAAGCCATATGAAAACAAAGTTCTCCAGTAAAGGTAAATACATGGATAAACATAAGTAACAGTACTATTGTAATTTTGATTTATAACTCCACTTGTTTTTTTGACAGGGTTTAAAAAACCAGTATCTAAAAAATATAAACCCAAAGCTAGAATTAGGAGGTAAATAATAAAGATTAGAGCAGAGATCAATAAAATGGAGGATAGAAAAACAATAGAGATAATCATCTAAACCAAGAGTTGAGTCTTTGAAAAGATCAACAGAATGACAAAACTTTAGCTATATTGATTTAAAAAAAGAAAAGGCACAAATAACTGAAATCAGAAATGAAAGATAAGACATTTCTGTCAATATTACAGAAATAAAGAGGACTATAACAGAGTGCTATGAATGATTAACACCAACTGGACAACCTAGATAAAATGGGCAAATTCCTAGAATAATACAACATGCAAAGGTTTTATTATAAAGCAATTAAAAATCTGAATAGATCTACAACTAGCAAGGAGATTGAATCATTAGTCAAAAACTTCCCAAAAAAGAAAATCCCAGAAACAGATGGTTTTACTGGTGAACTCTACCAAATATTTAAAGAAGTAACACCAATACTTCTCTTTAAAATGCTTCTTTTAAAGAAATTAAGAGAAGCAATCACTTCAATACTCATTCTATGAGGTCTGCATTACAGTGATGCCAAAGCCAGACAAAGATCCTACAAGAAAAGAAAATATCTTTTAAAGTGAAAAGAAAAAGACTAATATCCTATGAATATTGATACAAAAATCCTCAACAATATACTAGCAAATAGAATCAAGAGTATATTAAAAGAATTATACACAATAAGCAACTTGGATACATTCCTGCAATGCAAGGATGGCTCAACATATGAAAAACAATAAATGTAATATACCACATTAAGAAAATGAAGGCAAAAAAATGCATGATCATCTCACTTAATGCAAAGACAGCATTTGACAAAATTCAATACTCTTTCATGATAAAAACAATCACCAACTGGAGACAAAGGGAAACCACTTCAACATAATAAAAGCTATAACTGAAAAACCCACTGCTAACATCATACTCAGTGGTGAAATACTTAAGGCTTTCACTTTGATATCAGAAACAAGATAAAGATGCTTGGTTTTGTCCCTTCTATTCAACACAGTACTCAAAGACCTAACCACAGCAATTAGACAATGAAAAGACATAAAAGACATACAAATTAGAAAAGAAGGAGTAAAAAATATTCATTCACACACGTTTTTATATGTAGAAAACCATGAAGATTTCATCACAAGAAAAAAAATTAAATAAATGAATTAGCAGACTTGTAAAGTCAACAACAAAAAATCAATTGTTTCTATATACTTACAATAAAAAATCGAAAGAGGAAATTAAGAAAACAAGCTCCATTCACAACAGCACTGAAAAGAATAAAATATTTAGGAATAAATTTAACCTAGAAAGCCAAAGACTTGTACACTGAAAATTATAAAACATTGCTAAAAGAAATTAAAGAAGATATAAATAAATGGAAAAACAATCTGTGTTCATAGACTCAAAGTCTTACTATTGCTAAGATGTCTTTACTACCCAAAGTGATCTACCGGTTCAATGCAATTCCTATCAAAATACCCAATGATACTTTTTGCAGAAATAGAAAATTTCGGCCTAAAATTCATATGGAATCTTAAGGGACCCTGAGTAGCCAAAAAAATATATTGAGAAAGAACAAAGTTACAGATCTCACATTTTCAGATTTCAAAACTTACTACTAAATTGCATTAATCAAAACAGTGTGTTACCAGTATAAAGACAGATATATGGAATAAAATAGGAAGCCCAGAAATAAATCCTCACAGATATAGTCAAATGATATTTGACAATGTAGACAAGTCCATTTAACAGGTAAAGGACAGTTTTTTCAACAAATAATATTGGGAAAACTGGATAGCCACATGCAGAAGAATGAAGCTGGACTCTTATCTTACACCATATAAAAAGATTAACTCGAAAAGCATCAAAGACCTAAACATAAGAGCTAAAACTAAAACTCTTAGAAGAAAACACGGGAAAATCTTCATGACATTGGATATGGTACCAAAAGCACAGGCAACAAAAGTGAAAACAGATAAACTGGATTTCATCAAAATTTAAAACTTTTGTATATCAAAGAACATAATCATACAGAGCGAAAAGGCAACCCATGAGATGGAAGGAAATATTTGCACATCACATATCTGATATTCAGTTAATATCCAGGAAAATTCCTATAACTCAACAACAACATCAAAACCAACTCAATTGGAAAATGGGCAAAGGCCTTAAATGGACATTTCTCCAAGGAAGTTATACAAATGGCCAATGAGCATATGAAAAGGTGCTCACCATCATTAATCACCAAGAAAATGCCCATCAAAATCACAATGATATACCACTTCTTAATATCCATTAGGATAGTTATTATCAAAAAATAGTAATAAACTTAACATAGCAAGTGTTAGTAAGGATGTAGATAGAATGGAACTCTTGTGCATTGCAGATAGGAATGTAAAATGGCACAACTGATATGGAAAATGGTATAGTGGTTCCTCAAAAAATTAAGCATATGATCTAGCAATTTCACTTCTGGATTCATACCAAAAAACACTGAAAGCCAGTTCAAACAAATATTTATAGAGCTATGTATATAGCAGCTTTTTCCTTAGTAGACAAAAGTTTGACATGACCCAAGTGTCTATCAACAGATGAATGGATAACAAAATGTGGTCTATAAATACAATGGGATGTTATTAAACCCTAAAATGGAAGGAAATTCTGACACAGGCTACAACATGGATGAACCTTGAAGACATGCTTAGTGAAACAGCCAGTCATAAGAGGACAAACACTGCTTGATTCCTTTATTTGAGGAACCAGAGTAGATAACCTCATAAGAGAGAAAAAGTGGAATGATGTTTGCTGGAGGCTAGGGGACAGGTGACATGTGGAGTTAGTGTTTAATAGGTACAGAGTTTCTGTCTGGGAAGAAGAAAACATTCTGTGGATAAATGGTAGTGATGGTTACAAAACAATATGAATGTACTTCATCCCACTGAACATGCATTTAAATAGTTAAAGTGAAAATTTATGAAAGAAAAATAATTTAAAGTACCTGAATCCTTTTCACCCTGTCAAACACATAGAATACAAAATAGTACTGATGAAAGAAATTTTGTGTTATAAAAATGAGAGATTGCTTAAAAGATGAATGGATGTACCATCTCTTACACACAATGGCTGACTCTGTTCCTGGTTGACTGTGATTCTTCATCTCGTTCTCTTCAAACAATGAGTATACCTCCTTTTCTCGAACGTCTTTTATTAAACCATTAGTCTGCAGTAAAAGACTCTAAAACTTAAGAGCTAGATAGCTTTGAATTGTCAAAATCAGAATGAAATTGCAAAATTTTTATTATCAGAGGAATTAAGGAAGGTATGCCCTAAAGCAATCAAAATTAACAGACTGTTCTGCAAAAAAGAAATAATCAAGTTATAAAGAATGTGACTATAAAGGGGTAGCATGTGAGAGACTGAAGGTTTATGGAAATGTTTTTCATGTGACTGTGGTGATGATTACATGAATCTACAAATGCGTTAAAATTTGCAGAACCATACACCAAAAAGGAGTAAGTAAAAAGTTTTTTCAGCAGCACAATCCCCATGTTTCACTTAATTATATCTTTATTCATTTTCTCTCAGTCATAGAATCTACATTATAGGCCTCTCCACTGGCCACTTGAGTTATACTTGTACTTTTAGAGGATGAGAGAGAACAGCTAATAACCACCTTGAAGTGTTAAACAAACACAGCAGTATCTTTAAGTGATTAACAGAAAGTTAATCTACATTAAGCATGAGACATGACATTCCACTCTTAATCATCCCCTAGCTTATGGAGAAGTGTGTCAAGTATTTACTACCAGACATGGGCCAGCATCTCCCTGTTCCAGAATATGCCCCTTGTCAGCTCTCCCGGGGATATAATCAGACCTTCACTTAAATATACTTGTAACAATAGCAAAGAACCTTCGGGGTATGATGTGAAAACTGTAAGTCAGAAATCATTTTTGTTTTATTTATTATGCTGTCATTTACTGTCATGTAGTAAAGGCTGAAGAATCTAATTCCCTTCACTACTGGAAGTATAGCAGCTCGTCTTTTTTATGCAGATTTACTATCTGAAAGATGCTTAACTTACACAGTTACCTGATGTTCCTGTTCTGGTCTTGCCACAGTCTGAGTTCTCATGTGGACAAAAGCACACTCAACCCAAGTCATCTTCCTGTTACCTTGCCATCTCTTTTGGTGCCTGCCTGAAAAAAATTTGAAATACAGTGTTTTTTATGTGCATGTGTTTACATCTATGTCCTTCATTATATGCATTTTTAAAACACACTGTATTATCCAGATGCTGTCAGCAATACCATGCAGGCCATACAGAGACAAAAGGAAAAAATCAATAATACTGATCCTAAAATCTAAAATTTTTATATTTTATTCATCATTGGATTTTCTGCATTGACTTTAATTTTTTTTAATGTTGCCTTAGAATGTTATTTATCTTCATTACTGAGTTTGTTGGCAGCCCCTTAAATTTTGCAGCTGATGAGCATATCTCTCTCACCTCATCCTGGCCCCAGATGACAGTACAAAAAATTTAAAGGAGAAGTAATGGAATATCCTTAAGAAAAAATTCAAAAGACTGAGAAATACACCATTGATTCTGCCATTCAGAATTGTGTTTTACCAACTGCACTCATTTCCTAGGGCTGACATTACAGAGTACCACAAACTGAGTGGATTAAAACAACAGCAGTGTATTGTCTTCCAGTTCTGGAGAATGGATGTCTGAGATCAAGTTGTCTGCAGGACCCGCTGTCTCTGAAAGCTTTATAGGGAGAATCCTTCCTGTCTTTTCCTACCTTCTGGTGGCGGCCAGCAATCTTTGGCAGTCCTCAGCTTGCAAAGGCATCACTCCACTTTCTGCCTCCATCACTTTCTCCCTGTGCATCTTCACATCATCTTCTCATAAGGACCCTGGACATATTGAATTAAGGGCACCCTCCTCCAGTATGACCTCATCTTAACTAATTACATCTGCAATGACCTTATTGCCTAATAAGGTCCCATTCTGAGGTACGGGGGCGGTTAGGACTTCAGTATATTTGTTTGGAGAATGCAATTCAACCCATAACACTGACCAAAACACTTGATAATTCTTATTTAAATACTTGGTCCACAGCACATCAAGTTGCTTGCACAGGATTAGTGTGGGATATAGAAGTGTGCGGTACAAATGCATGTCACCCTGGCCACCCACCTGCCCCATTCTGCTCTCTTTCCCTCCAGGCGCCCCCTTACTCACTTCTTCCTCTTCTTCTTGGCTCCTACTTTCTCCTATTACCACCTATCCTCCTTTACTCTGTTCTTACCCACAGCACAGCTCCTTAACCTATCTCTTCCCAATTCCACTCCATAACCCAGTACCTCATGGTAGAGAGACCGTGGCCTGAATAGTCCCTCATTCTTTGACCAGCTGACTTCCTGTTGTCATTCAATTGATCTGAGTCTCCTACTCAACTCATCTGCCTAAACTCTCAACAGTGCTAAAGCTTGGTTGTAGAGACTTAATGTAAGGTGATTTTCATGCATCGTTACTATTTCCTAACAGCTTATTTTCCTCAGTGCATGGGAAAAGTCTGCAAACCTTCTAATGTGAGCCATCACTAGACTCAAGATTCCATGAGGATCGGGGAGACCAGGGAGAGAGAGAGCTAAGACTTAGAAATGCAGCGACTGTCTATTCACACCACACACTGGTTTCCTATTCTTCTAGGACAGGCACCACCTTAGAGCAGTAAACCATTTGTTTAATCACTTTGCTTTTCCCTGACTGCTAGTAATGAAATGCTGCACTCTTTAAAATAATTTCCTGACTATTTGCTAAGATTCATCTCTGACATTTCATTAAATATGATCATTTAACTGTACAAGTACAAATGCATTTTTAATTTAGCTTACTACAGATATTACAGATGTGGGGAAATGAATTCGTATTGCTCTAGGACAAATATATCATTCCCATATGCATGCGACAAAAGAACAAATTATTAAAAATTACTGAGACTTCCATGAAGATTTATGTTTAACTTTTCCATTTTCAATCTCCATGTCACAGTGGAAATATATAGCATGTCCCTTTGTCAGCCATGATTCTATGAAGAATGTGTTGGTGATTCCATGAGGATCTTGATCAATAGCCTTCATCCTTGTCAGTGACACACTGTGGTACTAAGAGATGGAGACTGAGCTGCAGTCTTATCACTAAAGCAGTTGGTTATTTGCCTTCTTTTTTTTTTCACTTTTTTAAATTAAGGTATTATTGATATACACTCTTATGAAGGTCTCATGTGAAAAAACAATGGGGTTACTACCTTTATGCATATTATTTTGTCCCCCCAGACCCCATTGCAGTCACTGCCCATCAGTGTAGTAAGATGCCAGAGTCACTATTTGCCTTCTCTGTGCTACACTGTCTTCCCCGTGATCCCCCACACCATGTGTGCCAATCATAATACCCCTCCATCCCCTTCTCCCTCCCTCCACTCGCCCTCCTGCACCCCTCCCCTTTGGTAACCACTAGTCCCTTCTTGGAGTCTGGAGTCTGTTACTGTTTTGTTCCTTCAGTTTTGCTTCATTGTTATACTCCACAAATGAGGGAAATCATTTGGCATTTGCCTTTCTCCACCTGGCTTATTTCATTGAGCATAATGTCCTCCAGTTCCATCCATGTTGTTACAAATGGTAGGATTTGTTTCTTTCTTATGCTGAATAGTATTCCATTGTGTATATGTACCACATCTTCATTATTTGTCTTCTTTACAAAAGAAAACAGCAATAGAAAGTGTGTCTTCTATCCTGTGTACTATAAATCCAACTATAGTTCATGTTTAAGTTTAGTTTAATAGGTAAGTACCCAAAATATAAACTGACATTCTTGAATGTCTTCTTTGTCATTGGATTCAAAACTGAGCGATGAAAGAACAAGGTTGGTTTTTGACCTTGAACTATAAAGTCTAGACCTTACAAGTCATGAACTAATAATTATTTATCTCATAGGGTAGACAAGTGTTTCCATAAAATGTACTCATATTATTGTGAAAAGAAATAAGCTTATTTTCAAAAGTCATTGTGTATATTTTAGACAGAGGACAAAAGCAAAATAATAGAGATTTGAGACAATTATCTAGAAGGAAATTCATTCCAAAAGTAGAAGATAGAAGCTTGTAATTTCCAGAAATCAAAAACCTAAAAGAATTCAAAGATCTTTCACACTTTAGACACCAATAAAATAAAAATCGTAGGAATTTCAAGTCCTCTACTAATAACAAGATTTAAGTTTGGAAAGAACCTTTGAGGTCATGTGAATTATGCCTAATTTGCTTATTTTACAAATAAGAAAAATGAGGCTCAAATGATTTGCCCAGATACACAAGTTGGTGGAAACGCCAAACTAGAAGCCAGGACACTCAATTCCTATCAGCACGTGATTCAAGAAATTTCTACAGGCCACATCGGCAGGGACTGTAAGCCTCACTTTGCATATGAAGATACTAAGCTGACAACCAAAGGCACTGTATGCAGCTAAACAACTGGCCATCAACTGAGTGACAAGTGGCTCACCTGCCTAGAAGGGCAGGGATAAGAAAAGTTAAGTGATAGTAGATTGTTATAGGAATTTCCTTCTCAGCCTCATGAAAAAATACTAACCTCATAGACCTCCTGACTGAAAGGAGGTTGACTGATGTCTGATTGTTAATACTATGTGTCAATTTGATTTTGTGTGTCAACAGCATCATGGGGTGCCCAGATATTTGATCTAACACTTTTCTAGGTATGTCTATAAGGGTGTTTCTGGATGAGAATAACAATTGAAGAGATAGACAGAATAAAGCAGATTGCTCTCCCTAACACGGTGGGCCTCATTGATCGGTTGGGGGCCTGAATAGAATAAAAAGGCTGACCCTACCCTGAGTCAGGGAGTTCCTCCTCCCTTGGTGCCTTCAAACCAGGACACTGGCTTTTTCCTGCATTCAGACTCAAACTGAAACATCAGCTCTTCAGATTTGGCCTGGAATCATTGGCTCACTCTCCTTATCTCCAGTTTATTGACTGCAGGTATTGGGATTTATCAGCTTCTATATTTATGTGAGCCAATTCTTTATAATAAACCTCTTTCTCTTTACTATACATCTTACAGGTTCTATTTCTACATGTCTCTGACACCTTTAAATTTCACACTGTTTATAATTACTTTGAAAAATTACCAAGTCTCCTTCATGAGAAACTTTAACTCAGGAAAACACTGTAGAAATGCAAAGCCCAAAAGAGTTTGCAGAAATACAAAACCTCACAAACCAGAGCTATTGGATTATAGTTCTGAAACTGATGCCACATAAGTGTCACACAAAAATTCTCTGTGTTGCAATCAGAAGGCTGTCAGTCTCCAGGCCTCAGGAGTGTGAAATAGACCAAACTGACTGTCTTCTTTCTCCAACAGGGGAGGTTTTGAAACATCACAGAGTGATCACACAACTTACAAAATTACTGACACTGCTTCAAGTCACTCACATTTGATTTAGATCGCCTCTCTTTCAATGAGCAAACTCCTTTTCTCTCACCAAGAGGTGCAGGGAGCTCCTTCCAAGCACAGTGCGTTAAAACACAACTGAAGAGATGTGGTTGCCTCAAAGTCATAATACTTTTGAGTGGTAGCATCGAATCACCTTGCTACGTGATGAATTAGGCCAGCCAGTAGGAGCTTTAATTCACGTGCTCCAGGCTTGTACAATACAACCATGTATAAGTGCTATTATTCTGCGTCTGTTACAAGTGATGGCTCTGAATGAGGTTGCGTGCCTGTGAGCACCTTGCTCTTCAGGAAGTATCCCAGAGTGATAAGGTTGAAGTGAGATGATTATTGACAAAGTTGTTTTTTTTAACCACAGGAGCAAACGTGTCATTTTTTCAAAAGCTGAACCATAATCTGCTAATTCAAACAGATTTCTTAATGCACTGTGTCAAAACGTTAAGAGAATAATTTTGTCTCTTTGAGACTTCACAAACAGCAGGACCTAGAATAGAAGTGAACAACTTTCCTGCCATAAGTCCTTGTTTTCAAATATTTTTAGTATGCAAGCCTGCCACTGACTACAGCATTCATGATGAGATTTTTGCACCACACCTTTAATTTAAGAAGTCTGCTGTCAGTTTCTTTGTCTTGTATGAGAACAGTTGTATTGTTTCCATTACTTCCAGTGTACAGAAGGAAACTGAATCCTCAGCTTGCTTAAAGAAATATTTTCCTTTTTATCGTGAGTGGTAAGGAAGGAGAGCTGTATTCTGAGGGGGATGGGAATAACAGAGAGACTTACCTGAAATGAAATACAGGGTTAGCCTTTCGCAGTGATAACTAGAGAAGTAATGGTAGGCTTATCTTGGCTACATCCCATCATCCCCTTCTAGGAATTTTGAGTGCCAAGCAAAGCTTTATGTAGGATGTCCATCTTGACCCCAGTCAGCAGCAAACAAACCTCATGTTAAAGGAATGCCTGCAGTTATCCCACCTTTACATGATTTAGTCCAGAACAGCCACATTTACTCAGTCACATCCCATTCAATATCTTGACTGTTAGGGATCTCCACCCATTTGTCAATCACCCCTCTGGTGCCTATCTGTCTGCCCCAAACTTGGTGTTCAAATACCTCCCTCCCGAGCCCTTTGAATTCCGATCTCCTCTCTCCCCTACTCACAGACCAAGACTGATAATGACCTCACTGTTTGGAATCAACTCCCCCACCTGAGTACTATGCTTGCAGTTAGTTCCTTTGAAAAATGAGTCACCCTTTGGGTAGTAGATGAGAGTCATCACACAGTAGAAGGCAGGGGACTATTAGAAGATGGGAAGTGAGCTTCCCATCTAAGCATAAATCCATACAAGGTTTCCCCACCTATTTAAACTAGCCATAGCCACCTGGAGGACATACAGCATTAGCAAAGGTGGGCCTAGCCTCCCTCTTCTGTACTCCAGTTCATCCTCCAAAGCCCTGCCTCTCCCATCCCTCTTGCAGGCACCAAGACTCTCATTGCCTTTCTGCTGGATCTTCAACTTCCTATTAGCTTCTAATTTCAAGAAAGGTTATACTATTGATTCTTCACACCCTCCTGTGGAATCAAGTTGTGTTGCCTCTGATAACTGAACAATTGTTCAGGGCCTGGTAAGTGCATCATTCTGCCTAATGAGAGAGGCCGCAGAGTGGGGTGCTCCTAGCTCAGAGTCCAGAAACCGGGGCACAAGCTCAGCCATGCTAACCACTTCTGCAACTTCCACTTTGGCTTCCTCACCTCTGAAATAACAGCACTATGCTAGGTGACATCAAAGAGATCTGTCACTCTGTGCACCTGTGGACTTAAGTTTGCACAGAATTTTATTCTTTCCAGTGGACTTTCATACACTCATTTAACATATGTTATCTTATCTTCAGCTTCAAACTAGGCTGTGAGGTAGATGAGGAAGGTATGCCTCCCATACTGTAGATGGGGACCCTAAGGCTTGGTGAGATTAACTTACTTCCAGCAGGTCATGTCTCTCCAAAGGTACTTAATATGTGGTTAGAATTCATGTAAAAAAGAAAAAGAACAATAAAAGGTAACATCTGTTTTGTAAGGCAGGAAATACTATGGGAATTTGGAAGAACCATCCCACTCTCCCAACCCCCAAATATCACCTGGGACAACTTTAGTTGGAAAAAATACCTTCCAATGGAGGGGCAAGTTGGGCCAGACCAAAATGTAATGATGTGAACCAAAAAAGGCCTTCACAGCAAGGGAAGCAGCACGAGCATAGGCAAGAGAATACTTCTCATCTTCCTAGATCTATACTTGGCAGAGGATCTTGTTTTCAATTGTATTGGAAAACATGTTGATTTCAGAAACTTAAGAAGTAACTATTAAATGCTATTTCTGGACTGTAAATGAGAGAGGTGCCCACCCAGTTCTAGAGTGAAAGTGGTACTTATGATAAATAGAAGCCAGGATGAAAGAAAATTTTCACTGACCCAGATCAAACACCTTGTCATCTATCAAGAGCTGCTTTTGATAAGCAAAGGAATGACTATCCAGAACTTATCATTCTTACTGTTCCGGATCAGCAAAAGCAAATAACCTACTTTCATAAAAATTGCTAAGATAATTTTAATAAAGGTGTTAGTGCAACCGAAATACCCTATCAAACAAGACACCGGTTTCCCTTTTCTAAAGTAATTCCTAAAATAATGTCCCACCTTTCCCCTAATTTTCTCTCTGACATATTAGAGGTGGAAGTAAAAGCATTTTCCTGACCCTGCTCTGCATGAAGTGCATAGCATTTGTAGTTTTACTCCATTTCTTATACTTTTAAAAAATGTTATATATAAAGGCAATGTTTCAGTTATTTTACAACCCCAGCTCTTATTTATTCTTTAACTCAAAACTTAATACTTAGTGTTAGTGTATGTCTGAATCTTAGTTGACTTAAATTGCATGACTTAGAGAGGCAGGACTGTGTACATTTAATTCCATTTTTATGGCATTCCTAGTGCTACTTCACATACACCCAAGTACCTAATGGTAAGGAAAACGAGATAATGCTGGTGAAGATGACATTCATTAAGATGATGGTGATGATGGAAGCTCACAATGACTAATGATAATTCATCCTCTTCAATAATTTCTGCACTAAATATGAACCAGTTTTCTATGGTTTCCAAGTTTCTTTCCTACTCAGCAACACCGAGTTTCGCTAAAAGGTTTTTACCTGCTCTTCAGGATGACTTGATGCAGTGAAAGAAAATGAGAAGTTTTCCATAACTCAGAAGAACTCTTGCTTCAACACAAGGGAACTCAGCAGTAAAACATGTCAAGTGGAATAAAGGAGAAATTACAGGAGAAAAATATATCATAACAAGCTTCGGATGACCTCCTTTGAGGAGGAGGACTGCTAAAATAGAAGAGAAAAATACATGCCAGAGAGTTCATTTCTGCCGATAAATGTTTGAAACTTGAGCATATCTAAGGAGATGCTGGAGGCAAAGAAGCCATTTGATAACATGTTTGGTCTAAGAAGGCAGGACGAGGCTACCTCTTCCCATCAGGCAGACCAGAGCTGATTAGCCATGACAGGTGGCTTTGAATAATTGCTCTAATCACTCCAGTGAGCCTTCTACCTTGTCCTAGCAAAGGAGTAATGCCTTAGCCAGCTTCAGGGGCCAGATACCCTAAACCTGACATCTCTAACAAAGCTGCATTTATTTTAATGGAAGCATCATTTGATGTTGCTCATCAGAAGGGATGGGAGAGAGTTCAGTGGAGACCTCCCAGTTGGCCGTAGCTACTAAGGGCCTCATTAAACGACTCAGGAGCTTGTATCTGCAGGTTAGCTTGATGTGATGACCAGTTAGTGGAGACTGATCATAGCAAGAAGGGCAAAAATATGTCACCCAGAATTGGGTTGGAGATTCAGCTCTTACAGAGAGTAGGGAATAATTAGGGCAGTGTGTCATCAAAACTTTTCATGTCAACTAAGGAACATGCTCTTTCTCAATAAGGAACTCTCAGATCTCCTGAAAGCTTTTAGTGACAGGGACTTCCTTCCAGCTTTCCTTCTCATGGAAATGCCAACTTACCCTAGAAGGCTAAGTGGTGAGACACTCTTGCTTGACTTCTTGGTCACTTGTGCATTTGTTTTGCTACAAAAATCAAACATTAATGAT
Source organism: Manis pentadactyla (assembly GCF_030020395.1). Classification (NCBI taxonomy): domain Eukaryota; kingdom Metazoa; phylum Chordata; class Mammalia; order Pholidota; family Manidae; genus Manis; species Manis pentadactyla. The sequence continues at coordinate 60,448,473 of NC_080034.1, forward strand.
AAAACTTCTTATCTCTTGAGGAAATTGAGTGTCTATGGTGTTCCCTAATGCCCAAGTACTTTTGTCTTACTATTCAGATAAATTTCTAGAGAAGCCAAAATAACTTACTCTGAGTCTGAACGGCAGATTGCCCTAACTGCCCATCCAATGGTGAGGAATTTTCATGGGAGAAAAGCACTGCATGAAAATCTCTGTAATGCACTAGGGACTACTGGAGCTCACAGAGCGACTCTAAGCAGTCCTGGACATCACCACCTGTTCATCCACCAATGTGCAGACTTTTCCTTATTACAGAATTTAGCATACGTTATTAGAGATTGTTTTTGTGTCTGTCTCTCCCTCCACATGAACCTGAGCTCCTAGAGGACTGGAACCATTCGGCTCACCTTGCAATCCCCAGTGCCGCCCACAGGAACTGGCAATCCATAGATGTTCAATAAATGTTGCACAACCAATATTCCTCCACAGCCTGAATTAATTGCTCTGGGTAGCACAATTCCAAATGCTCGTTTTAACCAAAGTTGTGCTTCGGAACTAATTTTCGTGTTATGTTGATACCATTCCTTTACTCTTCTTCGTCTTTTTTTTTTCTCTTTCTTTTTCCATCCTTCATTCATTCTATCTCATTCACTATAATGCTAATGTAAGATTTTCCTTAAGAAAAGTGTGTCAGAGAAGGAAATAAAGAGAATGGATGCTTATTAAGTGACTACTGTATGTTTATTAGGTGTTAATTTTTTTCTCACATTACCTCTTTCAACCCTCACAAAAAATAATGAGAGGCAGCTAGTATTGTCCCAGTTGAGGAAGTGGGTGCTCAAAAAAGGTAGGAAATTTGCATTATGTCTATTCTAATTCCAAATTATATAAGCTTTTCCCTGTACCAAACTGTTAGGGGGGAAAAAAGGAAAGCTGTTGAAATAAGGTAGAACATGGCCTAAAAAGGCTCCGAGTCTCAGTGGATTCCTTTATTGTTCAAGTTAACAGAAACAGCCAAATTTTCTGTGCTGAAGCTAAATTTTAGACCACCCAACGCTCTTCACATAAGCCTTACTGACTTCATAAAGGCAGAAGCTCATAGAGACTGCTACGTAAAAGAATGTTTCAGAAAATATACATGTACACACAGCACCTCTGCCCTTCTTGCCAGGAAAACTATAAAGATTCTGTTTCTTTTTATAGAGGGAGAACATTAAGGAAAGAGTGAAATCCATCTTAGATTAGATTAGATTTAAAATGTCATTAAAGCTGCTTTTACAAGTGTTAACACAGTAGAAAAATGGACACTGTTTCAGTAACAAAGGAAAAACAAGTTATTTTCAAAAGGAAACGTGACGGTCCTTTCAGAGCTTTGCCAACAATTGCAAGGCGTCTAAAGCCTTGGAGCTTGCACAAGGACTCTGCTCACCCAGCCCGGTATGACAGCACTGCTTCCCAGGTAAATGCAGCCAGAGCAAAGATCCCATTTAACAATCTGACAGTTCTCTCAAGAACAGGACAGTAAAAAACATAAGCTTGAGTGAAGTAACTGTACTTTCTCTTAGGCACAAAAAGACTGCCTGAAGGCCCACAGCAGCCAGGAGACATAAAAGTAACACAACTTTTGCTTCTACATAAACCAAAACCTTTTGTGGGGTTTTACTTCAATTAATGCCCCGTCTGACTTTGACACCTTATCACAAAGACAAGGCACAAAGTTATAAGTAAGATAGTGTGCCTTTTGCAGGTAGCAGTTGCCTTTATTCATCTGTGGGTGCTAATCCTAGACAAAGTACACTCATATTAAAAGAGATCTTAAAGTATCTTCTGTATGTATATTGAGAGGTTAAAACTAAGTGTGTTAGGCAAGAACCTGGAAAGTTAAGACCTTCATGAGTAATTCTTATGCCATGACAGTATAGGGTTTTTTAATATAAGCCAAACATTCATAAACTGCTTCAAATAGTTTGCAGATAATAAATAAATAATTATATAAAGCTTTGAAAATGGAAAGCAAGCTCTCTAGGAGAAGTACACTTCTCTGTGACACAGGAAGGACAATTCCTTGTAGGCCATGTTTCCATTTTATAAACTTAACTGTAGACTTCCCCCTAAAGAACTTAAGGAAATCATGCAATCCCCTTTTTAAATCTATGGGATTATGTGTGACATAAGCAGTAAACTTCATTCCTTTAATTTACTATTTTACTTACAGTGACTAATGACGTTTGCTGCAAAGACAATTAAGTCTTCTTCCTTGCTTAAAGGTTCATGATCCCAAATCCTCTTTTCTGATTCCTTCAGCAACAAGTGTTTTGGCCTCTTTCACACCTGCCTTCACTATTTTTCTGATTAACAAGCCAGTTGTGCAGACCTTACAATTGCTGCTGTCAGAGGAACTAGACCCACACCACAGGGTCAGAACCCATCTCTTTAGCTGCTGCTTCCTTCAAAAACTATACCATTAGCAGTCCAGAGAGAAAACATGGGAAGGAACAAAAGAGCACAAAATAAAGCTGAGGCATTTTATAGTCACTACAAGAAGCAACTCACATAAGGTGGTAATAAATAACATGCAGGGTATTTTAGTCAACTAGAATTCAAATCCTACTGATACAATTAAATACCAGAATCTCACTGCTACAACTCCTTAAATAGGATGAAAATATAGACAAGTTACTATCTGGAAAAAAAGGTACATTTTGTTTGCTTGAGTTTTGCAGACTTTCACTGAACTTTTCGTTCACACTTGTCATTTGAACACCTATATACTGGATTCAGACATCTTCCCTGCATAGTGCACAGACCTTGTCAACAGACCAATCCAAGCTGATAAGTATCTTAAGCAAACTGCCCAGGTGCTAAATTTGTGTCAACCCACTTATTGGAAAGTAACAATTAATGCAAAGTCATAGGGAATTCTTCCAATATGTCTCTATGTCTCTGGCTGAGTTTAATGAGGACTGAGATAAGAAGCTGGAGAAGGAAGATAGATGGGTGACATGGGCCAAATACAAGAGATCTAAGGCTAAAGTTCCCTAGACCAGACCTTCGTCTTGAAAAAGCTCTCTCTCCTTTCTCTCCTTTGGCCGCTTCATCATACTCAGTTTTTTTTTTATCATGACATACCCTAAAACCTAGGAAGCCTCCATTTTCACCCAGAACTCACTTAGATGCCAACAAAACCAAATTAATTACTCTTTTCAGTTTTTCCATTTCCATTACGAAATGGAAATACTTTAAATTCCATGTTTGGTATACTATTTTAGGATATACCACAGTTACAGTCATCAGACCAGGTTTTGCTGGGATAACATGCTATGCTCTGAATCTCAGTCTTGCAACACCACATGTATTTTCTGATCATATTAATTGTGAAAAATATGTCACATGAACACAGGGAGATAATTAACCTGCATATTTGTAAACAATAATATCTATCCCAGTGACAGACCAGTTGACAAGATTCTAAATCTGTTGTTTTAATCTCCAAGTCTTCATTCAGGGAGGGCTTTTGTATCATTTATTTTTCAGTGGAGTATGGGTAGAAAAGAAACCATGGAATATATAGAATTTTCAGTAAGTTAAAATAGAATACTTCTCTGATAAAACTTTAATGTATGTTAGTGATTTCTATTTTTCCAGGAAAAAAAAAGCAAGCCTGTTTAATGACCTGGGATGCCAGCCCATGGCATAAAAAAGGGATTTTGCTGAGCTACTCATCTTTCCCATCACAAACTGCTAGACTACTGTAGCAGACCATCTGATCCATCCTCCACAGGGCAGTCCCTCATCTTGTCACAAATACAGTTTGACCCTGTCATTCCTCTGCTTCCAACCTTAGCAGTCACTGGCTAGTTACCATGGTTGCCATGGTTACTACAGCCCTTCTGATGTGGTCCCAGCTTCCTTCTACAGCCTCATCTTTTGCTGCTCCCAGCTCCACCCACATCCCTCTCCCCTACCTTTCAGTTCCTCGAGTAAGCGCCCCTCACATGCTGTTCTATGCCTGGAATGTGTGAGCCTCCTTTCCATCTCCACCCTCAAAACTCTCTCCACTCTTGGCCTGGCCAACTCCTTCCTACACGTCCATTGCCGTTTGAGAGCAGCTTTTCCCTGGAAGCCTTTCCTAGGAACCAGAGATGGGGTTCAACACCTCTGATTTATGTCCCCACGTCTGGTCCTCAGCACTTCCTCTACCACAGCACTTGCTACGCTTATACTAAGTGTTCGTTTAATTGTTTGGCTCCTTCAGCAGACTTTTCTGCAGAAGTACTGAGAGACGCAATGGCCCAAGGAGGTCTGGGATCAGTTCAAAGAGACCTCACAGTTCACAGAGCACAGAATTCCCCAGCAGACACCGGCAGGATGCCCAAGGCCCATGCAGGGTCTACCATACTTCAGCAGATCCCCGTCAAGGGACAGAGTGACCAGGAAGGAGCAACATCTCAGCTCCAAGAGGATTCACGAGCTTCTCCTCCACCCAGACGCCACCTTGAGAAGAGTGAGTGGAAAGAGAGAAAGACCTTGATAGGGATTTAAAGTTTTTGAATTGAACCAATTTATCTGAAAAGAACTATTTTTTAAAAAAAGAAACCATTCTCTTAGTTGTCAAATTTAAATGTCTTCTCATATCAGGGAGAATGGGGGCTCTCAAGAATACATGTTCAAGTTTAAACACAATTTTTTTCATAACCTACATTATAGTTTATTAAACTTGACCCTACTTTGTCAATGGGCAAATTATCAACTCAACACTTCTGACCTAACCATTACCTTTGAATATTACAGTTATGTGAAGATTAACTACATAACACTTTCAAGAAATACTCATCACCCTTAACAAAATTCCTTCATTGTGATCAATTCATGTAATGTGTTTAGAATTAGACAAAGGATAACATTTACCTTTCTCAGTACAAGTGCTTTTGTGATATAAATGAAGAACTTGAGGTGGGGAGGGATTAAGTACATCTCACAAGATCACACAATACATGTGTGGATATACTTAATGGACATTAAGTTCATTTAAGTTTAATTACAAAGGCTATTCATATCCCACTTTTTCCAAAAGTTTGTAACAGGACTTTCTGTCTATAAGGTCTGTAGTGAAAAAAAAAAAAATTTAACCTAAAATATAAGGTTTAAAGTTCTACAAATATGGACTATCATTTATATAACTAAACTTCATGGTTTTCTTTAAAAAATTAAAGTTTTAGTTTTTAGGAATTAAAAGCTCAGCTCTTTTGATACCTATGTGACATCTTGAGCAAGTGATTTACCCATTTTGAGTCCAGTGTTATCTTGAAGCAAAGATGAGAGGAATGATATTTGTCATCAAAGGAAGTAAACATTAAGTAAGACATTAAGTAATGTAATTACTTAATTACATTACATTAAGTGAATCTGCTGCTCCACCCTTCCTGACCCTGTGGGAATCAAGAGGAAAAGGAAACGTCTTTGAAGAGAACGGAGATGGTGGTGATGTGTTACTGTCATCTTCTATCCAACACTCAGCATAGCTCAGGCTGTTGAAAATAGTTGGTGTTTCCACAGGAAGGGCAGTTCTTGGTTCCCATCACCCCTCTCATCCCTCGTCAACTGCAGGATCAACAAAGATGGGCTGTTTCTCTCCGTCGCTGGTGTTCATTGAAGCCCATGGGGCAAGGGCAGACATTGGCTACTTGTCCTAAGACTAGAACTGCAAAAGGAGCCCTTGTACATGGAGTCCTGACTGCTAAGGCTTCCAGAGCAAGAAGCTGCCATTGCTCACAGTAGACTTCCATTCCATGAATGAAAGAATGCAGGACTTGAGAGAAAGGATGACCACACTGTACCATACAAGATGTAGCAAATCCAACACTATCTCGATTGACTCAGCTGATTCGGTTAACAGTAAAGTGGAAGTCATTTTTCAAAAGGAAGTCATAGTCCAACATATAGAAATTGCCTTGCCATCTAACACGTTTTTAATAAAATAAAAATTAGAAAAGCAGTTCGAAGAAATTAAGTATAAAATATCATACTCTGGGAGTGAGAATCAGGGTCTTTGTTTTTAAAGAATTAAGGAGCAGATTTGCCCTGAAAATGTATTTGAGTTTGAGGGATGTTTGATAAATAATACATTTGTAATAGGAAATAAGTAGAATAACAACAACAAGAAAATGTCCTCATAAGTAGAACCAACCTTCCTGGAAAGTGAAGTAAGTGATTTGTAACTATGATTATTTAAGTTTTCTTACATTGTCTTCAGGTGGGGAGGAAAATAAGATTGGTAGAGACCAAGTTCTTTATTTAATGATAATGACTTGAAATCCATTGTAAAAAAAAAAATTACTTATTTACCTCAATTCACTGATCCTACTTCAAATACAAAGCATTTAGGAAGGGTTATACTTGAAGCTTTTATCAGACATTTACCACTTAGTATGAGTAAATTATCTCCTGAAAGCAACTTTTGAAAGCACAAATGTGTGGGGGAAACAGGGCTGGCAGTCAAAAGATAGAGTGGGGACTCAGAGGCACTAGATCCTTACAAGTTGGTGTCTAGAACATAACAAAAAAGAATATTTACCCAAAATGATGGCTGAACATCCGAAGGCCAACTTCTCTTGTTTCACATTTTGCCAAGGCCCAACCCAAATTGTTGAAAGAACTAAATAATTTCCAAGTAACTTTAGGGAGAGGCATCTAAAATCCATTTCATAGTGTCCACTTATTATTTATTTCCTAAGTGGCTCAAATGATGAAAAATGGTCACATCCTTCCTGAAACACTGCACATTACTTATTAGTTGGACAGAGGAAGCAGAGGAAGTAGGCAAGGTCCCTCTGGATAGGTGGGGAAAAACTGGATCAGTACTCCATCAAACGTCACCCTCTAAAGGAAGGTGCCATCTCTGCCTTCTTCAGTGCTATACTCCCAGTGTCAAGCTCAGTCCTGGGGCAGGGACTTCAGTGACCATTGTTAATTGACTGACCATGTGAGTAAATATTGTGTGACCATCATTAAACTGTTATGAAATACGCAGGGCAGGTATCATGTGGCCACTGAGGAAACAGGCTCAGAGGAGTCAAAGGATTTCCCCAAAGTCACACAAGACAAAAACACATGCACTCCTGGTTCCTCCTGCAAACTAATTCTATCCAACTGGGTGCCTCTCTCAATGGACTGAATGTTGTATCGATCCAAAATATACATGTTGAAGCTCTAATCCCCATTGTGAAAGTATTTGGAGGTGGGGACTTTGGGAGATAATTAGGTTTAGATGAGGTCACGAGTGTGATGGAAATAATGACCAAGACATTCTCTCTCTCTGTCTTCCTGTATGTCTCTCTCTCCCATGTAAAGATACAACAAGTAGGCAGCCTTTTGCAAGCCAGGAAGAGGACATTCCTGCAGGCTTCTAGATCTTGGACTTGCCAGCCTCCAGAACTGTGAGAAATAGATGTCTGTTGTTTAAAGGCCCCCAGACTAATAAGGTATTTTGTTACAGCAGCCTGAGCTAACTAATAGGGACTCTAAGTTTACCCTGAATTTATTTGAGTTGCTTTTCACCACCTGATATAGAACCACATTTAATAGAACCTTAAAACAGTCCCTACTGTGTTGTGCACCAGGATTTTATGTGTACCAGTAAGAGAAAAACTACCTCCAATCCCAGTAGGACACAATGCTTCCTTATCACATAGAAAATCATTTTGTGATGCTCATTAAGAGAACTTTTTAAAATCTAACTCAGCATAGATTTCATCCGGTATCTCCCATGTGCATACATTTTTTTAAGTGAAATAAATCAATCAACATATTCCTAAAACTTTTTCACAGAGTCCAACTCTTTTGAATTATTTTTTGACCCAAAGCCATCTTATGTTTATGTTTTGAGACACAATGTCATCTTTCATGGACATTAAGATCATTGGTAATGAAGCATTTCTTAAAATAAATCCATAAGAGACTTTTAAATCTAACAGAGTTGGGCTCCTGTCCCACTTTTCATTATGCAATATGGGCCTATTTGGACTCCATCCTCCAGGAAGTGCTAATTCCTCTGATTTGTCATTCACCAACTCCCACCCCATGACCATTTGTTCACAGAGGCTAAGAGAATGGCACGCATTGTCTCTAGAATTTTTTCCAAGCTCTGGTCACCCACTGTGAAGTTTTTGATGTTATATGTTTCAGGCAATGGCCACTACAAACCAACAGGGGCTATAAGAGGCATCTCAGTATCAGAAATGTTTTTTAAAATTATATGCATTTGGAACAAGTGAAATTCAGTTTTATGGGTTTTCTACTTGTTCTTGTGTCTCTCCACCAGAATGTGAGATCAATGATTTTGCCTATTTGTTTATAGCTATGTCTCCAGCCCTGGCATGTTCAGTGCTCCATAAACATTTATTGAAGACATGATTGAATTAATTCATTCATAAATTCCACTAAGTTACCAATTTAAGAGAGGTTTCCTTCTTTTCAGTTAAAATGTGCTCTTTGTTGAAGAGCAGTATTTATAGTATGATCTTTTCAGAGAGAAATTTTAAGAAGATAAATAACCATAGGTTAAGAGTTATGCTAACTAATTTTTCTTTCTTTTATCTATACTTCCTAAATTTTCTAACATGACATTAGTGCGTTACTAATTTTATAATAAAAGTATATCTGCACATTATTTTAATTCATGCTGCTTTAGTTTTATGTAGTAAAACTAAAGCTATCCATACTGCATAAGAAATCCACAGTTGCAATTCAGTTATTTTTGCACTAACTCTATTTTCAACCATTTAACTTTTAGAGCATCTTGCTATAGGGCTCCTTAAAAATGCATGTCTACAGCCTGAGGTTATATGGAAGGAGACCATGTTAAGGTACTTTGGGATCAATCAAAATGTTGATATTTTATGGCATTTATTGGGCCCTGGCTCCTGTGGGCACAAGCAGATCCCTTTTTCTCCCAGGTTCTGTGGTCTTCAGGGAGGGTCCCTGGACATCTGGAAGTTCTCTGTGATCTCACTGTTCTGAAGAGGACAATTGCAGGCCATTGGCAAGTCTATGCCATGCTACTCAAAAAGGCATAAAGAAGTGAAGGAAATTGAAGAACAGATTTCAGTCAAATATTCAGCATCTCAGACTGTTAAACTTCAATCTAGATCAGTGAGGGGATGATAGGGGTGTTACAGGCCAAACTGTGCCCCCAACCCCAATTCATATGTGGCATCTCTAACCCCAGAACCTTAGAATGTGACTGGGTTTGGAGACAGGGCCCTCAAAGAGATGGCTACATTAAAATGAAACTCTTACATTGGGTCCTAATCCAATCTGACTAATGTCCTTATAAGAAGAAGAAATCTGGGCAAACAAGAGGGACACTTCTACAGACAGCCAGCCACGTCAGGACGCAAGGGGAAGATAGGCATCTACAAGCTGGAGGGAGGAGCCTCAGAGGAACCAGTCCTGCCTGTAGCTTGATTTTGGACTTCCAGCCTCCAGAACTGTGAGAAAATAGATTTTTGTTGCTTAAGCCCCCCAGTCTGTGATATACTGTTATGGCAGCAAACGAAGGCCAGGGGTACCGGGTCAGGGACCTGGAGTCAGCAGGGCTCTTCTTTTAACACAACTTCACACTCAGAGAGCTTTACCTGAGCCCTGTGGCTGCTGAGGGCCTCTGCACGGTCTGTGGGAGTGACAGGGGCGGTGCTATGAACACCTTCTGCCTGCTCTCAACCTTCCTCCACACCAGACCTCCATGATTTGCTAGATCTTTGTGACAAAGAGACTGATTTGAAATCCTGAGTCTAGCCTCAGTGATGGCCCAGATAGATCAAGGGTGGTGGGCACGGAAAAGGATACGGAAAATAAAAAGTCTAGGAAATCCCCTACCTGCCTAATCAGCCCCTTCATAGGTAGCTCTAAGTTAGTTGCACCTAACAAGACAGAAATGAAAACTTACAGCACAGGAAAAGTAAGTGATACATTATTAACTTGACACTCTCCATTTGGGAAGCATAAATAACAAATTCATTATCTCGGCCCCCCTCTCTTTAACAGTATAGGTTTGCTGTCCTCTTGCCTACAGTTAATTCTCCATCAAAATTAAACCCACCAGCTTGTTCTCAATTTTACAAACTATGCAGGCAGGGAGAGAGGAGGTCCGCAGAGGCTGGAGGGGCTGGAAGGAAGGTCATCTTCCCTAGCGCTGCGAGGACGCCAATCCCTAAGGTCTCTGAACCCTCGGCCTTGCACTATGCCTGCATTCACGGTCCCACAGCGACATCAGCTGGTCAGGTCCCAAACCACAGCCTCGGCTGGGAGGAAATGGCCCAGGAAAAGCGTTTAAAAGTCGACTATAGCCAAGAATCGCTGTGCAAACGTATATTTTCAGCACCTGCACATATGCTAGATTTCAAAGAGTCTTTTATAATGATTCTTCCAAATACGTAATATGAATAGCCGATGATCAGCACAAATTTAAAAGTAAACTTAGAAATGAGAATTTAAAACCTTATGCCAATAAGCCCAAATAAGGTACATTGAATGTATAGATTATGAATGGATTTTAATTTTAAAATATAAGGTGGAAGCAAAGCACAGTGTAAGATGGACTCTTTTGGGAGGTTATACAGCTATGGCAATTAGCCCAGGCCCAGTGTGAAATACAAGAAAACTAACAATTCAAGGGTGTGATCATTACAAAAATATACTCAAGTCTGTCTTAGCCCTCTTTTATTGGGTTGCCAGATGAAGGCCTTTAGGTATGTATTCTGGCATGGTGCTAAATTTCTCAAAGTGATTCCAGATTTTTTTTTTCAACTTTTTTTTAAACAGTATCAGAGACTCTGTAGTTGAAACAGAAGTAGAATGTTCAGATGGGGAAGAAAGAAGAATCTAGAGCCCACGCCTATAATTCACAGTGGGGAGCAGAGAAAAGATGAAGAAATATTCTCATGATCCACAGAGTACAGTTTGAAAACAACTGTCTAAAATCGAACAGTGTTCTCAGGAGAAGAACTCAGTGACCAAGTATTAAATGAGGTAATCCAGGCACTCAGGAAATGATTGATTTCTTAATTCAAGGTAAACTCATTTTAAAGGTAAAGGAAATTATTGGCGAAGAAAGAATAAGGAGATTAATTAGAACAGGAAAAGTCTTAAAATTTTAGATATTAGAATGCTGTATTGTCATAAAAACACACACAACCAATCAGTGAAAAACAACTGGAAAATCCAATTTCCTATCAAGTATCCACTGCTTTCCAGGTGCTGTGCTAAGAATTACAAAGATAAATAAAACTAAATGAAGTGGAGTGCAACCCTAATAAAATCCTGAAACATATGCCTGTTTTCAAGACCAGTGGTTGATAGAAGTCCTAAGGGCCTTAAAGAATCGTGAGACATATTGCAAGAATCCCTTGCCTAGCACATCATTGTATGTTGGGTAAGTGGGGTCTAGATAACTGTTAGCAGAATCTTAATGATAACCCCAAGGAGGCTGTTGGGGAGAACTCAAAAGAAAATGAAGAAATGTTTGGGAACTCTACAGGAAAGGGGATAGTTATGATGTAACAGCAGAAAATTTAGCAACACTGTTGTAAGGGGAGCATGGAAATAGAAAATGTACTTCTGAAAGGGATAATCTAGCAAAGGAGATTTCCAAGCAGTGTATTGAAGATGCTGCCTGCCTATATTTGCTGCTGATAGTAAAATGTGAGTAGAGAAATAAAGTAAACTAAATAAAGAATTGCTAAACACAAAGGAACCAGGACTTGCTAGTTGGAAAAGTAAAACTTCTCCTTCCCAGGGAGCAAAAAATTTTAAGATTAAGAAATACCTCCTGCTACAAGACACTCTTAAGAGAAATTAAAGAAGACACTAACAAATGGAAACACATCCCATGCTCTTGGCTAGGAAGAATTAATATTGTCAAAATGGTCATCCTACCTAAAGCAATCTACAGATTCAATGCAATCCTTATTAAAATACCAACAGCATTCTTCAATGAACTGGAACAAATAGTTCTAAAATTCATATGGAACCACAAAAGACCCCAAATAGCCAAAGCAATCCTGAGAAGGAAGAATAAAGTGGGGGGGGATCTCACTCCCCAAGTTCAAGCTCTACTACAAAGCCACAGTAATCAAGACAATTTGGTACTGGCACAAGAACAGACCAGTGGAACAGAATAGAGTACAAACATACCCAAACATACACGGTCAATTAATATACAATAAAGGAGCCATGGACATACAACAGGGAAATGACAGCCTGTTCAACAGCTGGTGTTGGCAAAACTGGACAGCTACATATAAGAGAATGAAACTGGATCATTATCTAAACCCATACACAAAAGTAAATTTGAAATGGATCAGAGACCTGAACGTAAGACATGAAACCATAAAACTCTTAGAAAAAAACATAGGCAAAAATCTCTTGGACATAAACATGAGCAACTTCTTCATGAACATATCTCCCTGGGCAAGGGAAACAAAAGCAAAAATGAACAAGTGGGACTATATCAAGCTGAAAATCTTCTGTACAGCAGAGAAAACCATCAATAGAACAAAAAGTCATCCTACAGTGTGGGGGAATATATTCATAAATGACATATCCGATAAAGGGTTGACATCCAAAATATATAAAGAGATCATGCACCTCAACAAACAAAAAGCAAATAATCCAATTAAAAAGTGGGCACAGGATCTGAACACTTTTCCAAAGAAGAAATTAAGATGACCAACAGACACTGAAAAGATGCTCCACATCGCTAGTCATAAGAGAAATGCAAATTAAAACCACAATGAGATATCACCTCACACCAGTAAGGATGGCCACCATCAAAATGACGAACAACAACAAATGTTGGCAAGCATGTGGAGAAAGGGGAACCCTCCTACACTGCTGGTGGGAATGTAAATTAGTTCAACCACTGTGGAAAGCAGTATGGAGGTTCCTCAAAAAACTAAAAATAGAAATACCATTTGACTCAGGAATTCCACTCCTAGGAATTTACCCCAAGAATGCAGCAGCCCAGTTTGAAAAAGACATATGCACCCCTATGTTTATCGCAGCACTATTTACAATAGCCAAGAAATGGAAGCAACCTAAGTGTCCATCAGTAGATGAATGGATAAAGAAGATGTGGTACATATACACAATGGAATACTATTCAGCCATAAGAAGAAAACAATCCTACTATTTGCAACAACATGGATGGAGCTAGAGGGTATTATGCACAGTGAAATGAGCCAGGCAGAAAAAGACAAGTATCAAATGATTTCACTCATTTGTGAAGTATAAGAACAAAGAAAAAAACTGAAGGAACAAAACAGCAGCAGACTCACAGAACCCAAGAATGGACTAACAGTTACCAAAGGGAAAGGGACTGGGGAGGATGGGTGGGAAGGGAGGGATAAGGGGGAAAAAAGGGGCATTACTATTAGAAGACATAATGTAGGATGGGAAACGGGGAGGGCTGTACAAACAGAGAAGACAAGTACTGTTTCTATAGCATCTTACTACACTCATGGACAGTGACTGTAATGGGGTATGTGGGGGGGACTTGATGATGGGGGGATTCTAGTAAACACAATGTTGCTCATCTAATTGTAAATTAATGATATCAAAATAAAAATAATAAAAAATAATAAAATAATAAAACGAAATACCTCTGGACAAAGATCAAATTCAAGGCATGGTCAGAGAAACATGGTCTAAAGATAAAGCCAAGGGCCTAATGGTAAAACATTTGGTTAAGGTCTCAGAAGGCACTCCCTCATGCAAATACAAAAGGTCTCTCTAAAGGTCTTACGTCTTCGTCCCTCAGTGGTCTCACAGGGAATCTAAACTACAGAAGATTTTCTTCAAGAAATTTTGGGTATTGGTTTAGTCTAATGAAATGGATTACAAATCAATTCACAGGAAGCCTATAAATTTTTTTAAAGAATTATATTTTATTGAATTGAAACTATGCCTTTGCATGCTAACATTTCCAGGGTTAGGAAGTAGGCTGAGAAATTACTCAGCACCAAACAAAGGGGCACATGTTATGGAAAAGGAAAGCTATTTCAGAGGATACGGCCAAGAGCCACCGTGAGCCACCCTAAGGATTTGGCCTGAGCCCTAATCATCAGACTGGCCACACGTGCTCAGCTGGATCTCAGAGTGGTCATGAACCTGCGACGGCTGTGTGCCTCATGCCTTTTTGAGCAAGGATGTCTACCATGGTTATTCCATACCTAGCACATCATTATATGCTGGGTAAGTGGGGTCCAGATAACTTATCACCTTAGTTCACAGAACTTTAACTCAAAAGGATCAGTTCTCAATGAGTCATTTCAGAAGTACCAAACGGTCAAAAAGCTTCTTCCTCACCTGGACCAGATTTAAATGATGGGATACTGGACATGGAGTTGGGGACTGGCATCGTAATGTGATGTGGCTTTGGGGCAGAGATGATTTCCATGTAGGAGGAAATTGTGTTACTGAGGCCAGAAGGAGAACAGGCAGATTGCATTTCCAGAAACGGCTGTGACAATGGTTTTAATCCCAGATCCTCTTCCAGGTCATGGCCTCACCTTGATGCAAGAGAGACTGGAAATGTAGTCTTTATGTCACACAGTCATGAGTCTGTGTGAGAATCAAAGGTTCCACTACAAAGAAGGAAGAGGAGAACAAATATTGGAAGATACTAAGAGTCACTGCCACGATCATGGAAGAATTAAAGTGTGTGGCCCATGGAAGGAGATGAGAAAAGTCCATCATCATAAGAATGCAGAGAGTGTAGTAGAGAGAAACTGAAAAAGGGAGCTGGAAGAGCCTTGGGGACCACTCAGTGCTGAGCCTCTGGTCAAACTGGAGGGTTTTAGAAATGTCCTCTGAACACTGTAGAGATGTTTAAGCAGATTAATGACATGATTACAGCATCGCTTTAAGAAGATGCCTCTGGCAGCTGAGAGGTGCTGGCTCTCAAAGTGACAGAGAATACACGTAATCCAGCTACAGTAGATACTCAACACAAGTGACAAACTAGTGTTTCTGAACACCTTCCCAACATGATGGTAATTTCCCTAATTATGAGTTCTACTTCTCAAGTTAGAAGCTGGAAACTCTAAACCCAAGAGTCCCTTGGAGCTAGACGACTTAAAAGCTGAATAAGAGGCTCAGAAGCAAGCTGTGCGAGGAGGCAGCTGTGCTGGCACTCAGTCTTCTGGCAAGTGCAACAGTGAAGAGTCCGGATCTGCAGAAGCAGAGGGGATGGAGCTTCAGCATCTGGTCCTGAGCATCACAGAGGCCAAGTGGCAAGCAGCAAAATTGCCAAAGTGAATTCTCTTTTGACAAACAACCTTGACTGATGCAATAGTTTCCTGATGAAAGGGGCGGACTTGGCTGGTAGGTGCCTTTTTCTTCGTGCCTTTCTTCCTACCTGGAATGCACCTGGAATGCATATGTAACAGGCGTACAGCCCCTATTTTTCAACCATGAAGAGCCACATGTTAGCATCACAGAGCAGGAAGACAGGAAGAGCCAGGGATTTTGAAGTGGACTTTGAAGTGGCCGTGGAGTGGCATGGACTGCCCACAAACAGATTCCTTCTTATGTAAGAAACTGAAATCCCTTTGGCCAGATTTCTGATGTAAGCAGCCAAACACAGTCCTAAATGATATACCAAGCTGCCATAATCCATACTTGAACCATGAGTGTTGGTTCCATAATCATTTGTCTACTGACACTCACTCTGCCATACTATCCTTTCTTCAGTGGCAGCCAGAGTGATCTTTAAAATGTAGGTCAAGTCATTTCACTCTGCCCAATGCTTCTGAACTTCCCCAGTGTATTTGAAATAATACATAGGCCCTATCATGGCAGAGAGTAGCCGGTTCTCATGTACCACTAATCTCATCTCCAACCTCTTTCTGCTCTATTCGCTAAATTCAATTCAACCTCTATTCGATCAAGATCTATTGTGCTTCAGAGCATTGCACTTGCTGTGTCCTAGAAACCTTTCTCCAGAAATCACCTCCTCAGAGAGGTCTTCCTGAGCCCACTGCCTAAGATAAATCCCTGTTTATTTTCTTAGTAGCATTCATCACTATTGGAATCATTCATTTTGCTTCGGTTTGTTTTGCTTTGCTTTTATTACACTGCATACAATAAAATGCACAGATTTTGGCATACAGCTTTGATGAACTTTAACATGTATATACACTCATGTAATCATCATCCTAATCAAGATTATTTGGAATCACTTAAATTATTTTTTGCTTGTTCATTTTGTCTCTATCCAGATGATGCTCCACATGGGCCAATTCACTCTTTTGAGAGTGAAAGAAGATGAAAGCATCGAGTTTGGCTCATAGATGAGATTCATGGACAGGAGTACTGTAATGGACAACCCAAGTACTGAGTCGTCTGGTGCTAAAGAATGAGATGCCCTCCCTTTCCACAATTCCTTTCCCCCCAGACTATAGGGCTGAGGATACATACCTTAGCTAAGAAGCACAAGTCATTTCAAAGTTTGTCATTTGCTTAGGGACTTACACAAGTGGGTCATAACGAGATGCTTGCTCAGCGATGGGCCTTTTGAAGAAATTCCTGTAGGACCTGGGGAGAAACTATTTGGATGCATGGGGAGGGATATAAAAAGTGAACCAACATTTCTCTTCATAATATACAGAGAACTACATTGGGGTATTAACAAGGTGTCCAGGGACATATTGCTCTTCCTTATGGATTTAAATCAGAGGTCACAAATACAGTTGCTACAGGGGTCAAGAAAGAAAGAGAAATGGGCTGGGTGGAAAATGATAAATAGCAACTACTTCAGTGCCTTAGGGGATACTTGAGAGAAGATGAGGTCTATGTCAAACCAGAGACAGAAGGGCCTCCCTTCAAAGGGAGCAGGAGCTACTCGACTCCAGACACTAGTCCCTAAGCAGGAAAGAATGCTGAGTGTTGCCAGATTTTCCTAGTCCTGAAGAAAAGCCAGATATCTGGGTTTTTATGTAAAATTTCCTGATTTTAAGTGTTAGCAATGAATTAAAATTTTAAAACCATATGCTGGATAAACAAAACATGTCTGTAGACTGAGCCAACTTCACTGGCTGCAAGGTTGTGACCCTTTCATTTCAATTATACAGCTTGAACTATGAATTAAAGTTTTGCCTTAATTGGAGAAGTATATTTGCCTTCACAATGACTTGCTGAACAAAATGGAGAATAAAGAGGGATAGTAGACACCCTGGCAAGTATTGGACTTGAAATGCTCATATCCTTCTTGAAATTATCAATGCAAAGTCAAAATTTACTGCCCTCCTGTGCCCTTCCCCATGACTCAGACTTGGGGAAGTGTACTGTTTGGAAGGAAGGAACCAATCTCAATGAGGGTTTTCTGGAAGAACAAAGGACAACCGTATCATGGAAGTTAGAAAAAAAGGAGTGCCTTTGCAAAATTGTATAAGTCTGTGGTTGTCAAAATGAGATTAGCATCTGGGAATATCCATGAGAGCATGCCGCTCAAGATGAGTATAATTCCTGGGACAGGGACCAGCTCTTGAACCAAAGGGACAGTCAAATTTGGAACTAATTTTAAGCTTCTCCCTTTTGTTGTAATTCCTTGACCCTTCAGTAAAATCAGAGCATGTAAGAATAAGAAAGCAAAGGAAGAAAGCAGAATGGATGTGAAGCCTGCCCAACTTCACCCCTCCACAGGCATAGAGAGAGGGAGCCATATTTATTGAGAAACTGTATCTCGCAGAGAAATGAGTAGTCATCTACAGCAAAGCTGGGAGCAGAGATGAAAAGACCAGAGGCCTAGGGAACAGCTCAGGAGGGGCACAAAAAACTTCCCTTTGAATTTATACCAAGAAAATATCCTTTCAAGAAGAAAGCTATGTTGCCAATAAAATGGAATTGTGGGGACTTCAGACCTCAACCAGTAATTTCTAAATTTTTAGCAGTAGCTCCTCCTTCCAAAAAAAAATGTTATAATTGTTGAAACTGGGTGATCAATATATGGTTCATTATCTTGTTCTCTCTACTTGTGTGTATGTTTGAAATTTTCCATAATAAATATTTTTAAAGAAATATGGCACTGAAATTTCATACACAAAACATGAAACATGTGGTTTAAACACTGCCAAATTATTTTTCCAAGATTCTGCATACTTGCTAAGAATCATTTCCAAAGAATTCTTGGCAGATGATCTGCCATTGCATAAATGCTTAGAATAACATGAATTTTGAGATAGTCAAAGTTGGATACCT
The DNA here is from genome assembly GCF_030020395.1 of Manis pentadactyla. Classification (NCBI taxonomy): domain Eukaryota; kingdom Metazoa; phylum Chordata; class Mammalia; order Pholidota; family Manidae; genus Manis; species Manis pentadactyla. The sequence goes on from NC_080034.1 coordinate 60,466,707, forward strand.
CTGCTTGTGAGAAAATAATGTTAATATTGATGCAAATGAGAATCAGACAGGTATCTCACCAAGAAAGTATATTTATCTTTTTTATTTTATTCAGTGCATTTTCAAACAATTGCAAATAATGCATAAATTTGTTATTCTGTATCACACTAGTATATGTTACAAAGTCTGCTAGAGAGATGCTCAGGGCTATGTTTCTATCCTCTGGGTTACAAAGATGTGAGCAACATATTTAAGTTAAATTAAGGTACCTACAGGCAAACCTGACAAAGAGTGGCACATTGTGCTACATAATAGATTGAGATTTTTTTTAAATATCAGGGCACTCCATCTTCACCTACCTGTCAGCTCCGTGTCATTTGTTATTAATTTAACACCAAACAGCCTGGAAAGAGCTGCAAGCTAGTGAGTGTATACAAATCAGGAGCAAAGATGTCAAAACCTCCTCAGAGATTCTTATTCACAAACTTTAAGGGACTTTGAAAAATGCCCCTCAGTTTAGAGGATGCTCAATATGAAATCAAATAAACTATCCAAATGCAAGTTTCAGTTGCCTAATTTAAATAGAGAAACTGAGAATAAGATATGGGCATCCAGGTCATCTCTGGAATTCCAAGCAGCACTGTGGGAGTTCATACATCTCTTCCTGATTTTCTGTAGCATCTGCTTCCTTAATTACACAGATCTATTCCCAGCATCAGCTGATTCTGAGACAGGGACATGTACGTGCTCCTCAGCAGGATGAGTTCGAGGGAAAAATGTGTCTAGTGTACGGGCTGATTTTTACAGCAGAGCTCCCTCACTAACAATCATGTTTGGCCTTACACTGAAGAATTAAACAAAACAAGCTTTTCCACATTAGCCAAAGTCCAGGCTCAGGTGTCGTCTTCATTCCAATACCTTTCCAAATGCCAAGTCCTACTCTCAAAAATGTTTTAAAACAAAATGACCCTTTAGTGTCAACTACCTGAAAAAAGACCTTCCTCTACTAAATTTCCCAATCAAACCCCAGCTGCTTCAGTCAGTGAGCATATACGTCCACATTTGTTGAAAGCCAAGGATTAAATCTAAAGTTTGGCACTCATCGTAATGTAACAGCAACTGACTAAATGCTCACCAAACTTGTTTCCTTTTCAGAAAATCAATAAGGGATGCTGAGGCTCTAGGGACTAGCAAGAAGAGAGAGCTAGTATCACCCCGAGGCCACTGACGTCTCTAAGATCGCACAGCCTGCCTTCTGGTCTTCCCATACATATGAGATGGACTCCTTTCGATTTATGGATTGAGTGCCTCAATGGCTGATATTCTTCACACCCCAAGAGAGTTTGAAAGGAAGTCTATTGCTCGCACACAGGGACTGTGGAGGGGAGAAGAGCAGGTGCAAGCCTGTCTGAAACGCACAAGCAAAGAGCAGAGAGTGAGTTTGGCCTTCATGGTGTCTGAGAGGTCAGAGCATGCCCAGACTAGGACTGTGAGGTTCAAACACCCTCTTGGTGTCAAGAGCTCAGGAAGTGTGTGGGGTTTCCTTATATAAAGTACCAGATGTGTGGGAGTCTGCAGGGGAATGGTGGAAGCCTAGAGGATTTCAACCACCAAACATCAAAATGGACTCAGGCTCGATCACACAAATGAATACAGGAAGGGAGCGAGGCATAAACATTTCAAATTCTGCTCACCAATCTCCTGCCTGTGCCTCCCACTCTGGACTTATCCTGAAGCCAGATGGTGAGTGATCCCGGGTGATGTTGTCAATTGGGTGATGTCAGTCTTTAGGGACCAGAGCAGAGCTAAAGAGAGTGGAGAATGGAACCAGGCAGCCAATGCAGAATAAGCAGTTGATACACAGATTACATTACTCAACCTCCCTTCAGTCAGGTATGGCTTCACGACTGAGTTCAGCCAGTGGCACATGGACAAAAGTGAAGTGCACATTTCTAGACCTAGCCCGTAACACCGGGCATGCCCCTGAATGCACTCCCTCTTTTACAACCACAGTTCAGATTGAACGAGTCCAGAGGAGAACTTTGAGGCCCCAGAGGATGATGGGGCCACTAGACTATATGAGCCTGAGTTTCTAAATAAAAGTGGTTCAAAAAATGAACTCTTTTGTGCTATGCTGCTGAGATTGTGGCATTATTTGTTATAGGGTGTTATAGAGGCATTTGTGACCAACACACACATGAATACACTGGAAAAGAAAAAGTCTGAACTGAGCTGAAGTTTGCAAAAGATTCTGAGAATCATTTTTTTAAAGCCATTTAAAAATTATTAGCAGAGATCTTGATTAAAGATGGCAGCATGAGAGGAGAGACAGAGGCTTCCTCCTAAAACTGGATACAATTAGAAAATTTAATTGGTGCAATTAACCCTGAGAGAGCAACAGGAAAGAGGACGGCATCAGACTGCACACACCTGGAGAAAAGAGCAGACCTCACCGAACGGGGTAACGTACCAGAGCTGTGGCTCCACGGGACCCGAGCCCCTCCCCAACCCCAGATCACCAGCAGGAGGAAGAGAAAAGGAGCAGGGAGGGAGTGGAAGGCCTGGGACTGCTGAATACCTAGCTCCGGAGATCTGCGCTGGGAGCACAAACCTACATTTCATGGTGCTTTCATGAGACTCGCATGACCACCGGGTTGGAAAGTTAATACAGGCAGAGTTCCTGGGGAGACTGGGATTCCGGCTGCTTGTGGAAAGCAGGGATCCATATCTGGCTGCGCTGGGATAAAAACTTATACCTGTGTGCCCAGACCACTGGCTCAGGCAGTGGAGACAGGCATGGGAGCCAGGAGGCAGGGAACAGCACTTTCCTCTCCCCAGGTACCAGTACTGCTCCCCTGCGACCCCCGACATTGCTTCAGGGGCTGAGCAGCTCCAGAATACAGCTTCTGGACACTAGAGGGCGCCATATACAAACATGAAACGCCAAAGGAACCTTCTCCAGAGTAAAATTGTTAATACAACTCCAGAGACAGATTTAAATGATATGAACCTCGTGACTCTTCCTGAAAGGAAGTTCAGAATAAAAATAATCAACACCTTAATGGAGGTAGGGAAAGACATCCAAGAACTCAGGAATGAATTCAGGTCAGAGATCCAATTGTAAAAGACCATGATGGAGGGTATTAACAGCAGGTTGGATATGGTGGAGGAGACAATAAATGAAATAGAAACTAGAGAAGATGAATACAAAGAAGCTGAGGCACAGAGAGAAAAAAGAATCTCTAAAAATGAAAGAATATTGAGAGAACTGTGTGACCAATCCAAGCGGAACAATATTCGCATTATAGGGATGCCAGAAGAAGAAGAGAGAGACAAAGGGATAGAAAGTGTCTTTGAGGAGGTAGTTGCTGAAAACTTCCCCAATCTGGGGGAGGAGATAGTCTCTCAGGCCATCTGGAGATAGTCCACAGATCTCCCAACACAAGGGACCCAAGGAAGATAACACCAAGACACATAGTAATTAAAATGGGAAAGATCAAGGATAAGGACTGACTGTTAAAAGCAGCCAGAGGCAGAAATAACATCACATACAAAGGAAAGCCCATCAGACTAACAAAAGACTTCTCAGCAGAAACCTTACAGGCCAGAAGGGAGTGGCATGATGTATTTAACGCCATGAAGCAGAAGGGCCTGGAACCAAGATTACTTTATCTGGCGAGATTATCATTTAAATTTGAAAGGGGGATTAAACAATTTCCAGATAAGCAAAAGATGAGAGAGATAACCTCCCACAAACCATCTCTGCAGTCTATTTTGGAGGGACTGCTATAGATGGAAGTGTTTCTAGGGTTGGATAGCTGTCACCAGAGGTAATAAAATCATGGTAGGGAGGATGGAGCAGCTGATTGTGAGGCAAATGCAAAATAAAATTGACTATCCCCAAAGCCAATCAAGGGATAGAGAAAAAGTATAGAATCTGATACCTAATATATAAAGAATGAAGGAGGAAGAAAAAGGAGGAGAAATAGAAAAGAACCTTTAGATTGTGTTTGTAACAGCATACTAAGTGAGTTAAGTTAGACTCTTAGATAGTAAGGAAAGTAACCTGGAACATTTGGTAACCACGAATCTAAAGCCTGAAATGGCAATAAGTACATACCTATCGATAATCACCCTAAATGTAAATGGACTGAATGCACCAATCAAAGGACACAGAGTCACTGAATGGATAAAAAAACAAGACCCATCTATATGCTGCTTACAAGAGACTCACCTCAAATGCAAAGACATGCACAGACTAAAAGTCAAGGGATGGAAAAAGATATTTAATGCAAACAATAGGGAGAAAAAAGCAGGTGTAGCAATACTAGTATCAGACAAAATAGACTTCAAAACAAAGAAAGTAACGAGATAAAGAACGACATTACATAATGATAAAGGGCTCAGTCCAACAAGAGGATATAACCATTATAAATATATATGCACCCAACACAGGAGCACCAGCGTATGTGAAACAAATACTAACAGAATTAAAGGAGGAAATCGACTGCAATACATTCATTTTAGGAGACTTCAACACACCACTCACTCCAAAGAGCAGATCCACCAGACAGAAAATGAGTAAGGACACAGAGGTACTGAACAACACACTAGAACAGATGGACCTAATAGACATCTATAGAACTCTACACACAAATGCAACAGGATACACATTCTTCTCAAGTGCACATGGAACATTCTCCAGAATAGACCACATACTCGGCCACAAAAAGAGCCTCAGTAAATTCCAAAAGATTGAAATTCCACCAACCAATTTTTCAGACCACAAAGGCATAAAAGTAGAAATAAATTATACCAAGAAAGCAAAAAGGCACACAAACATATCGAGGCTTAACAAAACGCTTCTAAATAGTCAATGGATCAACGACCAAATTAAAATGGAGATCCAGCAAGATATGGAAATAAATGACAACAACAACACAAAGCTCCAAATTCTGTGGAACGCAGTGAAAGCAGTCTTAAGAGGAAAGTATATAGCAATCCAGGCATATTTAAAGAAGGTAGAATAAACCCAAATGAATAGTCTAATGTCACAATTATCAAAATTGGAAAAAGAAGAACAAATGAGGCCTAAAGTCAGCAGAAGAAGGGACATAATAAAGATCACAGAAGAAATAAACAAAATTGAGAAGAATAAAACAATAGAAAAAATCAATGAAACCAAGAGCTGGTTCTTTGAGAAAATAAACAAAATAGATAAGCCTCTAGCCAGACTTATTAAGAGAAGAAGAGAAACAACACACATCAACAGAATCAGAAATGAGAAAGGAAGCATCACGATGGACCCAACAGAAATACAAAGAATTATTGGAGACTACTACAAAAACCTATATGCTAAGAAGCAGGAAAACCTAGAAGAAATGGACAACTTCCTAGAAAAATACAACCTTCCAAAACTAACCAAGGAAGAAACACAAAATCTAAACAAACCAATTACCAGCAAAAAAATTGAAGTGGTAATCAAAAAACTACCCAAGAAAAAAAACCCCGTGCCAGATGGATTTACCTCGGAATTTTATCAGACATACAGAGAAGACATAATACCCATTCTCCTTAAAGTTTTCCAAAAAATAGAAGAGGAGGGAATACTTCCAAACTCATTCTATGAAGCCAACATCACCCTAATACCAAAACCAGGCAAAGACCCCACCAAAAAAGAAAATTACAGACCAATATCCCTGATGAACGTAGATGCAAAAATACTCAACAAAATATTAGCAAACCGAATTCAAAAATATATCAGAAGGATCATACACCACGACCAAGTGGGATTCATCCCAGGGATGCAAGGACGGTACAACATTAGAAAATCCACCAACGTCATCCACCACATCAACAAAAAGAAAAGACAAAAACCACATGATCATCTCCATAGATGCTGAAAGAGCATTTGACAAAATTCAACATCCATTCATGATAAAAACTCTCAGCAAAATGGGTATAGAGGGCAAGTACTGCAACATAATAAAGGCCATATATGATAAACCCACAGTCAACATCATACTGAACAGCGAGAAGCTGAAAGCTTTTCCTCTGAGATCAAGAACAAGACAGGGATGCCCACACTCCCCACTGTTATTCAACATAGTACTGGAGGTCCTAGCCACAGCAATTAGACAAAACAAAGAAATAGAAGGAATCCAGATTGGTAAAGAAGAAGTTAAACTGTCACTATTTGCAGATGACATGATATTGTACATAAAATACCCTAAAGACTCCACTCCAAAACTACTAGAACTCATTTCGTAATACAGCAATGTTGCAGGATACAAAATTAACACACAGAAATCTGTGGCTTTCCTATACACTAACAATGAACCAATAGAAAGAGAAATCAGGAAAACAATTCCATTCACAATTGCATCAAAAAGAATAAAATACCTAGGAATAAACCTAACCAAAGAAGTGAAAGACCTATACCCTGAAAAACTATAAGACACTCTTAAGAGACGTTAAAGAGGACACTAACAAATGGAAACTCACCCCGTGCTCCTGGCTAGGAAGAATTAGTATCGTCAAAATGGCCATCCTGCCCAAAGCAATATACAGATTTGATGCAATCCCTATCAAATTACCAACAACATTCTTCAATGAACTGGAACAAATAGTTCAAAAATTCATATGGAAACACCAAAGACCCCGAATAGCCAAAGCCATCCTGAGAAAGAAGAATAAAGTGGCGGGAATCTCACTCCCCAACTTCAAGCTCTACTACAAAGCCATAGTAATCAAGACAATTTGGTACTGGCACAAGAACAGACCCACAGACCAGTGGAACAGATTAGAGACTCCAGACATTAACCCAAACATATATGGTCAATTAATATTCAATAAAGGAGCCATGGACATACAATGGGGAAATGACAGTCTCTTCAACAGATGGTGCTGGCAAAACTGGACAGCTACATGTAAGAGAATGAAACTGGATCACTGTCTAACCCCATACACAAAGTAAATTCAAGATGGATCAAAGACCTGAATGTAAGTCATGAAACCATAAAACTTTTAGAAAAAAACATAGGCAAAAATCTCTTGGACGTAAACATGAGTGACTTCTTCATGAATATATCTCCCCAGGCAAGGAAAACAAAAGCAAAAATGAACAAGTGGGACTATATCAAGCTGAAAAGCTTCTGTACAGCAAAGGACACCATCAATAGTAGAAAAAGGTACCCTACAGTATGGGAGAATATATTCGTAAATGACAGATCTGATAAAGGCTTGACATCCAAAATATATAAAAAGCTCATGTACCTCAACAAACAAAAAGCAAATAATTCAATTAAAAAATGGGCAGAGGAGCTGAACAGACAGTTCTCCAAAGAAGAAATTCAGACGGCCAACAGACACATGAAAAGATGCTCCACTTCGCTAGTTATCAGAGAAATGCAAATTAAAACCACAATGAGATATTACCTCACACCAGTAAGGATGGCTACTATCCAAAAGACAAACAACAACAAATGATGGCGAGGTTGTAGAGAAAATGGAACCCTCCTACACTGCTGGTGGGAATGTAAATTAGTTCAACCATTGTGGAAAGCAATATGGAGGTTCCTCAAAATGCTCAAAATAGACTTACCATTTGACCCAGGAATTCCACTTCTAGGAATTTACCCTAAGGATGCAGCACTCCAGTTTGAAAAAGACAGATGCACCCCTATGTTTATTGCAGCACTATTTACAACAGCCAAGAAATGGAAGCAACCTAAGTGTCCATCAGTAGATGAATGGATAAAGAAGATGTGGTACATATACACAATGGAATATTATTCAGCCATAAGAAGAAAAAACATCCTACTATTCATGGATGGAGCTAGAGGGTATTATGCTCAGTGAAATAAGCCAAGTGGGGAAAGACAAATACCAAAGGATTTCACTCATCTGTGGAGTATAAGAACAAAAGAAAAACTGAAGGAACAAAACAGCAGCAGAATCACAGAACCCAAGAATGGACTAACAGTTACCAAATGGAAAGGGACTGGGGAGAATGGGAGGGTAGGGAGGGATAAAGGTGGGGAAGAAGAAAGGGGGTATTATGATTAGCATGTATAATGTGGGGGTGGGGGAAAAGGGAGGGTTTTGTAACACAGAGAAGACAAGTAGTGATTCTACAACATCTTACTATGCTGATGGACAGTGACTGTAATTGGGTTTGTGGGGGGGACTTGGGGTAGGGGAGAGCCTAGTAAACATAATGTTCTTCATGTAATTGTAGATTAATGATAACAAAATTTAAAAAATAAAAACAAACAAAAAAATGTTTAAAATTATAAATTCAGTAAAGTTCAGGATACAAAATCAATATACAAAAATCAGTTGTATTTCTATACAATAACAACAAACTACCCAAAAATTTCTTAACTTAAGAAAAAATTCTATTTATAACTGCATCAAAAACCACAAAATACTTAGGCTGATAAGAGAGCTGTGTGACAACTACAAATGAAGCAGTATTTGCTTTAACTTATTACTAATGGTTCACTTGTCCTCTTCTTCCCATTCCTAGATGTTTATTCATTCATCCAAAATCATTTAGTAGCTTCCTGGTAGGAGAGACAAGCCAACAAATGGATGTCTGAAGTTAAACATGGAGCACAACATGGCAGAGTCTGAAGTGGTGGCAGTGACATGCTAATCAATAGCATCCTTCACAAAAGGTTAGTTTAAAAGATCATTTTCCAGCAATTTTATGCCAAATGCTTGAGGTGGAGACCAGAGACATAACACGAATGGGCAAACCCTTCTCTGGGGGTCAGAGGGGTCCTGGGGGTGGCAGCTTTCCCCTAGCTCCTCAAATGACCGCTGGAGAGCCACCCGGCATGGGGCCCACAGAGTCAGCGCCTGCCTTGAGAGCCACCAGCAGCTCTGCCCACCAGGAGAGCAGAGTGTGCACGCTGGGCCCAAAGCCGTGCTTTGACCTCACAGCAGGACAAAAACCCATGCCTTTGCCACCAAACGGACTTGCAAGATGAAACCGAAATAAAATTAACTGTAAAAAGTGAAAGAAAAGAAACAAAATGCAGTGATTCGGAATCTCCCCTACTTACAGCCATTTCTGCTGAACTAACATGATGGGCCTTGCTCTTGACAAACTGATTCAAGATGGGCCCTACACTCTGCAGCCAGGGATGGCCCTTCCTCGGCATCACAATGTGCCACGTCCCGAGGCCACACAGCCCAGGGGTGACCAGGCTGACCCCCAGAGGCTGCAGGGACCCGAGCCACCGGGGCCTGCTCCTTGGGTCCCTTCAATGTGGCCCTGGCTGTGCTGTACATCGTCGTCAGCATCTTAACGGCCCAGAAAGGCTCCTGGATATGGCCCATTCAAAGCAGGCACCTGTGAGGCAGGCTTGCATGGTGAAGGTCTCAGGGAGGACTTCAACAAAGAGATGGAAGAGACAAAAAAGAGCCATTCAGAGCTGAAGACTACAGTAACTGAAATGAAATTTCAAGGGAGAGATTGAATAATAGATTTCTGCAAGAAGAGGAGACAATCAATGAGATGGATATCAGGAACAGGAAAACAACAAAGCTGAGGAACATATGGAAAAAAGAATCTCTTAGGAATAAGCTTAACCCAGATCTGAAACACTTGTACACTGAATACTATAAAACTTTGATAAGACACTCCATCCCCCTCACTGGAAGCTCAGAAACGAGTTGCTTCCATGTATGCAGTCATAGTACCAGCCCACTCAGCCCATCAGCATCAGACTTAGCAGCCTGGCAGGAAGAGGGAGGCTTTCCCAGCTATCTCTACCCTGTCTCAGCCCAATTGGAGAGCATCTGCAGGAGCCAGCTCCCAGCACTCCACCCTCCCCATGGGCAGCCAAGCCTGTTGCTGCATACCTTATCACTACCCACGGGCACCAGCATTACTTTCCACAACATCCTCACCGATTAGCCCAACAGCCCTGTCCACCCCTTAACCCACCAACACTGCCATCACTGCAGGGCAAGTATAGGGCAGCCCTGCCCACAATGATCCCAGCAGAAGCCACTATTCTCATCACAAAGGGCCTGCTGAGGCAAACTGCATACCATAGATGACTGAGATAGACCACTGAAAGCAGACAGAAAGAAAGGTGATCCCACCCATTTTGTAACTTGAACTTCTGGGCACCACAGGATGCCTCCTTTGTAAAGCCATTTCTCTAGACCAGAAAGCATAGCAGATGCATCTAACACAAAGGAAGAAACAGAAACCCTGACAACATAAGAAGGCAGAGGAATATGTTTGAAACAAAACTACAGGATAAGACACCAGAAAGAGGGCTAAATGAAATAGAGATCACCAATCTTCCTGATAAACATAAAGATTCAAAATAACGGTCATAAGTACGCTCACTGATTTATGGGTATGAAACTGGAAGTATACACAAAGAACACAAAAAATCCCCCAAATAGAGGCTAAACAACATGCTTCTAAATAATCAATGGATAATTAAACAAATAAAAACAGAAGGCAAGCAATACATGAAAACAAAATACAGCACTCCAAAATTTGTAGGATGCTGCAAGAGCAGTTCTAAGAGGAAAGTACACAACAATACATGCCTACCTCAAGAAACAAGAACAACCTCAAATGCAGAGTCCAAATTCAAAATTAAAGAAACTGGAAAATGAAGAACAAGTGAAACCCAAAATTAATAGAAGGAAGGATATATGAAAGATAAGAGCAGAAATGAATATAATAGACAAGAATAAAACAATAGAAAAAATCAATGAAACAAATAACTGGTTCATTGAGAAAATAAATAAAATAAATAAACCCATAGCCAGACTCATCAAGAAGAAAAGAGAGAGTACACAAATAAAATCAGAAATAAAAAAGGAATAGTAAGAACAGATACCACAGAAATACAAAGAATTATTAGAGAATTCGGTGAAAAACTATATGCCAATAAATTGGACATCCTAGAAGAAATAGACAAATTCCTAGAAAAACACAACCTTTCAAGATTGACCCAGGAAGAAATGAAATCTGAACAGATAAATTACCAGTGAAGAAATTGAATTGGTAATCAAAAAACTCCCAAAAAACAAAAGTCCAGAATTGTATGGCTTCACAGCTGAATTCTACCACACATTTAAAGAGGAGGAGCTAATACCCATCCTTCTTAAAGTATTCCAAAAAGTAGAAGAGGAGGGAATACTTCCAAACTCATTCTATGAGGCCAGCATCACTCTAATACCAAAACCAAAAAAAGACAGAACAGAAAGTAAAATTTTGGACCAATATCCCTATGATAAGCTTAGATGAAAAAAATCTCAACAAGGTATTAGCAAACAGAATTCAAAAATGCATCAAAAGGATCACCCATCATCATCAAGTGAGATTTATTCCTGGGATGCAAGGATGGTACAATATTAGAAAATGAATCAATGTCATACATCACATTAACACAAAGAATAAAAACTACATGATCATTTCAATAGATGCTAAAAAAGCATTTGACAAAATTCAACACCCATTCATGATAAAAACTCAACAAAATGAATATAGAGGATATATGCCTCAACTTAATAAAGGCTGTGTATGGCAAACCCACAGCTAACATCACACCCAATGGCAAAAAGCTAAAAAGCTTTTCCTCGAAAATCAGGAACAAGACAAGTATGTATGTCCACTTTCACCACTTTTATTCAACAGAGTACTGGAGCCAGAGCAATCAGACAAAACAAAGAAATAAAAGGTATCCAAGTTGGTAAGGAATCATTTAAACTGTCATTATTTGCAGATGACATGATATTACATATAGAAAACCATAATAAATCCACCAAAAAACTATTAGAACTAATAACTGCATTCAGCAATGTTGTAGGACGCACAATTAACATGCAGAAATCTGTTGTATTCCTATATACTAACAATGAACTAGCAGAAAGAGAAACCAGGAGAACAATTCCATTTACAATTGCATCAAAAAGAATAAAATACTTAGGAATAAACCTAACCAAGGAGGAGAAAGAACTGTACTCTGAAAGTTATAAGACACTCATGAGGGAAAGAAAACACAACTGAGTGGAAATCTATCCTGGCTCCTGGATGGAAGGAATTAATATTATCAAAATGATCATTATGCCAAAAGCAATTTACAGATTCAGTGCAATCCCTATCAAAAAGCCAATGGCATTTTTCAATGAACTAGAACAAATAATCCTAAAATTCATATGGAAGCACAAAAGACCCCAAATAGCCAAAGCAATCCTAACAAAGAAAAACAAAGCTGGGGGTATGATGCTCCCTGACTTTAAGCTATACTACTAAGCTACAGTAATCAACAGTATGGTAGTGGCACAAGAACAGACCCACAGATCAATGGAACAATATAGAGAGCCCAGATATAAACCCATGCATATATGATAAATTAATATATGATAAAGAGCCAAGAACATACAATGGGGAAAATACAACCTCTTCAATAACTGGTGTTGGAAAAATTGGACAGCTCTATGCAAGAGAATGAAACTAGATTACTAAATCCATACACAAAAGCAAACTTGAAACAGACCTGAATGTAAGACATGCAACCATGAAACTCTGAAAAGAAAACATAGGAAAAAAATCTCTTGAACATAAGCATGAGAAATTTTTCCTGGACACATCTCTTTGGGCAAAGGAAACTTCAAAATGAACAGGTAAGACTACAACAAACTAAAAAGCTTCTGTCAGCAAAGCACACCATCAGCAGAACAAAAAGACATCCTACAGTATTGGAGAATATATTCATAAATTATTTATCCAATAAAGGGTTGACTTCAAAAATATATAAAGAATTCATATATCTCAACACCAAAAAATATATAACCCAATTAAAAAATGTGCAGAGGGCCTGAACAAACATTTCTCCAAAGAAGAAATATGTATGGCCAACAGGTACATGAAAAGATGTTCCACATCATAAATCATCAGGGAAATGCAAATCGCAAACACAATGAGATATTGGCCACTCTCCAAAAGACAAGAAATAACAAGTGTTGGTAAGGATGTGGAAAAATGGGAACTTTCCTACACTGTAGGTGGGAAGGTAAATTGGTGCAACCACTGTGAAAAGCAGTATGAAGAGTCCTCAAAAACTAAAAATAGAAGTACATTCAACACAGTAATTTCACTTCTAGGAATTTTTCCAAAGAAAACAAGATCCCTGATTCAGGAAGATATATGCACCCCCATATATTATTTACAATAGCCAGGATTTGGAAACAACCTAAGTGTCCATCAATAGATGAATGGATAAAAAAGATATGGTACATATACACAATGAAATATTATTCAGCCTTAAAAATATCCTGCCATTTGTAACAACATTAATACATCTAGAGGGTATTATGCTAAGTGAAACAAACTGGGTGGAGAAAGACAAATACCATGGTCTCACTTATTTGTGGAATCTAAAAACAGAACAAAACAAAATTAACAAAATAGCAGTGGACTCACAGACACTAAGAAGTGACTAGTGGTTACCATGGGAGAGGGGTTAGGGTGACTGGCTGGGGAGGATGAAGGGGCACAAAAATTCTCAATCATAATATAAGTTGGTCATGGGGATAGTTAGTACAGCGCAGAGATTATAGCCAATGGTTCTGTAACATCTTGCTATGTTGACAGATAGTAACTGCACTAGAGGAGAGGATTTAATAATATGGGCAACCGTTGAACCACTGTGTTGTATATTTGAAACCTCTAGAAGATAGTATATCATTGAAGCAACCTAAGTGTCCATCAGTAGATGAATGGATAAAAAAAGAGGTGGTACATATACACAATGGAATATTGTTCAGCCACAAGAAGAAAACAAATCCTACCATTTGCAACAACATGGATGGAGCTAGAGGGTATTATATTCAGTGAAATAAGCCAGGTGGAGAAAGACAAGTACTAAATGATTTCCCTCATTTGTGTAGCATAACAGCAAAGCAAAACTGAAGGAACAAAACAGCAGCAGACTCACAGACTCTGAGAAGGGGCAAGTGGTTACCAAAGGAAAGGGTTGTTGGGGAGGAGGAGGGAGAGAGAAGGGGATTAAGTGGCATTACGATTAGCACATACAATGTTACAATGTAGGGGGGGTCACAGGGAAGGTAACATAACACAGAGAAGAGAAGTAGTGACTCTATTGCAGCTTATTACACTGATGGACAGTGACTGCAATGCGGTGTGGGGAGATTTAGTAATATGGGTGAATGTTGTAACTACTATTTTGCTCCTGTGAAACCTTCATAAGATTGTATATCAATGAAACTTCAATTTAAAAAAGATATGAACAGATACCTCATCAAAGATACACAAAAGGCAAATAATAATAAGAAGAGATGCTTAACATCATATATCATTAGGGAATTTCAAAATAAAACAGTAAGATATCACTACAAATCTACTAGAATGGCCAAAATCCAAAATCTACCACTATCAAAATCTGGTGAGAATGTGGGGCAACAGGAACTCTCTCATTCATTGCTGGTGGGAATGTAAAATAACACCCTCACTTTGGAAGACAGCTTGGCAACTTCTTATAAAGCTAAAGTCTTTTTTTTCTTACACCTACACTGAGTTATAACTGATATATAACATTGTGTAAGTTTAAGATGTACAACATAATGATCTGATATATATTGCCAAGTGACTGCCACAATAAGGTTAGTTAACACATCCATTGCCTCACATAGTTACAAATTGTTTAATGTAGTGAGAACTTTTAAAATTTACTCTTTTAGCAACTTTCAAAAATAAATACAATACTGCTAACTACAGTCACTATGCTGTCCACTAAATTCCCAGAACTTATTCATCCTATAATTGGAAATTTATACTCTGACTACCTTCACCCATTCTTCACCCACCTTCACCTACCTCCCATTCCCTATCCCCACCCCAATATAGTCTTATTGTATGTATGGATTGAATTGTGCCCTCCCAAAATTTCTGTTGAAGCCTTAACCCCCAAAGTGACTGTATTTGGAGATAGGGTCTTCAAGAGGTAATTAAGGTTAATTGAGATCTGAATTGTAGAAATCTAATTTGATAGGATTGCTGTCTTTATTAGAAGAGGAAGGGACACCAGAAATTTATCTCTCAGGAACATGCACAGAGAAAAGGTCATGTGAGAACACATCAAGAAGGCAAGCCAAGAAAAGAGGCTTCACAAGAAACCAAACTTTTGCACACCTTGATCTTGGACTTCTTGCCTCCAGAAATCTAAGAAAATAAAGTTTTGTGACTTAAGTCATGTGGAGAAAGTGAAGGTTCCTATGGCCAGAATTCTCACCTGGCCCTGGTCGGATTGCTCACTACACATGCGCAGGCAATGCATTTGTTATTGACTCTATAAAAAGAGCTCTGCCCTGTGCTCTGGGCTGCTACATAGCCGCAGGGGTGCAAGGCTGCAGGAGAGCAGAAACTGGAGTAGTGGCAGAGCCAGTGACAGAGACTGAGATGGTGGAGGGGGCAGAGAGGCCCAGAAGCAGAGACCAGCCTGCTACATGCAGACTCACTATGAGTAGAGGGGATTCGAATGATTGATCTGCCACCATGGGAATGAAGTTGGGTATAAACATTTTCACCTCAAGAACGTTCCATTGTCATTCCTTGGTGTCATTGAATCCATAATGAACTTGTCCAGGGCTAAAACCCATTGGCAAGACAGTCACCCAGCCTACAGTATATTGCTATGGCAGCCGAGCAGACTAAAACACTGTAGGGTCCAGTAACTGTTTCCTATGTATTAATCCAACTGAGTTGAAAAGTTATGATCATACAAAAACCTGCACATGAGAGGAGGGGCGGAAGATGGCGGCGTGAGTAGAGCAGCGGAAATCTCCTCCCAAAACAACATATATCTATGAAAATATAACAAAGACAACCCTTCCTAGAATAAAGACCAGAGGACACAGGACAATATCCAGACCACATCCGCACCTGAGAGAACCCAGCGCCGCGCGAAGGGGGTAAGATACAAGCCCCGGCCCCGCGGGAGCCGAGCGCCCCTCCCCCCAGCTCCCGGCGGGAGAAGAGCAGGCAGAGCGGGAGAGAGACGGAGCCCAGGACTGCCGAACACCCAGCCCCAGCCATCCGGGACAGAGTGCAGGGCCCTCGATACTAGGAAAACAGGGCAGCAAGAACAGTGAGCGGGCACTGGAGGCTGGGCGACAGAGGACATAAGAAAAGCGCGCGACCATTTTTTTTTGTTTGTTTGTTTGCTGTTTTGTTTTGGCGAGCGCTTTTTGGAAGTCTTAAAGGGATAGGGACGCCAATACTAGGGAAACAGGGCAGAAAGACCGGTGAGCAGAGGCCTGAGGCTGGCACCGGAGAATAAAGAAAAACGAACGACCAACCCCTTTTTTTTTTTTTTTTTAATTAAAAACTTTTTTTTTTTTTAATTAAAAAATTTTTTTTTCTTATTTTTTTTTTGGTGGTCGTTGTTTTGTTTTGGCGGGTGCTTTTTGGAAGTCTTAAAGGGGCAGGGCGGGTCACTTAATCCAGAGGTAGGGAATCCGGGATCTCTGGGCACCCTAACCCCTGGGCTGCAGGGAGCAGGCAGGCCCCTTACGGAGATAAATAGCCTCCCAGCAGCTCCTGCTCCAACGCGACTCCACCATTTTGGAGCAGCTGCCCGAGACAGGCCACGCCCACAGCAACAGCGGAGATTAACTCCATAGCAGCCGGGAAGGAAGCAGAAACCCTGTCTGCGCGCAGCTGCACAGCACAAGCCACTAGAGGTCGCTGTTCTCCCAGGAGAGGAGGGCCACAAACCAACAAGAAAGGAAGTCCTTCCAGCCGTCACTCATCCCAGTTCTGCAGACTATTCCCATCACCATGAAAAGGCAAAGCTACAGGCAGACAAAGATCACAGAGACAACACCAGAGAAGGAGACAGACCTAACCAGTCTTCCTGAAAAAGAATTCAAAATAAGAATCATAAACATGCTGACAGAGATGCAGAGAAATACGCAAGAGAAATGGGATGAAGTCCGGAAGGAGATCACAGATGCCAGAAAGGAGATCGCAGAAATGAAACAAACTCTGGAAGGGTTTATAAGCAGAATGGATAGAATGCAAGAGGCCATTGATGGAATTGAAATCAGAGAACAGGAACGCATAGAAGCTGACATAGAGAGAGACAAAAGGATCTCCAGGAATGAAACAATATTAAGAGAACTGTGTGACCATTCCAAAAGGAACAATATCCGTATTATAGGGGTCCCAGAAGAAGAAGAGAGAGGAAAAGAGATGGAAAGTATCTTAGAAGAAATAATTGCTGAAAACTTCCCCACACTGGGGGAGGAAGTAATCGAACAGACCACGGAAATACACAGAACCCCCAACAGAAAGGATCCAAGAAGGACAACACCAAGACACATAATAATTAAAATGGCAAAGATCAAGGACAAGGAAAGAGTGTTAAAGGCAGCTAGAGAGAAAAAGGTCACCTATAAAGGGAAACCCATCAGGCTAACGTCAGATTTCTCAACAGAAACTTTACATGCCAGAAGAGAATGGCATGATATATTTAATACAATGAAACAGAAGGGCCGTGAACCAAGGATACTGTATCCAGCACGACTATCATTCAAATATGATGGTGGGATTAAACAATAATCAGACAAACAAAAGCTGAGGGAATTTGCTTTCCACAAACCACCTCTACAGAACATCTTACAGGGACTGCTCTAGATGGGAGCACTCCTAGAAAGAGCACAGCACAAAACACCCAACATATGAAGAATCGAGGAGGAGGAACAAGAAGGGAGAGAAGAAAAGACTCTCCAGACAGTGTATATAAAAGCTCAATAAGCGAGCTAAGTTAGGCAGTAAGATACTAAAGAGGCTAACCTTGAACCTTTGGTAACCACGAATTTAAAGCCTGCAATGGCAATAAGTACATATCTTTCAATAGTCACCCTAAATGTTAATGGGTTGAATGCACCAATCAAAAGACACAGAGTAACAGAATGGATAAAAAAGCAAGACCCATCTATATGCTGCTTACAAGAAACTCACCTCAAACCCAAAGACATGTACAGACTAAAAGTCAAGGGATGGAAAAACATATTTCAAGCAAACAACAGTGAGAAGAAAGCAGGGGTTGCAGTACTAATATCAGACAAAATAGACTTCAAAACAAAGAAAGTAACAAGAGATAAAAAAGGACACTACATAATGATAAAGGGCGCAGTCAAACAAGAGGATATAACCATTCTAAATATATATGCACCCAACACAGGAGCACCAGCATATGTGAAACAAATACTAACAGAACTAAAGGGGGATATAGACTGCAATGCATTCATTCTAGGAGACTTCAACACACCACTCACACCAAAGGATAGATCCACCGGGCAGAAAATAAGTAAGGACACGGAAGCACTGAACAACACAGTAGAGCAGATGGACCTAATAGACATCTGTAGAACTCTACATCTAAAAGCAGCGGGATATACATTCTTCTCAAGTGCACATGGAACATTCTCCAGAATAGACCACATACTAGGCCACAAAAAGAGCCTCAGAAAATTCCAAAAGATTGAAATCCTACCAACCAACTTTTCAGACCACAAAGGCATAAAACTAGAAATAAACTGTACAAAGAAAGCAAAGAGGCTCACAAACACATGGAGGCTTAACAACACGCTCCTAAATAATCAATGGATCAATGACCAAATCAAAATGGAGATCCAGCAATATATGGAAACAAATGACAACAACAACACTAAGCCCCAACTTCTGTGGGACGCAGCAAAAGCAGTCTTAAGAGGAAAGTATATAGCAATCCAAGCATATTTAAAAAAGGAAGAGCAATCCCAAATGAATGCTCTAATGTCACAATTATCGAAATTGGAAAAAGAAGAACAGATGAGGCCTAAGGTCCGCAGAAGGAGGGACATAATAAAGATCAGAGAAGAAATAAATAAAATTGAGAAGAATAAAACAATAGCAAAAATCAATGAAACCAAGAGCTAGTTCTTTGAGAAAATAAACAAAATAGATAAGCCTCTAGCCAGACTTATTAAGAAGAAAAGAGAGTCAACACAAATCAACAGTATCAGAAACGAGAAAGGAAAAATCACGATGGACCCCACAGAAATGCAAAGAATTATTGGAGAATACTATGAAAACCTATACGCTAACAAGCTGGGAAACCTAGGAGAAATGGACAACTTCCTAGAAAAATATAACCTTCCAAGATTGACCCAGGAAGAAACAGAAAATCTAAACAGACCAATTACCAGCAACGAAATTGAAGCGGTAATCAAAAAACTACCAAAGAACAAAACTCCCGGGCCAGATGGATTTACCTCGGAATTTTATCAGACATACAGGGAAGACATAATACCCATTCTCCTTAGAGTTTTCCAAAAAATAGAGGAGGAGGGGATACTCCCAAACTCATTCTATGAAGCTAACATCACCCTAATACCAAAACCAGGCAAAGACCCCACCAAAAAAGAAAACTACAGACCAATATCCCTGATGAACGTAGATGCAAAAATACTCAACAAAATATTAGAAACCGAATTCAAAAATACATCAAAAGGATCATACACCATGACCAAGTGGGATTCATCCCAGGGATGCAAGGATGGTACAACATTCGAAAGTCCATCAACATCATCCACCACATCAACAAAAAGAAAGACAAAAACCACATGATCATCTCCATAGATGCTGAAAAAGCATTTGACAAAGTTCAACATCCATTCGTGTTAAAAACTCTCAGCAAAATGGGAATAGAGGGCAAGTACCTCAACATAATAAAGGCCATCTATGATAAACCCTCAGCCAACATTATATTGAACAGCGAGAAGCTGAAAGCATTTCCTCTGAGATCGGGAACTAGACAGGGATGCCCACTCTCTCCACTGTTATTTAACATAGTACTGGAGGTCCTAGCCACGGCAATCAGACAAAATAAAGAAATACAAGGAATCCAGATTGGTAAAGAAGAAGTTAAACTGTCACTATTTGCAGATGACATGATACTGTACATAAAAAACCCTAAAGACTCCACCCCAAAACTACTAGAACTGATATCGGAATACAGCAAAGTTGCAGAATACAAAATCAACACACAGAAATCTGTGGCTATCCTGTATACTAACAATGAACCAACAGAAAGAGAAATCAGGAAAACAACTCCATTCACAATTGCATCAAAAAAAATTAAATACCTAGGAATAAACCTAACCAAAGAAGTGAAAGACTTATACTCTGAAAACTACAAGTCACTCTTAAGAGAAATTAAAGGGGACACTAACAGATGGAAACTCATCCCATGCTCGTGGCTAGGAAGAATTAATATCGTCAAAATGGCCATCCTGCCCAAAGCAATATACAGATTTGATGCAATCCCTATGAAACTACCAGCAACATTCTTCAATGAACTGGAACAAATAATTCAAAAATTCATATGGAAACACAAAAGACCCCGAATAGCCAAAGCAATCCTGAGAAAGAAGAATAAAGTAGGGGGGATCTCACTCCCCAACTTCAAGCTCTACTATAAAGCCATAGTAATCAAGACAATTTGGTACTGGCACAAGAGCAGAGCCACAGACCAATGGAACAGAATAGAGAATCCAGACATTAACACAGACATATATGGTCTATTAATATTTGATAAAGGAGCCATGGACATACAATGGCGAAATGACAGTCTCTTCAACAGGTGGTGCTGGCAAAACTGGACAGCTACATGTAGGAGAATGAAACTGGACCATTGTCTAACCCCATATACAAAAGTAAACTCAAAATGGATCAAAGACCTGAATGTAAGCCATGAAACCATTAAACTCTTGGAAGAAAACATAGGCAAAAACCTCTTAGACATAAACATGAGTGACCTCTTCTTGAACATATCTCCCCGGGCAAGGAAAACAACAGCAAAAATGAGTAAGTGGGACTATATTAAGCTGAAAAGCTTCTGTACAGCAAAAGACACCATCAATAGAACAAGAAGGATCCCTACAGTATGGGAGAATATATTTGAAAATGACACATCCAATAAAGGCTTGACGTCCAGAATATATAAGGAGCTCACACGCCTCAACAAACAAAAAACAAATAACCCAATTAAAAAATGGGCAGAGGAACATTTGGAGACAGTTCTCCAAAAAAGAAATACAGATGGCCAACAGACACATGAAAAGATGCTCCACATCGCTAATTATCAGAGAAATGCAAATTAAAACTACAATGAGGTATCACCTCACACCAGTAAGGATGGCTGCCATCCAAAAGACAAACAACAACAAATGTTGGCGAGGCTGTGGAGAAAGGGGAACCCTCCTACACTGCTGGTGGGAATGTAAGTTAGTTCAACCATTGTGGAAAGCATTATGGAGGTACATCAAAATGCTCAAAACAGACTTACCATTTGACCCAGGAATTGCACTCCTAGGAATTTACCCTAAGAATGCAGCAATCAAGTTTGAGAAAGACAGATGCACCCCTATGTTTATTGCAGCACTATTTACAATAGCCAAGAGTTGGAAGCAACCTAAATGTCCATCAATAGATGAATGGATAAAGAAGATGTGGTACATATACACAATGGAATACTACTCAGCCATAAGAAAAGGGCAAATCCAATCATTTGCAGCAACATGGATGGAGCTGGAGGGTATTATGCTCAGTGAAACAAGCCAAGCGGAGAAAGAGAAATACCAAATGATTTCACTTATCTGTGGAATATAAGAACAAAGGAAAAACTGAAGGAACAAAACAGCAGCAGAATCACAGAACTCAAGAATGGACTAACAGGTACCAAAGGGAAAGGGACTGGGGAGGATGGGTGGGTAGGGAGGGATAAGTGGGGGAGAAGTAGGGGGGTATTAAGATTAACATGCAAGGGGGGGTAGGAGAAAAGGGAGGGCTGTACAACACAGAGAAGGCAAGTAGTGATTCTACAACATTTTGCTATGCTGATGGACAATGACTGTAAAGGGGTTTATAGGGGAGACCTGGTATAGGGGAGAGCCTAGTAAGCATAATATTCGTCATGTAAGTGTAGATTAGTGATACCAAAAACAAAGAAAAAAAAAAGGGCAGTTCCTGTGTGGTAACCTCCAACGAGTTCTACACAAGGGTATAAAGGGCATATAAAAGTGTAGGCAAAGGGTCTGTTTGTGTTTATACAGAGGATCAAAGCCTAATTG
This sequence comes from Manis pentadactyla, assembly GCF_030020395.1. Lineage (NCBI taxonomy): Eukaryota > Metazoa > Chordata > Mammalia > Pholidota > Manidae > Manis > Manis pentadactyla. The sequence goes on from NC_080034.1 coordinate 60,488,865, forward strand.
GGCTACCCAGAAAATGAACTAAGATACGATATGAAAAAGAACTTCCAACATCAGCACTCTCTGGAAGACTCATGCCAGAAGATGATCATCAAAAAACCCCAACAAAGATCCACGCACTGCTACAGCTGTAGATACACTCATCACACCCGTTCCTGGACTTGCCATGGGAATGAGGAAGGAGATATCTAAGCTGGCCTGTGCATACAGTAAAACAACAAATTGGACTGGATCTATACTGTTGGAACTCAACCAAGAATTTGGAGAAGTGCAAATTGTAGCGCTCCAAAGTCTTACAACTACAGACTATTTACTGTTAAAAGAACATATGGCATGTGAACAGTCCCCAGGAATGGGTTGTTTTAATTTGTCTGATTTCTCTCAGACTGTTCAAGTTCAGTTGGACAATATCCACCATGTCATAGATAAGTTTTCACAAATGCCTAAGGTGCCTAACTGGTTTTCTTGGTTTCACTGGAGATGGCTGGTAATTACAGATATGCTTTGGTTATGTAACTATACTCCTATTATGTTAATGTGTGTGCGCAATTTAAGTAGTAGCTTAAAACCTATACATGCTGAAGTTACTCTACAAGAAGATATGCCAAAGAAACAATCAATCTTCCCATGTTTTCTTCCGCCTGCTACTTCTACAGCTTTTCTTCTTCCTTCCTAATTACAACCCTTAAATAGAATTCGTGCCTCGTATCAAATTTATCGAGTATCATAATTCTTCCAAGTGGTAAAGATACCTCAAGACAAATGCTGGGCATAGAAGCCACAGGGCATAAATATGCAAAGATGTAAAAAGCTAACCTTTTCAAACAATAAGGCTTCTCTCTCACTTACCAACTTCACATTTCCCTGTATGGCCCCGGAAGATGACTGGTTAGCCAGAGATGGGTAAGATTCCTCAAGGGAGGAACAACCTAAGACAGGCACAGTCGCAGGGGGGCCATCAGGTGAGAAATTGGGGATCAACAGAGGTGAGGCTTAGAACCTCACCGCCCCTGTTCTGAGAGAAATCTTCTGCATACGTGGATGTTTTATTGCCCTGGTCTAGCTTGGATTAACACATAGTCTACAGGCACACACCTGATCATCTACATTTGCTCTCTTACAACACTAAACTATGTTTTCTACCTTTATCTTGTATCTACCTACCACTTCAGCATTTTATTAAAAATAATAATAATAAAGAGAGAAATGTAGTATCCACACATAAATCAAGTATAAAAACCAAATGAGTATTCATATTTGAACTGACTGTTTAGAGTTCATAATGCATGAGCAAAACCAAAAGTTTCTGTGATGACTGCCCTTGTACTGTTCACCATGTAACTTATTCATTATGTAAGAATTTGTTCTCCATGTAAGAACTTGTTTGTTATGCCTCAGAAGATTGGAGACTGACGATAATTAGGCTTGGGGTGGATTAATGATTGTGCATTGAGCATTGACTCCCCTATACAGAATTTTATTGTCGTTAACAACCATTTGATCAATAAATATGAGAGATGCCCTCACAAAAAAAAAAAAAAAAAAAAGGACAGACTTCCAATGGTAAAATAAATAAGTAACCGGGATGTAATGTATAGCATAAGGAATATAGTCAAGATAATGTAACAGCTTGGTAGGGTGATAGCTGGAACCTCGAATTATGTATATAAATGTTCTACCACTGTGTTGTACACTTGAAACTAATGTAATGTAATACTGTGCGTCAACTACCCTTTAATAAAAAATAATTATTAAAAAAAAAAAAAAACCTGCACATGAACATTTTAAAGCAGCTTTATTCAGAATTGCCAAAGATTGGAAACAGTCAAGACGTCCCTTGATAAGTAAATGGATAAATTATGGTATATCCAAAGGAATATTGTAGCAATAAAAAGAAATGAACTATTAAGCTCCCCACCTCCCCAAAAAAGACACATAGGAAACTTAAATACATATTGCTAAGTGAAGAACCAAATCTGCAAAGACTACATATTGCATGATTCCAAGTATAAGATACTCTGGAAAAAACAAAACTATTGAGACAGAAAAAATGATCAGTGGTTGCCAGGGATTCCAGGAGAGGAGGAAAAGAGGGAGGAATAGGTGGAGCACAGGAAACTGTTAGGACAATGAAACTAATCTGTATGGTACTGTAATGGTAGATACATGTCATTATACATTTGTCAAACCCCATAGAAGTGTTAGATACAAAGAATGAAACTTAATGCAAACTATTGACTTCAGTTAATAATGTATCAATGTTGATTCATTAATTCTAACATATGTACCACATTAATGCAAGATGTTAAGAGCAGAAATTGTGGGAGTGGAGGTGGGGGAAGAATTGGGAACTCTTTGTACTATCTGCTTAATTTTTCTGTAATTAACAAACATCCTAAAAAATAACATCTATTAATTTTTTAAATCATATAGTTTGGAAAGGAAGAAGTAAAATTGTCTATTTGCAAACAAGATGATTATGTATAGGAAATAACAGAGCTGCAGGAAAACACTAGAAATAATGAGTTTAACAAAGTTGTGAGATACACAGTCAATATATACAAAAATCATTTCTATTCCATAAATAGCAGTAGACAGTTGAAAACTGATATTTAACAAATATGGCACCAAGAAATTTGAAACATGTAAGGATAAAAGAACAAAATATGCATAGTCTTGTAACTAGAAAATACTGCTCAGAGAAATTTTAAACAATCTTAATAAATGGAGATCTATATAATGTTCATGGATCAAGGTTCATTTTGCTAATATGTCAATTATTTCCAAATGAACTACAGATTCAGCACAATTCCAATCAAAATCACAGAAGGATCTTTTGAAAAATCAGCAAGCACACTTCTGTAGTTTCTGGCCAGACATGTAAAGTGCTTTGAAGTTGTCACTCTAATCCTCACAAAAAAAAAAACTAGAAAACTGAAAATAAGTAACTCTTCTTTGATACATCAGATAATTGAAGTCATAGGGCAAACTGCTGCCCAAAAATACTGGAGAAACAGCCATGTAGATATGAAGAATCATATCTTACTGAGAACAAAAGCCTAGGAGCAGAAGCTGTGAGCCGGAGCCAATATTGGAAGGAACACTTTAAATATTATTAATTGTTGAACTGGTAGAGGCTTAGTGTGGAGAACTTGATAATCAAAATATCTAAGAAGGCTCATTATTAGGGGGGATTTCCATACTTGGGTGAGTTTTACCCCTAGGAATGCTACCATTGTAAAGGTCAGAGATAAAACTCCACTGTGCTTTTAGGAGGGGAATTGGAAAAGAATAATATAAAAATGTGCTCAGTGTATTGTGTTCCTGTTCACAAGGTCTGCCCTCAAGGGAAACTACTTTACCAGAGCCTAAATGAAAGGTTTCAGCTTAGCGTGATTGATCTAAGGGGAGGGACATAACTCCATCTTCCTGTAACCTCCAATGTGGGGGAAAGGAAATACCCAAATCAGGATCACAAAAAGACTGAGACCTAACCAAAGGACTATGCAATGCTTCCCCTCCCCCATATCTTACCAAAAGATCAATAAAATTCCTGTATAATCATGGGATTATAACTAGAGTAACTACAAGGACTTACTTAAAGAATATCTAAAATACCCAGAGACAATAGGGGACACAAAACGAGTACACTAGAGGATATTTTACCATCTGACACAGTTACATCCAATTGCTTGCCAGATGTGGGAAAACTGAAGGTCCTGTGGGCAGCATCCTCACCTGAACCTAAACTATTTGATAATGTAATTGGCCTACTGCTAGGCTTCTGTTTCCACACCCACAGACAATAAACTATTATTAACTGAGTCACTATATAAAGAACTCTGCCCAGTGCTCTTGGCTACAAGTCTATGATGGATAGTGGGACTGTAGAGGTAACCCTGTGGAAAGACAGTGAAAGTCTATTGCCATCCTTCCCATGGGAAGGCAAATTGTTCCTGACTTTCCTGTTCCAGATCAATGGAAAAGAAGTCATTAGCAAGATTCACGACATAATGATATGTTTCTAGTTCATGATTGAGGGTATCCATCAGGTCTGCAATAGAGGGGTTGGCATCATGCAGAGGGGGTGTCTTGCCTATGGGTTTCAGCCCTGGGCAAGTTCACTATGGATTCAGTGAGACTGAAAAATGACTATGGAACGTTCTTGGGGTGAAAGGGTTTATACACAACTTTATTCCCGTGGTGGCAGATCAATCACCAGAATCCCCTCCACTCAAAGCGAGTCTGTATGCAGCAAGCTGGTCTCTGCTTCTGGGCCTCTCTACCCCTGCAGCCATCTCAGTCTCTGTCCTTGGCACTGCCACCACTCCAGTGTCTGCTCTCCTGCAACCTTGCAGCCATGCCACCATGTCACCCAGAGCACTGGGTGGAGCTCTTTATAAAGTCAATAGCAACATATTGCCCACACATATGTAGTTAGCAAGCCGACCAGAGCCAGGTGAGAATCCCTGGCCATAGGAGCCTTCACTTTATCCACACTCCACCTCTCCAGGGTTCTCGTCTCTTGTGTCAATGCTATTTCATTCTTCAATAAATCCATAGCACTACACAGCTCACATTCTTGTGCTTCCATTTCTGTCTCTCATAGGAGCACATCCCTCTCATCTGTAGCCTTTTTTTAAATACTGTGAGAAACAGCCATTCCACAGTTCCCACTGCCTCGTGGGTACTCTGTTTCTCAAAAGACTTATTTATTTTGCAAAAAGGCCCTCTCTACTGCATCAGGTATTTATCACCTGCCCCCAGTCCTTGGGTGGGACCCAGGCCTCTAGGACACAAACTACCTCAGACCACATGCCCTATTGTAGGACACTTGAATGTCTCCCCATCCTTAGGGGAGGTCCACTGAAGCACCCATCCCATGAGGGCAGCCTGTTCCATTATTTTCTACAGCAAATCCTGCCAACTATGCCAATTGTCTTGCCTGAGGGTTTCAGCCACAGGCAAGTTTACTATGGATCCAGTGACACTGAAAAATGACAATGGAACATTCTTGGAGTAAAAGAGTTTTTACCCAGCTTCATTCTCATAATGGCAGGTCAAGCACTAGAATCACATCTGCATCTAGCAGTCTGCAGGTCCGTAATCTACCTCTGTCTCTGCCTCCACCCAGAGCTCTGGGAAGAGCTTTTTATATAATGTGACTCAGTCAATAATAGCTTATTGCCAATGGGTGCGGAAGCATTAGTCTAACAGTAGGCCAATTACATCATCAAGTAGTTTAGTGTCAGGTGAAGATCCTGGCCATAGGAACTTCCATTTTCCCCACAGGAACGTAGGTAACAGAGTTTACTCAGAGTGAGGGATTTAGGGGAGAGGAACTAGGAAAAGCAGAGAAAAGAGAGCTGAGCACATAATCACGAAAGAGTAAATGAAATAATGTGACATGTCATTTAGAGCAAAAAGGGAGAGGAGGAAAAAGAAGAGGGAAAATGGAGGAGTCAGTGGGTTTAGGGATCATAATGAGATTGAAAATGCTTATAGTGGCTGTGGTTAAAAATGGATGTTTGAATTTCTGAGTCTGGAAGAGAAACAGGTCCAGAGAGTGCAATTTTGGGAGTAGGTAAGCAAAATAAATAAATAAAGAGTCATTGGAGGAGATATGGCAGTAGGGTGAGAATTTTGGGTGTCAAGGCTCTGTTTGTTTCTTGTTTCTTCTTTTTTCTGCATTTCTTTAATGTGATGATTAGAAAAAATAAAGTAGCTTATGATACCCACTGTAATCACCCACCTTTTCAAATCTAAAATAGTTAGCTTTTACGCCATTGTATTTGCCTCTTTTTCCACAATTAAATTTTGCTTACTATGACAATCAACAAGTTATCTTATAGCTGAGTGGAATTTTCTATATTTAAACAAGAAAGTCATTCAACACTTTAATAAAAATTGAATGGATAAAAAATTGAAGGAGAATGTATTTTTTAAAAAGTGCAGCTACTGTGAAAATAATCTGGCAGTTCCAAAAAAAGAAAAAGTCAAACATAGAATTACCATATGACCCAGAAATTCTACTCCTAGGTATACAAAAAAGACTGAAAGCAGGGTCTCAAACAGATATCTCTACACCAATGTTTATAGCAGCATTATTCACAGTAGCCAAAATGTTGAAACAACCCAAGTGTCTATCAATGAATGAATGGACATACAAACTGGTGTATATACACACAATGGAATACTATTCAGCCATAAAAAGGAATGAAATATTTATATATGTTACAACATGGATAAACCTAAGACATTATGCCAAGTGAAACCAGCTGGACACCAAAGAATAAATATTGTATGATTCCACTTACATGTGGTAGCTATAACAGGAAAATTCATAGAGACAAAAAGAAGACTAGAAATTACTAGAAGAAAGGAAGATAAGGAGGAGTTATTATTTAATGGGAATAGAGTTTATGTTGGGTATGATGACAAGGTTTTGGTATAGATAGCTGTGATGAGTACATACATACATACACAGCATTGTGAATGTAATTAATGCCACTGAACTCTACATTACAAATTATTAAGATAATAAATACCATGTTATATATTTTTCACTACAATTTTTAAAAGCTTTTTAAAAAGGGAGGAAGAAATAAACAGTTCCTCAGACAAATAAAAATTGGTCAACAGATTCTAAAATTTATGTGATAATGGAAATGGAAAGGACCCACAATGGCCAAGAAATTTTGAAAAAGAACAAAGTTGGGGGGAATTATACTACTTGACTTCAAAACTTGCTATAAAGCTAACAGAATTAAGAAAGTACAATAATGCTGTAAGAACAGACATGTTGATTATTGGAGCAGACAGTCCAAAAATATGCCCATGCATATGCAGCCATTTGATTTCTCAGCACAAGGACCATAGTAATTTCATGATGTTAGAAAACTGGATCCATATGATAGAAACAAAAAAAGAATCTTGACTCTTATTTCACACTATAACAAGAAAGTCCTTCGGGACGAGCTACAAGGACACAATGTCTAAGACAAAACATCAAATAAAAAACACAACCATTTCCTTTATTGAAAATACATTTCTTGTGTAAGAATTTGTATGTGTTATAATAGATTTCAACCAACTGTAAGTTATAACTGTGTGTGTGTGCGTGTGTGTGTGTGTGTGTGGTGTATACAGGAAGACATGGAATTAGTCACATATAGTTAATACTAATATGACTTTTGAAGGGCATTGAAGAAAATATGTTTAAGGCAGCTTAGAAGTTCAAATGAGATGATCTCCTAAACACAGTCAGTTGTATTCAGTAATGCTTTTAAGTTCTTCAACCACTTCATAATAGATTTATTTTTATACAAGTTTAGAGAAGTTAAATTATACTGATATGGATTTACCTAAAAACTATTATCAACCACCTTTCTTATCAAATATTATGTCAAATCATAGAGCTAAAAGTAAAAATCTTCCCAAGAATGATATTCAGACAATTGGCTAAACCTTTAAAAGAATAGAAGATCAAAGATCATACCAGGTTTTTCCCCTATAAATAACCAACTCAAGGACAATACAAGTTAAAGATATGAGCAGTTCTATTGTCTCTTCCATGTTTTCCTGAAAATCTAATTATATAAAATTTGAGAGATATGTATAATATCCTAACACACAGTGAAAAGGGGACAAAATTATAACTGGCTTGACCATTCAATAGAAGTGGTATGCTGCTAAATTTTTTAATTAAAAATGTATAAATATGAGTGCCTTGGCATTTCCTACAACACAAAAAAGTTGCTGTAACTCACACAGAAAAACTGGAAGTGATTTTGAAGTCCTCACTACTCTAAAAACACTTTTAATTAATACAGAATATTGAAGGTCACCATAAAGGATTGAAAGAAAAAAAATTAAAGGCAGTGTTTTAAAGTGCTTGTTTTCTAATCCTGTCTCTGCCACTTATCAGCTCTGTGAAGTTGAGAAAATTATCTACCTCTCTGTTCTGCAGATTTTTCATCCGCAGAATGAAGATAACATTGCCTAGTGCATATATTTATTAAAAAGATTAAATGAACTTTAATTTCTCTCATGAGTGTCTTGTAGTTTTCAGAGTATAAGTCTTGGTTAGATTTATTCCCAGGTATTTTCTTTTTGATGCAATTGTAAAAGAAATTGTTTTCCTGACTCCTCTTTCTCCTTGTTCATTTTTAGTATATAGGAATGCAACAGATTTCTGTGTTTTAATTTCATATCCTGCAACTTTCCTGAATTCAGTTATTAGCTCCAGTAGTTTTTTGGTGGATTATTTAGGATTTTCTATGCACAATATCCTGTAATCTGCAAATAGTGAGAGTTTAATTTCTTCCTTACCAGTTTGGATGCCTTTTATCTCTTTGCGTTTGATTGCTGTGGCTAGAACCTCCAGTACTATGTTGAATAAAAGTGGTGAGAGTGGGCATTCTTGTCTTCTTCCCGATCTTAGAGGAAAAGCTTTCAGCTTTTCACTGTTAAGTATGTTGACTAAAGGTTTGTCATATACGGTGTTTATGTTGTGGTACATACACTTTCTACCCATTTTGAGAGTTTTTATCATGAATAGATGTTAAATATTGTCAAATATTTTTCAGCATCTATTGATGCAATCATGTAGTTCTTATCCTTTTTTTGTTAATATGATGTATGATATTGATTTATGAATATTGTACCATCCTTGCATCCCTGGAATAAATTCTACTTGGTCATGAAGGGTGATCTTTTGATGTATTTTTGGACTTCATTTACTAATATTTTGTTTAGGATTTTTGCATCTATGTTCATCAGGAATATTGGTCTATAATTTTCTTTTTTGTGGTGTCTTTGTCTGGTTTTGGTATTAGAGTGAAGCTGGCCTCATAGAATGAATTTGGAAATATTCCCTCCTCTTCTACTTTTTAGAATACTTAAAGAAGGATGGGTATTAGCTCTTCTTTAAATATTTGGTACAATTTGATTGCGAAGCTGTCTGGACTTGGAGTTTTGTTTTGGAGAAGTTTTTTGATTACCAATTTGACTTCATTGCTGGTAATTGTTCTGTTCAGATTTTTCTATTTCTTCCAGGGTCAGTCTTCGAAGGTTGTATTTTTCTAGGAAGTTGTTCATTTCTTCTAAGTTGTCTAATCTATTGGTATATAATTTTTCATAGTATTCTCTAGCAATTCTTTGCATTTTTGTGCTACCCTATGTTTATCACTGCACTATTTGCAACAGCCAAGATATGGAAGTAACCTAAGTGTCCGTCAACAGATAAATGGATAAAGAAGATGTGGTACATATACACAATGGAATATTATTCAGCCATAAAAAGAAAAGAAATCCTGCCATTTGCAACAACATGGGTGGATCTAGAGGGTATAGTGCTCAGTGAAATAAGCCAGGTGGAGAAAGACAAATATCATATTATTTCATTTATTTGTGGAAGATAAAAACAAAGCAAAACAGAAGGAACAAAACAGGATTAGATTCATAGACACTGAGAAGTGACTAGTGGTTACCAAGGGTGAGCGGAGTGGGCAGAGGGGAAAGAGGGGAACAACTGAACCACTGTGATGTACATTTGATTTTTTTTAATGATTAAATGAACTAACAGTGTGTGTAAAGCACTCATTACAGTGTCTAGCACACAGCAAGCATAAGTGTTAGCTATTATCATTATTACATGATGATTCACCTGGAAAATGCCAAGGAAAACAGGTTTCTCAAAATTTACACAAAATGCTTAGGAAGGCAGATTTGGCAAATAGTCTGATTCCAGTTTTGACGTTTGACTACTGACAGCCATGCCCACCACTCTTCCTTCCCTTCTTGCCCCACAGCTGAGCAAGCTGGTAAGAAAGTACAAGTGCTCCCTACTTTGGTACAAATTCAATCCCCACAGGCTGGACCCAGACATGGGAAACCCACCACCCACTCACCAGAAAAATCCCAAGCCAGTTTCCTTTCCCTGCTCTCTCAAGCCACTTTCAGAGCAGATTAAGAGATCTACCCCTGCTCTCCCCCAAAAGTCTCATTATATGAATAAATTTTCCATACCCACTTGGTGTATTTGTGGTATCACAGTCTCAGTTTCAAAACCAAATTCTCAGTGGGATCCATCCTCCTTCAGTGTAAGGTTTTCTTTTCTTTTTTTATTAAGGTATTATTGATATACACTCTTATAAAGGTTTCATATGAAAAACAATGTCGTTACTACATTCACCCATATTATTGAATCCACCTACATACCCCATTCCAGTCACTGTCCATCAGTGTAGTTAGAAGTCACAGAGTCACTATTTGCCTTCTCTGTGCTACACTGTCTTCCTCATGATCCCCCACACCATGTGTACTAATCATAATACCCCTCTATCCCCTTCTCCCTCCATCCCCAACCACACCCCCAACCCCTCCCCTTTGGTAACTGCTAGTCCCTTCTTGGAGTCTGAGTCTCCCACTGTTTTGTTCCTTCAGTTTTACTTCGTTGTTATACTCCACAAATGAGAGAAATCATTTGGTACTTGTCCTTCTCCGCCTGGCTTATTTCACTGAGCATAATGTCCTCCAGCTCCATCCATGTTACTGCAAATGGTAGGATTGTTTCTTTCTTATGGCTGAATAGTATTCCATTGTGTATATGTACCACCTCTTCTTTATCCATTCATCTACTGATGGACACTTAGGTTGTTTCCACAGCTTGGCTATTGCAAATAGTGCTGCAATAAAAATAGGGGTGCATATGTCTTTTTTTATCTCAGAACTTGTATTCTTCAGGTAAATTCCTAGGAGTGGAATTCCCTGGTCAAATGCTATTTCTATTTTTAATTTTTTCAGGAACCTTCATATTGCTTTCCACAATGGTTAAACTAGCTTACATTCCCACCAGCAGTGAAGGAGGGTTCCCCTTCCTCCACATCCTCACCAACATTTGTTGTTCTTAGTCTTTTCGATGCTGGCCATCCCTACTGGTGTGAGGTGATATCTCATTGAGATTTTAATTTTAATTTCCCTGATAATGAGTGATGTGAAGAATCTTTCCATGTTCCTGTTGACCATCTGAATCTCTTCTTTGGAGAATTGTCTGTTCATATCCTGCACCCATTATTTTAATTTGGTTATTTGCTTTTCGGGTGTTGAGGCATGTGAGTTCTTTATATATTTTGGATGTTAACCCCTTGTTGGATATGTCAAATACAAATATATTCTCCCATACTGTAGGATGCCTTTTTGTTCTGCTGATGGTGTCCTTTTCTGTACAGAAGCTTTTTAGCTTGATGTAGTTCCATGTGTTCACTTTTGCTTTTGTTTCCCTTGCCTGAGGATATGCATTCAGGAAAAAGTTGCTCATGTTTACGTTCAGGAGATTTTTGCCTATGTTGTCTTCTAAGAGTTTCACAGTTTCACGACTTACATTCAGGTCTTTGGTCCATTTCAAGTTTACTTTTGTGTATGGGGTTAGACAATAATCCAGTTTCATTCTCTTGAATGTAGCTGTCCAGTTTTGCCAACACTAGTTGTAGCAGAGGCTGTCATTGCCCCATTGTATGTCCATGGCTCCTTTATTGTCCATTAATTGACCATATCTGCTTGGGTTTTTACCTGGGCTCTCTAGTCTGTTCCATTGGTCTATGGTTCAGTTCTTGTACCAGTACCAAATTGTCTTGATTACTCTGGCTTTGCAGTAGTGCTTCAAGTCAGGGAGCATAATCTCCCCTGCTTTATTTTTCCTTCTCAGGATTGCTTTGCCTATTCAGGGTCTTTTGTGGTTCCATATGAATTTTAGAACTATTTGGTCTAGTTCGTCAAAGAATGCTGTCGGTATCTTGATAGGGATTGCATTGAATCAGTAGATTATTTTAGGCAGGATGGCCGTTTTGACAATATTAATTCTTCCTACCATGAGCCCGGGATGTGTTTCCATTTATTGGTATCTTCTTTAATTTCTCTCATGAGTGTCTTGTAGTTTTCAGAGTATAGGTCTTTCCTTTCCTTTGTTAGGTTTATTCCTAGGTTTTTTTTTTATGCAATTGTGAATGGAATTCCTTTCCTGATTTCTCTTTCTGGCAGTTCATCATTAGCACATAGGAATGAAACAGATTTCTGTGTATTAATTTTGTATCCTTCAACTTTGCTGAATTCAGATATTAGATCTAGGAGTTTTGGAGTAGATTCTTTAGGGTTTTTTTTGTACAATATCATGTCATCTGTAAATAGTGACAGTTTAACTTCTTTACAAATCTGGATGTCTTTTATTTATTTGTGTTGTCTGATTGCCATGGCTAGGACCTCCTGAACTATTTTGAATAAAAATGAGGACAGTGGGCATTCTTGTCTTGTTCCCAATCTTAAAGGAAAGGCTTTCATCTTTTTCTGTTAAGTATGATGTTGGCTGTGGGTTTGTCATATATGGCCTTTATTATGCTGAGGTATTTGCCCTCTATACCCATTTTGTTGAGAGCTTTTATTATGAATGAATGGTGAATTTTGTTGAATGCTTTTTCAGCATCTATGGAGATGATTGTGTGGTTTTAGTCCTTTTTGTTGATGTGGTGGATGATGTTGATGAATTTTCGAATATTGTACCATCCTTGGAATAAACCGTACTTGATCATGTTGGATGATCTTTTTTATGTATTTTTTTAATTCAGTTTGCTATTATTTTGTTGAGTATTTTTGCATCTTTGTTCATCAAGGATATTGGTCTGTAATTTTTTGGGGGGTGTTTTAGCATGGTTTTGATATTAGAGTGATCCTGGCTTCACAGAATGAGTTTGGAATTATTCCCTCTTCTACTCTTTGGAAAACTTTAAGGAGGATGGGTATTACGTCTTCACTAAATGTTTTTTAAAATTCAGTGGTGAAGCCATCTGCTCCAGGGGTTTTGTTCTTAGGTCGTTTTCTGATTACCAATTCAATTTCATTGCTGGTAACTGATCTGTTCAGATTTCCTGTTTTATCCTGGGTCAATCTTGGAAGGTTGTATTTTTCTAGAAAGTTGTCCATTTCTTCCAGGTTATCTAGTTTGTTAGCATATAATTTTTCATAGCATTCTCTAATAATTCTTTGTAATTATGTTGTGTCTGTAGTGATTTTTTCCTTTCTCATTTCTGATTCTGTTTATGTGTATAGATTTTCTTTTTTGCTTGATAAGTCTGGCTAGGGGGTTATCTGTTCTGTTTATTTTCTCAAGGAACCAGCTCTTGCTTTCATTGATTCTTTCTACTGTTTTATTCTCTCAATGTTATTTATTTATGCTAATCTTTACTATGTCCCTCCTTCTACTGACTTTGGGCCTCATTTGCTCTTCTTTTTCTAGTTTTGTTAATTGTGAGCTTAGACTATTCATATGGGATTGTTCTTCTCTCCTGAGGTAGGCCTGTACTGCACTCTATTTCCCTCTTAGCACTACCTTTGCTGCATCCACAGATTTTGTGGTGTGGAATTATTGTTGTCTTTGTCTCCATATATTGCTGGATCTCCGTTTTTCTTTGGTCACTGATCCTTTGATTATTTAGGAGCATGTTGTTAACCCTCCAATTGTTTGTGAGCTTTCTCATTTTCTTTCTGTAATTTATTTCTAGCTTTATACCTTTGTGGTCTGAGAAGCTGGTTAGTACAATTCCAATCTTTTTTAATTTACTGAGGCTCTTTTTGTGGCCTAGTACATGATATATTCCTGAAAATGTTTCATGTGCACTTGAGTAGAATGTGTATCCTGCTGCTTTGGGATGTAGATGTCTATTTGGTCCATCTGTTCTAATGTGTTGTTCAGTGCCTCTGTCTCCTTATTTATTTTCTGTCTGGTTGATCTGCCCTTTGGAGTGAGTGGAGTGTTGAAGTCTCCTAGAATGAATGCATTGCATTCTATTTTTCCCCTTTTAATTCTGTTAGTATTTGTTTCACATATTTAGGTGCTCCTGTGTTGAGTGCATAGATATTTATAATGGTTATATCCTCTTGTTGGATTTACCCCTTTATCATTATGTAATGTCCTTCTTTGTCTCTTGTGACTTTCTTTGTTTTGAAGTCTATTTTGTCTGATACAGGTACTGCGACTCCTATTTTTCTCCATATTAGTTTCATGAAATACCTTTTTCCATCACTTTACTTTCAGTCTGTGTATGTCTTTGGGTTTGAAGTGAGTCTCTTGTAAGCCGCATATAGACAGACCTTGTTTCTTTAATTCATTCAGTGACTCTAAGTCTTTTGATTGGTTCATTCAGACCATTTACATTTAGGGTGATTATCAATAGGTATGTACTTATTGTCATTGCAGGCTTTAGATTCATGGTTACCAAAGGTTCAAGTGTAACCTCCTTACTATCTAAGAGTCTAACTCAACTCACTTGGTATGCTATTATAAACACAACTTAAAGGTTCTTTTTCTCCTTTTTCTTCCTCCTGTATTCTTTATATATTAGGTATCATATTCTGTACTCTTTGTCTATGCTTTGACTGACTTTGAGGATAGCTGATTTAATTTTGCATAGGCTTAGTAATTGTTCTACTCCCTTTACTGTGGTTTTATTACCTCTGGTGACAGCTATTTAGCCTTAGGAACACTTCCATCTATAGTCATCCCTCCAAAATACACCATAGAGATGGTTTGTGGGATGTAAATTCTCTCAACTTTTGCTTATCTGGAAATTGTTTAATTCCTCTTTCAAATTTAAATGAGAACCTTGCTGAGTAGAGTATTCTTCATTCGAAGCTCTTCTTCTTCATGGCATTAAATATATCATGACACTCCCTTCTGGACTGTAAGTGTTCTGCTGAGAAGTCTGATGATAGCCTGATGGGCTTTTATGTGATCTTTTTCTCCTGGCTGCTTTTAATAGTCTGTCCTTATCCTTGATCTTTGTCATTTTAATTATTATATGTCTTGGTGTTGTCTTCCTTGGGTCCCTTGTTTTGAGAGATCTGTGCACCTCCATGGCCTGAGAGACTATATTCTTCCCCAGATTGGGGAACTTTTTAGCACTTCCTTCCTCAAAGACACTTTCTACCCCTTTTTCTCTCTCTTCTTCTTCTGCTACCCCTATAACATGAATATTGTTCCGTTTGGATTGGTCACACAGTTCTCTCAATATTCTTTCATTCCTAGAGTCCTTCTTTTCTCTCTGTGCCTCAGCTTCTTTGTATTCCTCTTCTCTAATTTCTATTAAATTTATTATCTTCTCCACCATATCTAATCTGCTTTTAAACCCTCCCTCCACTGTATTCTGTAATGATTGGATCTCCATCCTAAATTCGTTCCTGATTTCTTGAATATTTTTCTCTACCTCCATGAGCATGTTTATGATTTTTATTTTGAAATCTTTTCCTGTTGATTGATGAGTTCAGTTTCATTTGACCCTTTTTCTTGTGTTTGTGGGATTTTGGTTTAAAACAGGTTCCTTTGACATTTCATATGTGTATGCGCCACACTCTAGTGCTCAGAATCTCTGCTCTCTGGAACTGCTCAGCCCCTGGAGCAATGTCAGAGCTTGCAGGGGAGCAGTGCTGCTGCCTGGTGGGAGAAAATATCTGTTTTCTGCTTTCTGTCTGCTCTGCCTCTCTCCACTGCCAGAACCAGTGGGCCGAACACACAGGTGTAAGCCTCTACGCTTTGCTTTTGTAGGTGCCATAAGTGGGGCTTCCCTCTGGCTTGCTGACACCAGGGCAAGGGCTGCTGGTTTGCAAGCCATGTGCAGGCTAGCTGGGAGGAAGTTGCAGCAGGCTATGTACCACGGTGGGGGTCCTTGGAGCTGCTTAGCCACCCAGTGGGATGGAGTGCCTGAAGTTCCTGAAAGTTCCCAACCTGCTGAGCAGAGTGAGTCCAGACAAATTTGGCTACCTTTCCTTTCACCTGAGCAGTAAGCTCATTGCAATCCTTGTCCCTTTAGCAGCCCTCTCACCGTAAGGAATTTTTTCAGACTGCCCGCCTTTCTTTTGTCCCAGAGCAGCTGGATATGGATCTGTTTTCCACAAGTGGCTGTAGTCTCTTTCTGTCCAGATATTTCACCTGTCTTAGCTTTCCAACCCCACTAATCATCAGAGCACCATGCAATGTAGGTTTGTGCTCCCAGAGCAGATCTCCAGGGCTAGGTGTCCAGAAGTCCCAGACCTCTACTCCCTCCCCACTCCATTTATCTTCGTCCTGGTGGGTGAAGTCCTTGGGTCCTGCCAGATAATGGCTTTGGTATATCACCCTTTTCCATGAGGTCTGTTCTTTTCTCCAGGTATATGCAGTCTGGTGCAGCCTTCTTTCCTGTTGCTGTTTTAGGATTAGTTGTATTAATTATATTTTCATATTATATGTGGTTTGGGGAGGAGGCCTCTATCTCACCTCTCACACCTCCATCTTTAATATTCTTCCTATGTAAGGTTTTCCATAGAGGAACTAATCCTAAGAAAAACTTAACTATAGAGAGGGTTGAAGAATGTTATGAGAAAGCCAAGAAATCAACTGAAAGATTCTCTAAGAGGCATATATTATGACGTTAAATATGTTTTTGAGTATCTGAAAAGCAACTATTATAAGTATTTTAAGCCTTCTAAAATAATTAGTAGCAATAAAGTGAAAAACAATTAACAGGATTTGAGTTTCTGCATTTCACAGGCCTCAAGAAGTTATCAAAATATTCACAGAATATACTTAGTAAAAGGTTATGGGAAGGAATTCTATACTCTTATTTCTAAATTCAAGTTCCATTTTTAAAACAGTAGTACAGAATATTTTAATTACATTTTTAAAAAGATTTTCTTATTTCACCAAGTTTTGTATTCCACTGATTTTACTTAAATTTTAATTGACTAAAAATAACCTACATCAGTGTTTGTATTAGACCTAAAAAAAATTGTTGTAAGGAAAAAGCCACACAAAAAGAGAGGGACTGGAGGAAAATACACCAAAATGTTAACCAGAACTATTTCTTGGTGGCATAATTATAGATAACTTATATTTCCCTTTACAGCTTTCCATGCTTTCTAGAGTGTCAACTAAAAGCAAATTATTTACATATTGATGCAGTTTTGTTGCTGCTGTAATTTTGTTTTGCTTTTGCCACAATCAATGTGCAAATGTGAATAGCAATTGTCAGTGTGAGCACTGAGTGCTTGGGAATCTCAGAAAAATTTTTATCTGTTGTAAAAAAGCACACGAATATGTATAGTTAGATCATCTATAATCACACTACTTATAAAGACCAATCAGAAAAGTTCTTATTTTAATTCTATGAATTATGATTAACACAGATATAATTTAAATGTGTACCTATATATTTACAGATTAATATACTCTGATGATCATAATTTCAATGGATCAAATTAAGTCTGTGTGGATGAAAAAAGCACAAGATCAAAGTTACAGTTTATGAAATGGAACAATTCTGAAAGATGGAAATACTGTCTCAAATATAAAAATCACCGTGCCCATTCATATGGATCGCATATGTTTTAGGTATTCCTTCAGGTGTTTTATCCTTGCTCTCATCTCTTTCTCTTACTTTGCTAACTTCCCATAACTAATACTTTCACATACCCTTATATATTACAAAGTGCTTTTTACATATGCTTGTGATTAAGGGTCACCATTCATATTATCCAAATACTGATAATTCAGCAGAGTTTCAGATGGTCTATAGCTAATTCCTTATATCAGTGATATTATAATTTGATATCAATATTTTGTTCCTGGTGAAATGAATGAATGTATGTGTACTTAAAAATTAGAAATCAACTTACTGGCATGTCTCCAGTGCATACCATTTATTACAGAGTTTATAAATCATTCTTATACATTAGGACATTAAAGCCAAAGCAATTCCAATTTTCCCCAAAACACTACATAAGACTTAAAACCTGGGGCAGTGCCAACCAACCAAAGAAACAAGATACCTTCCTTTAGCAGTGTACACCAAGGTTACTGTCAAGAGAGAGTATCCCTTCCCTCAGGTGAAAAGGGAAAGTCAGGTAGCCACCCATCTCTTTAAAGAGACAAGAGAAATAGGAATACTTCCCATGTGGAAATGGCAGAGAAATAATCCAGTTCTGCAGCAGATCTCTCTGCCATGTACATTCTCCATTGATAAACGTATCTATAAGAAGTCATTTATCAGTTTAATAAGCACCAAAAGTAGGCTTGTACCCAGCATTTTTTATTCCAAACAGTTGTGAAAATGGCAGAAGGTTCTAAATAGGCAGAAAGTAATTTAAGGAAGCTTTGATATAATGAGTTGTAAGAAATACATATTTGGTCATTCATATGACCAAATATATATTTCCCAGGTGTATTTGGTCTTCATCCACAGTTCCTGAAAACACTGCAGAGTCTGAAAGGTGAAGTGGGTGTTTTTTCATGTTAATGAGAGATTTTTGGACCCCCACCCAAGGTCAGGGGCTGGAGACTCAATCAGCCAATGGCCAATAATTTAGTCAATCATGATTATACACAGTGAAGCCCTCACAAAAACCCAGAAAGAGTTTACTGCTCGCTCTCTGCTCTGCTGGGTTTGGTCCTGCTTCTCACTCAGGCAGAGCCTCTATGCTTGGGGAACCAGAACACCTCCAGGTACCACTGAGCCAGGCCCCAAGCTCCTGGAGAACAGAAACTCCTTTATTTGGGACCTGGCCCTATGTCTCCCTTGATGGCTATTAACTTGCATCCTTTATTAAACTAGTAGATGTGTTTTCCTGAGTTCTGTGAGACAGTCTAGCAAATTAATCAAACCTATGGGGGAGGTTGTAGGAAACTGCAATTCTTAGCCAGTAGGTCAGAAGCACTGGGAACTGCCTGGGGCTTGCAACCAGTGTCTGGAATGTAGTGTGGAGGGCAGTCTTGTAGGACAAGCCCTTAACCTGTGGAATCTGGTGCTGTTGCCAGGCAGAAAGCATCAGAATTGAGTTCTCCAACACCCTGCTGGTGTTTGAGAATTGCTTGGTGTTAGTATGTGTGGGAAGACCCCCTCTCACATACTTACACACATTGGAATCAGGTTGGGAACCCAAACGGAGTTACACTACTATTACTGCTGTATATAATATTGTTTTTGTTATACATATATGTAGGAAAAGACTACACCATCCCATCTGGTATCAAAGGAGAGGGACTAACAGAAGCAAAGACAGAAACTGTGACATGCTTCCCCAGTGTATAAAAATGGCATATGTCCTGGAGGTTTTGACTTAATCTTTCTTTGATCTTGAGGGTATGTGTAATACATAGCTACCCAGCATTTACTTCCTACACTGCTATTAGGTTATAATTCTTAAATTATGCTTAAATTACCTCCCCTATTAATTTTAAAAAGCAAACATCTTTACAATTCTGTAATAATTTTTAACAAAAAAACTGAAAGGAAGGAGCGACACACAGCAGCAATTCACCGGAGAGTTCCACTTTATTGGGGAAAAGTACTAGGTTATATAGGGAGGACATAAGCTGATTGAGGTGTCACTTCAACGGGACTGGTGGCTATTGGCCAGGTGCTGGGATTGGCGGGGGGAGAGAGGTGATTGGGCCTCAGGTGGCACCGGCGGGAACTAAAGACCCGGAAGAGAAGCAGGAAGTTCGCCATCTTACGGGTGGGGGCCCTTCAAAAACCATAGACTACATTAGAGCAAAGAATTGAACAAAAAAAAGAAAGTAAAGCAATTACAGGGATTAGCTACAGAGAAGTGGTCGGTAAGACCGTGGTGGTCACATGTCATACATGATTGTTAAGAGAGGCAGTCTCACGCTCACAGCCCTTCTACCCTGCTCAGCCACTTAAGAATGAACCTTGAGTCTGGAACACTTCCTTACCAACATAAAGAACCTACACAGCCTATATCAAACTAATCACCTTGTGTAGGAATATATTTCCCTGTCTCAGGCTCAATCTGTGCTCCTCTGTTCCGCTTAAGGTAGTACTTCAATGGCCCTCAGACAGGTTCCCAGCTTTCAGTATTCAGACACAGGGGAGGGTCAGGGTCTTCCTCCTTCAACACAAGAGTAGTGATATGAGCCATTTGTCCTGCATTAGCTGTCAGGGGGACCTCAAGCCTTGGGGACAAATGCACACTACTGGAGCTGATCTTTATTTCTTCTCTATGTGAGAAGCATTTTTCCACCGTGCTTGACTGTGTTGATTTCCTTGGTGTCTCTGATACCAAGATGCAGTGGGCAGAATTATTTGGACTGTTATTCCTGGTAGCTGGCATAATGATGAGTTTAGCTATCCTCCATGTAGTAGGAGTGTCCTGTCCCTGCCATCTTCCCCTGATCCCCCACCCCACTGTTAATCAATGCATGGTGTTCTGCTTAACAATAACAGTATTAAGTAATCCCTCCCCATCTTTTCTAACTACCACAACAGTTCTCAAAGTATGATCCGTGAACCATAATGAGTTCCCCAAGCCCTTTCATTTTTACAATGTGAAAACGACTTTCTTAATACAGGTTTCCCCCACTTTATGAAAATAGAGCGCTCCTATTCATAAGCCAAAATGAAGCAATTACCATTAATTTATATGAAAAAATCTTTGAGTGTTCCCAAACCCCAAAAATAACCTCTTAGGTTTTTATGATACCTTAGGATACATCTTGCTAACAGATGCACAAAATAAACTGAGATAAAGTACAGATGCTCACAGACACACTTCAGTGCGCTGGCAGATTGATGCTGATATGCTGAACCGAGTTTCCAGGGAAGGAGCTTGGCAGGCCCACCCCTGCTGCTTGGGGTGCAAGCTACCTCTATAACATCTCACTGCAAAACAAATGCTGAGCACTATTTTCACTTTTCACCTTCTTTCATAAAAGTGTAAATTCTCTTCAGATTTCTTTCAGTTAGCAAAAACAGGTACTTAATGTAGGTCTTTTGTAGGAGTGAAAGGGCATTATGGGAACTTTAAAAAATTGAGGGATACCTGTCACATAAAGATGCTTTGTGTTCTTTTGGCTGTGTTGACACTGCATTGGTGGTGCAAAATCAAAGGTGGTATAACTGTTGGCACCTTAGCACAAATCACAACAACGGCACCAAACTGTACAAGCAGTCCTTGTACCCTTCACTGCTATGCACTCACAGTAAACAGACTACAGGCTTGTCAAGACATGTAGAAAAGTTTTTAACTCTTCAAAATTATGGGCATATATTCAAACATACATTAAAAGGAAACAATATAATACATATACTAGAAAATTATTTTCTATCCCACATAATTTGATTATACCTAATTTTATCAAACTGCCTGAAATTATGCAAGGTATAAGAGGCCAGTCATAAACCAATTGTACCAAGTAACACAGATGCCATAAATGTTCATGTCCAAATACAATTTGCAAAATTAAAATGAGTAAATAAGAACAGCAAGAACAAAAAAAGAAATGCTCTACACTTACCAGTAAATTACTATACAGAGACTTAAATTACAGCATAAACCAGTGAGTAGTCTCCTGTGATTTCTTATGTGCTCAGCTTCCCAGAAAGCCATACATTTTGGACACTAAAAAAAAATGTGATGACTGATTCCTATATTTCCCCCCAATCATTTTTTTGAAGAAAACAGTTTTCGTATCAAGAAATGATAATAACTTTTACTAAGAGGTAAGATTCTAAGTGTCTTTCCATTATGTTCCACCCAGTCATATCTCAATTGCAATAGAAATGTGTAAGCTCAAAATGTCTCTTCTGACATCACAAAGTATAACTTTGCTCTAAAATATCAGGCTACATAAAAGGCTTTTTCATCACAACATTTTAAGATGTAAACTCCATTTGTCATTTATTCCTTCTTTTCTGCCTTCTTTGAGTTCTCTATTTTGAAACTACTTTGGTTACTTAATTCTACCAAAGTTCTGAGACTATACATGAGAAATTCATCATAAATTAGCAGCTATGTATTCAGACTGGGTCTCTTTATCTTTCCTGATTTTAGCTCAGATGACATTAGCCACAAGACAGAAAGACCCTTTAAGCAAGAGAGCCCCTTTAGCAGCAGTTACCCAGCTTCTTCAAACAGTGTGCTTGCACGAAGCTACAGTAATCAAAAGAGTATGGTACTGTCACAAGAACAGACCCATAGACAAATGGAAGAGAATAGAGAGCCCAGATATAAACCCATGCATATATGATCAATTAAAAAATGATAAAGGAGCCATGAATTTACAATGGGGAAAAGACAGCCTCTTAACAACTGGCATTGGGAAAACTGGACAGCTACATGCAAGAGAATGAAATTAGATTACTTTCTAACTCCATACACAAAAGTAAACTCGAAATGGATCAGAGCCCTGAATGTAAGATATGAAACCATAAAACTCTTAGAAGAAAACATAGGCAAAAATCTCTTGAACAGGAGCTCGCAGCAAGATGGTGGCGTGAGTAGGGCAGCTGAAATCCCCTCCCAAAATCACATATATTTTTGAAAATACAACAAATACAACTATTCCTAAAAGACAGACCAGACGATACAGTACAACAGCCAGGCTACATCTACACCTGCAAGAACCCAGTGCCTCATGAAGGGGGTAAGATACAAGCCATGGCCCGGTGGGACCCAAGTGTGCCCGAACCCCAGCTCCCCGGTGGGAGGAGAGGAGTCAGAGTGGGGAGGGAGAGGGAGCACAGGACTGCTAAATACTCAGCCTTAGTCATCCACACTGGGAGTGCAGACACACAGTGCATGGTGAGCTGGATATTAGAGAATTGGAACAGTAAAATTGGAAAGCCGGTCCCTGCAACCAGCTCCCATGGGACAAAAGAAAAGAGAGTGCTTTATGAAAGTCTTAAAGGGACAGGAGCCTCACAGCTGGATGGAAGCATCCAGGCACATTCAGCCCAGCAGGTGGGAATCCTGGGAAACTCTGGTTGCCCTAATGCCCTGGGCGACAGCACAGCTCTGAAGCCCTGCACAGCGATAAACAGCCTCCCGCTGGTTCCCCCTCTAGTGCCACCCCACCATAGTGGAGCACCAGCCTGAGGCTGGCCACGCCCACAACACCCACACAGAGCTGTCTCTGCAGCTGCCCAGGCCAGACTTAGAGGTGCAGTCAGCGTGCAGCTGCCCAGGACAAGCCACTAGGGGTCGCTGTTCCCACAGGAAGGGAAGGCAACTGGCAAGGACAAACAGACTTTGTTCTCCCAGCTGATACATGTGCCAACTGCCCACGACTACCTCTATCACCATGAAAAGGCAGAAGAATTTGGTCCAGACCAAAATCACAGACACAACCCCTGAGAAGGAGCCTAGGGAGATAGATTTAACCAGTCATCCTGAAAAAGAATTCAAAATAAAGGTCATAACCATGCTGATTGAGCTGCAGAGAAATATGCAAGAGCTAACGGATGAAGTTGGGAGGGAGACTACAGAAATAAAACAATATCGGGGGAGGGGCGGAAGATGGCAGCGTGAGTAGAGCAGCGGAAATCTCCTCCCAAAACAACATATATCTATGAAAATATAACAAAGACAACCCTTCCTAGAATAAAGACCAGAGGACACAGGACAATATCCAGACCACATCCGCACCTGAGAGAACCCAGCGCCTCGCGAAGGGGGTAAGATACAAGCCCCGGCCCCGCGGGAGCCGAGCGCCCCTCCCCCCAGCTCCCGGCGGGAGAAGAGCAGGCAGAGCGGGAGGGAGACGGAGCCCAGGACTGCCGAACACCCAGCCCCCGCCATCCTGGCCAGAGCGAAGACACAGTATGTGCCCAGGGGGCCCTGGATGCTAGGGAAACAAGGCAGCAAGAACAGTGAGCAGGCACTGGAGGCTGGGCAACATAGGACATAAGAAAAGCGCGCGATCAATTTTTTTTTTTGCTTTTTTGCTGTTTTGTTTTGGCGAGCGCTTTTTGGAAGTCTTAAAGGGATAGGGACCCCAATACTAGGGAAACAGGGCAGAAAGACCGGTGAGCAGAGGCCTGAGGCTGGCACCGGAGAATAAAGAAAAACGAACGACCACCTTTTTTTTTTTTTAATTAAAAACTTTTTTTTTTTTTTTTTACTTAAAAAATTTTTTTTCTTTTTTTTTTTTTTCTTGGTGGGCGTTGTTTTGTTCTGGCGGGTGCTTTTTGGAAGTCTTAAAGGGGCAGGGCGGGTCACTTAATCCAGAGGTAGGGAATACAGGATCTCTGGGCACCCTAACCCCTGGGCTGCAGGGAGCAGGGAGGCCCCTTACGGAGATAAATAGCCTCCCAGCAGCTCCTGCTCCAACGCGACTCCACCATTTTGGAGCAGCTGCCCGAGCCAGGCCACGCCCACAGCAACAGCGGAGATTAACTCCATAGCAGCCGGGCAGGAAGCAGAAACCCTGTCTGCGCGCAGCTGCCCAGCACAAGCCACTAGAGGTCGCTGTTCTCCCAGGAGAGGAGGGCCACAAACCAACAAGAAAGGAAGTCCTTCCAGCCATCACTTGTCCCAGTTCTGCAGACTATTCCTATCACCATGAAAAGGCAAAGCTACAGGCAGACAAAGATCACAGAGACAACACCAGAGAAGGAGACAGACCTAACCAGTCTTCCTGAAAAAGAATTCAAAATAAGAATCATAAACACTCTGACAGAGATGCAGAGAAATACGCAAGAGAAATGGGATGAAGTCCGGAAGGAGATCACAGATGCCAGAAAGGAGATCGCAGAAATGAAACAAACTCTGGAAGGGTTTATAAGCAGAATGGATAGGATGCAAGAGGCCATTGATGGAATTGAAACCAGAGAACAGGAACGCATAGAAGCTGACATAGAGAGAGACAAAAGGATCTCCAGGAATGAAACAATATTAAGAGAACTGTGTGACCAATCCAAAAGGAACAATATCCGTATTATAGGGGTCCCAGAAGAAGAAGAGAGAGGAAAAGAGATGGAAAGTATCTTAGAAGAAATAATTGCTGAAAACTTCACCACACTGAGGGAGGAAGTAATCGAACAGACCACGGAAATACACAGAACCCCCAACAGAAAGGATCCAAGAAGGGCAACACCAAGACACATAATAATTAAAATGGCAAAGATCAAGGACAAGGAAAGAGTGTTAAAGGCAGCTAGAGAGAAAAAGGTCACCTATAAAGGGAAACCCATCAGGCTAACGTCAGATTTCTCAACAGAAACCCTACAGGCCAGAAGAGAATGGCATGATATATTTAATACAATGAAACAGAAGGGCCTTGAACCAAGGATACTGTATCCAGCACGACTATCATTCAAATATGACGGTGGGATTAAACAATTTGCAGACAAACAAAAGCTGAGGGAATTTGCTTTCCGCAAACCACCTCTACAGAACATCTTACAGGGACTGCTCTAGATGGGAGCACTCCTAGAAAGAGCACAGCACAAAACACCCAACATATGAAGATTCGAGGAGGAGGAACAAGAACGGAGAGAAGAAAAGAATCTCCAGACAGTGTATATAACAGCTCAATAAGCGAGCTAAGTTAGGCAGTAAGATACTAAAGAGGATAATCTTGAACCTTTGGTAACCACGAATTTAAAGCCTGCAATGGCAATAAGTACATATCTTTCAATAGTCACCCAAAATGTTAATGGATTGAATGCACCAATCAAAAGACACAGAGTAACAGAATGGATAAAAAAGCAAGATCCATCTATATGCTGCTTACAAGAAACTCACCTCAAACCCAAAGACATGTACAGACTAAAAGTCAAGGGATGGAAAAACATATTTCAAGCAAACAACAGTGAGAAGAAAGCAGGGGTTGCAGTACTAATATCAGACAAAATAGACTTCAAAACAAAGAAAGTAACAAGAGATAAAGAAGGACACTACATAATGATAACGGGCTCAGTCAAACAAGAGGATATAACCATTCTAAATATATATGCACCCAACACAGGAGCACCAGCATATGTGAAACAAATACTAACAGAACTAAAGGGGGATATAGACTGCAATGCATTCATTCTAGGAGACTTCAACACACCACTCACCCCAAAGGATAGATCCACCGGACAGAAAATAAATAAGGACACGGAAGCACTGAACAACACAGTAGAGCAGATGGATCTAATAGAAATCTATAGAACTCTACATCAAAAAGCAGCGGGATATATATTCTTCTCAAGTACACATGGAACATTCTCCAGAATAGACCACATACTAGGCCACAAAAAGAGCCTCAGAAAATTCCAAAAGATTGAAATCCTACCAACCAACTTTTCAGACCACAAAGGCATAAAACTAGAAATAAACTGTACAAAGAAAGCAAAGAGGCTCACAAACACATGGAGGCTGAACAACACACTCCTAAATAATCAATGGATCAATGACCAAATCAAAATGGAGATCCAGCAATATATGGAAACAAATGACAACAACAACACTAAGCCCCAACTTCTGTGGGACACAGCAAAAGCAGTCTTAAGAGGAAAGTATATAGCAATCCAAGCATATTTAAAAAAGGAAGAGCAATCCCAAATGAATGGTCTAATGTCATAAATATCGAAATTGGAAAAAGAAGAACAGATGAGGACTAAGGTCAGCAGAAGGAGGGACATAATAAAGATCAGAGAAGAAATAAATAAAATTGAGAAGAATAAAACAATAGCAAAAATAAATGAAACCAAGAGCTGGTTCTTCGAGAAAATAAACAAAATAGATAAGCCTCTAGCCAGACTTATTAAGAAGAAAAGAGAGTCAACACAAATCAACAGTATCAGAAATGAGAAAGGAAAAATCACGACGGACCCCACGGAAAGGCAAAGAATTATTGGAGAATACTATGAAAACCTATATGCTAACAAGCTGGGAAACCTAGGAGAAATGGAGAACTTCCTAGAAAAATACAACCTTCCAACATTGACCCAGGAAGAAACAGAAAATCTAAACAGACCAATTACCAGCAACGAAATTGAAGCGGTAATCAAAAAACTACCAAAGAACAAAACCCCCGGGCCAGATGGATTTACCTCGGAATTTTATCAGACATACAGGGAAGACATAATACCCATTCTCCTTAAAGTTTTCCAAAAAATAGAGGAGGAGGGGATACTCCCAAACTCATTCTATGAAGCTAACATCACCCTAATACCAAAACCAGGCAAAGACCCCACCAAAAAAGAAAACTACAGACCAATATCCCTGATGA
Source organism: Manis pentadactyla (assembly GCF_030020395.1). Classification (NCBI taxonomy): domain Eukaryota; kingdom Metazoa; phylum Chordata; class Mammalia; order Pholidota; family Manidae; genus Manis; species Manis pentadactyla. The sequence continues at coordinate 60,515,902 of NC_080034.1, forward strand.
ACGTAGATGCAAAAATACTCAACAAAATATTAGCAAACCGAATTCAAAAATACATCAAAAGGATCATACACCATGACCAAGTGGGATTCATCCCAGGGATGCAAGGATGGTACAACATTCGAAAGTCCATCAACATCATCCACCACATCAACAAAAAGAAAGACAAAAACCACATGATCATCTCCATAGATGCTGAAAAAGCATTTGACAAAGTTCAACATCCATTCATGTTAAAAACTCTCAGCAAAATGGGAATAGAGGGCAAGTACCTCAACATAATAAAGGCCATCTATGATAAACCCACAGCCAACATTATATTGAACAGCGAGAAGCTGAAAGCATTTCCTCTGAGATCGGGAACTAGACAGGGATGCCCACTCTCTCCACTGTTATTTAACATAGTACTGGAGGTCCTAGCCACGGCAATCAGACAAAATAAAGAAATACAAGGAATCCAGATTGGTAAAGAAGAAGTTAAACTGTCACTATTTGCAGATGACATGATACAGTACATAAAAAACCCTAAAGACGCCACCCCAAAACTACTAGAACTGATATCGGAATACAGCAAAGTTGCAGGATACAAAATCAACACACAGAAATCTGTGGCTTTCCTATATACTAACAATGAACCAACAGAAAGAGAAATCAGGAAAACAACTCCATTCACAATTGCATCAAAAAAAATAAAATACCTAGGAATAAACCTAACCAAAGAAGTGAAAGACTTATACTCTGAAAACTACAAGTCACTCTTAAGAAAAATTAAAGGGGACACTAACAGATGGAAACTCATCCCATGCTTGTGGCTAGGAAGAATTAATATCGTCAAAATGGCCATCCTGCCCAAAGCTATATACAGATTTGATGCAATCCCTATGAAACTACCAGCAACATTCTTCAATGAACTGGAACAAATAATTCAAAAATTCATATGGAAACACCAAAGACCCCAAATAGCCAAAGCAATCCTGAGAAAGAAGAATAAAGTAGGGGGGATCTCACTCCCCAACTTCAAGCTCTACTATAAAGCCATAGTAATCAAGACAATTTGGTACTGGCACAAGAGCAGAGCCACAGACCAATGGAACAGACTAGACAATCCAGACATTAACCCAGACATATATGGTCAATTAATATTTGATAAAGGAGCCATGGACATACAATGGGGAAATGACAGTCTCTTCAACAGGTGGTGCTGGCAAAACTGGACAGCTACATGTAGGAGAATGAAACTGGACCATTGTCTAACCCCATATACAAAAGTAAACTCAAAATGGATCAACGACCTGAATGTAAGCCATGAAACCATTAAACTCTTGGAAGAAAACATAGGCGAAAACCTCTTAGACATAAACATGAGTGACCTCTTCTTGAACATATCTCCCCGGGCAAGGAAAACAACAGCAAAAATGAACAAGTGGGACTATATTAAGCTGAAAAGCTTCTGTACAGCAAAAGACACCATCAATAGAACAAGAAGGATCCCTACAGTATGGGAGAATATATTTGAAAATGTCACATCCGATAAAGGCTTGACGTCCAGAATATATAAGGAGCTCACACGCCTCAACAAACAAAAAACAAATAACCCAATTAAAAAATGGGCAGAGGAACTGAACAGACAGTTCTCCAAAAAAGAAATACAGATGGCCAACAGACACATGAAAAGATGCTCCACATCGCTAATTATCAGAGAAATGCAAATTAAAACTACAATGAGGTATCACCTCACACCAGTAAGGATGGCTGCCATCCAAAAGACAAACAACAACAAATGTTGGCGAGGCTGTGGAGAAAGGGTAACCCTCCTACACTGCTGGTGGGAATGTAAGTTAGTTCAACCATTGTGGAAAGCAGTATGGAGGTACATCAAAATGCTCAAAACAGACTTACCATTTGACCCAGGAATTCCACTCCTAGGAATTTACCCTAAGAACGCAGCAATCAAGTTTGAGAAAGACAGATGCACCCCTATGTTTATTGCAGCACTATTTACAATAACCAAGAATTGGAAGCAACCTAAATGTCCATCAATAGATGAATGGATAAAGAAGATGTGGTACATATACACAATGGAATACTACTCAGCCATAAGAAAAGGGCAAATCCAATCATTTGCAGCAACATGGATGGAGCTGGAGGGTATTATGCTCAGTGAAACAAGCCAAGCGGAGAAAGAGAAATACCAAATGATTTCACTTATCTGTGGAATATAAGAACAAAGGAAAAACTGAAGGAACAAAACAGCAGCAGAATCACAGAACTCAAGAATGGACTAACAGGTACCAAAGGGAAAGGGACTGGGGAGGATGGGTGGGTAGGGAGGGATAAGGGGGGGAGAAGTAGGGGGGTATTAAGATTAACATGCATGGGAGGGTAGGAGAAAAGGGAGGGCTGTACAACACAGAGAAGGCAAGTAGTGATTCTACAACATTTTGCTATGCTGATGGACAGTGACTGTAAAGGGGTTTATAGGGGAGACCTGGTATAGGGGAGAGCCTAGTAAACATAATATTCGTCATGTAAGTGTAGATTAGTGATACCAAAAACAAAGCAAAAAAAAAAAAAGGGCAGTTCCTGTGTGGTAACCTCCAACGAGTTCTACACAAGGGTATAAAGGGCATATAAAAGTGTAGGCAAAGGGTCTGTTTGTGTTTATACAGAGGATCAAAGCCTAATTGGGCTACCCCGAAAATGAACTAAGATACGATATGAAGAAGAACTTCCAACATCTGCACTCTCTGGAAGACTCATGCCAGAAGATGATCATCAAAAAACCCCAACAAAGATCCACACACTGCTACAGCTGTAGATGCACTCATCCCACCAGTTCCTGGACTTGCCATGGGAATGAGGAAGGAGATATCTAAGCTGGCCTGTGCATACAGTAAAATAACAAATTTGACTGGATCTATACTGTTGGAACTCAACCAAGAATTTGGAGAAGTGCAAATTGTAGCGCTCCAAAGTCTTACAACTACAGACTATTTACTGTTAAAAGAACATATGGCATGTGAACAGTCCCCAGGAATGGGTTGTTTTAATTTGTCTGATTTCTCTCAGACTGTTCAAGTTCAGTTGGACAATATCCACCATATCATAGATAAGTTTTCACAAATGCCTAAGGTGCCTAACTGGTTTTCTTGGTTTCACTGGAGATGGCTGGTAATTACAGATATGCTTTGGTTATGTAACTATACTCCTATTATGTTAATGTGTGTGCGCAATTTAAGTAATAGCTTAAAACCTATATATGCTGAAGTACTCTACAAGAAGTTATGTCAAAGAAATAATCAATCTTCCCATGTTTTCTTCTGCCTGCTACTTCTATAGCTTTTCTTCTTCCTTCCTAATTACAACCCTTAAATAGAATTCGTGCCTCATATCAAATTTACCGTGTATCATAATTCTTCCAAGTGGTAAAGATACAAGACAAATGCTGGGCATAGAGGCCACAGGGCATAAATATGCAAAGAAGTAAAAAGCTAACCTTTTCAAACAATAAGGCTTCTCTCTCACTTACCAACTTCACATTTCCCTGTATGGCCCCGGAAGATGACTGGTTAGCCAGAGACAGGTAAGATTCCTCAAGGGAGGAACAACCTAAGACAGGCACAGTTGCAGGGGGGCCATCAGGTGAGAAATTGGGGATCAACAGAGGTGAGGCTTAGAACCTCACCCCCCCTGTTCTGAGAGAAATCTTCTGCATACGTGGATGTTTTATTGCCCTGGTCTAGCTTGGATTAACACATAGTCTACAGGCACACACCTGATCATCTACATTTGCTCTCTTACAACACTAAACTATGTTTTCTACCTTTATCTTGTATCTACCTACCACTTCAGCATTTTATTAAAAATAATAATAATAAAGAGAGAAATGTGATATCCACATATAAATCAAGTATAAAAACCAAATGAGTATTCATATTTGAACTGACTGTTTATAGTTCATAATGCATGAGCAAAACCGAAAGTTTCTGTGATGACTACCCTTGTACTGTTCACTATGTAACTTATTCATTATGTAAGAATTTGTCCTACATGTAAGAACTTGTTTGTTATGCCTCAGAAGATTGGAGACTGACGAAAATTAGGCTTGGGGTGGATTAATGATTGTGCATTGAGCATTGACTCCCCTATACAGAATTTTATTGTCGTTAACAACCATTTGATCAATAAATATGAGAGATGCCCTCACAAAAAAAAACAAAATACAAAACAAAAAAAAAGGACAGACTTCCAACGGTAAAATTAATAAGTAACCGGGATGTAATGTATAGCATAAGGAATAAAGTCAAGATATTGTAACAGCTTGGTAGGGTGATAGCTGGAACCTAGAATTATGTATATAAATGTTCTACCACTGTGTTGTACACTTGAAACTAATGTAATGTAATACTGTGCGTCAACTACCCTTCAATAAAAAATAATTATTTTAAAAAAAAGAAATAAAACAATCTCTGGAAGGACTTAAAAGCAGAATGGATGAGATGCAAGAGGCCATTAAGGGAATAGAAATCAGAGAACAGGAATGCAGAAAAGCTGATGCAGAGAGAGAAAAAAGGATCCAGACGAATGAAAGAATATTAAGAAAACTGTGTGACTAATCCAAATGCAACAATATTTGCACTATAGGGGTACCAGAAGAAGAAGGGAGAAAAAAGGGATAGAAAGTGTATTTGAAGAAATAATTGCTGAAAACTTCCCCAAACTGGGGGAGGAAATAGTATCTCAGACCATGGAAGCCCACAGAACTCCCCACAGAAGGGACCCAAGGAGGGCAACACCAAGACACATAATAATTAAAATGTCAAAGATCAAGAACAAGGACAGAATATTGAAGGCAGCCAGAGAGAGAAAAAAGGTCACTTACAAAGGAAAACCCATCAGGCTATCATCAGACTTCTCAGCAGAAACCTTACAGGCCAGAACAGAATGGCATGATATATTTAATGCAATGAAACAGAAGGGCCTTGAACCAAGAATACTGTATCCAGCACAATTATTATTTAAATATGAAGGAGGGCTTAAACAATTCCCAGACAAGAAAAAGTTGAGGGAATTTGCCTCCCACAAACCACCTCTACAGGGTATTTTAGAGGGACTGCTCTGGATGGGAGCACTCCTAAGGCTAAATAGATGTCAACAGAGAAAATAAAACCACACCAAAGAAAGCAGACCAATCAAATACTAACTAAAGCCAAAAAATAAATCAACTACACACAAAAGAAGTCAAAGGAAACACAAAAGAGGGCAGAATAAAAGACCTAAAATATAAAGAATGGAGATGGAGGAATAAGAAGGGAGAAAAATAAAGAACCATCACACTGTGTTTATAATAGCTCAATAAGCAAGTTAAGTTAGTCAGTAAGATAGTAAAGAAGGTAACCTTGAACCTTTGGTAACCACAAATCTAAAGCCTGCAATGGCAGTAAGTACATATCTTTCAATAATCACCATAAATGTAAATGGACTGAGTACACCAATCAAAAGACACAGAGTAAACGAATGGATAAAAAAGTAAGACCCAACTATATGCTGCTTACAAGAGACTCACCTCAAACCTAAAGATGTGCACAGGCTAAAAGTCAAGGGATGGAAAATGATATTTCATGCAAACAACAGGGAGAAAAAAGCAGGTGTGGCAGTACTAGTAGCAGAAAATAGACTTAAAAACAAAGAAAGTCAAAAGAGATAAAGAAGGGCATTATATAATGATAAAGGGGTCAGTGCAACAAGAGGATATAACCATTATAAATATGTATGCACCCAACACAGGAGCACCAACATACGTAAAACAAATACTAACAGAATTAAAGGAGGTAATAGAATGCAATGCATTCATTTTAGGAGACTTCAACACACCACTCACTCCAAAGAGCAGATCCACCAGACAGAAAATGAGTAAGAACACATAGGCACTGAACAACACACTAGAACAGATGGACCTAATAGACATCTATAGAACTCTACAAACAAAAGCAACAGGATACACATTCTTCTCAAGTGCACATGGAACATTCTCCAGAATAGACCACATACTAGGTCACAAAAAGAACCTCAGTAAATTCAAAAAGATTGGAATTCTACCAAACAACTTCTCAGACCAGAAAGGTATAAAACTAGAAATAAATTGTACCAAGAAAGCAAAAAGGCTCACAAACACATGGAGGCTTAATAACATGCTCCTAAATAATCAATGGATCAACAACAAAATTAAAATAGAGATCAAGCAATATATGGAAACAAATGACAACAACAACACAAAGCCCCAACTTCTGTGGAATGCAGTGAAAGCAGTCTTAAGAGGAAAGTATACAGCAATCCAGGCATATTTAAAGAAGGAAGAACAATCCCAAATGAACAGTTTAAAGTCACAATTATTGAAATTGGGAAAAGAAGAACAAATGAGGCCTAAAGTCAACAGAAGGAGGGACATAATGAATATCAGAGAAGAAATAATAAAATTGAGAAGACTAGAACAATAGAAAAAAATCAATGAAACCATGAGCTTTGAGAAAAGAAATAAAATAGATAAGCCTCTAGCCAGACTTGTTAAGGGAAAAAGAGAATCAACACACACCAACAGAATCAGAAACGAAACATGAAAAATCATAACGGACCCCACAGACATACAAAGAATTATTAGAGACTACTATGAAAACCTATATGCTAACAAGCTGGGAAACCTAGGAGAAATGGACAACTTCCTAGAAAAATACAACCTTCCAAGACTGACCCAAAAAGAAACAGAAAATCTAAACAGATCAATTACCAGCAATGAAATTGAAGCGGTAGTCAAAAAACTACCCATGAGCAAAACCCCTGGGCCAGATGGATTTACCTCGGAATTTTATCAGACATACAGAGAAGACATAATACCCGTTCTCCTTAAAGTTTTCCAAAAAATAGAAGAGGAGGGGATACTCCTAAACTCATTCTATGAAGCCAACATCACCCTAATACCAAAACCAGGCAAAGACCCCACCAAAAAAAGAAAATTACAGACCAATATCCATGACGAAAATAGATACAGAAATACTGAACAAAATATTAGCAAACCGAATTCAACAATACATCAAGAGGATCATACACCATGATCAAGTGGGATTCATCTCAGGGATGCAAGGATGGTACAACATTCGAAAATCCATCAACTTCATCCACCACATCAACAAAAAGAAGGACAAAAACCACATGATCATCTCCATAGATGCTGAAAAAGCATTCAACAAAATTCAAAATCCATTCATGATAAAAACTCTCAACAAAATGTGCATAGAGAGCAAGTACCTCAACATAATAAAGGCCATATATAATAAACCCACAGCTAACATCATACTGAACAGCAAGAAGCTGAAATCTTTTCCTCTAAGATTGGGAAAAAGACAGGGATGCCCACTCTCCCCACTGTTATTCAACATAGTACTGGAGATCCTAGCCATAGCAATTAGGCAAAACAAAGAAATACAAGGAATCCAGATTGGTAAAGAAGAAGTCAAACTGTCACTATTTGCAGATGACATGATATTGTGCAAAAAAAACCCTAAAGACTCCACTCCAAAACTACTAGAACTAATATTGGAATTCAGCAAAGTTGCAGGATACAAAATTAATACACAGAAATCTGTGGTTTTCCTATACACTAACAATGAACTAATAAAAAGAGAAATCAGGAAAACAATTCCATTCACAATTGCATCAAAAAGAATAAAATACCTAGGAATAAACCTAACCAAGGAAGTGAAAAACCTATACCCTGAAAACTACAAGACAATCTTAAGAGAAATTAAAGAGGTCACTAGCAAATGGAAACTCATTCCATGCTCTTGGTTAGGAAGAATTAATATTAACAAAAATGGCCATCCTGTCCAAAGCAATATACAGATTCAATGCAATCCCTATCAAAATACCAACACCATTCTTCAATGAACTGGAACAAATAGTTCAAAAATTCATATGGAACCACTAAAGACTCTGAATAGCCAAAGGTATCTGAGAAGGAAGAATAAAGTGGGGAGGGGGATCTCGCTCTCCAACTTCAAGCTCTACTGCAAAGCCACAGTAAACACGACAATTTGGTACTGGCACAAGAACAGACCCACAGATGAGTGGAACAGAATAGAGACTCCAGACAATAACCCAAGCATATATGGTCAAAAAATATACAATAAAGGAGCCATGGACATACAACGGGGAAATGACAGCCTCTTCAACAGTTGGTGCTGGCAAAACTGGACAGCTACATGTAAGAGAATGAAACTGGATTATTGTCTAACCCCATACACAAAAGTAAATTTGAAATGGATCAAAGACCTGAATGTAAGACATGAAACCATAAAACTCTTAGAAAAAAACATAGGCAAAAATCTCTTGGACATAAACATGAGTGACTTCTTCATGAACATATCTCCATGGGCAAGGGAAGCAAAAGAGAAAATGAACAAGTGGGACTATATCAAGCCAAAAAGCTTCTGAACAGCAAAGGACATGATCAGTAGAACAAAAAGGCATCCTACAGTATGAGAGAACATATTCATAAATGACAGATCCGATAAAGGGTTGACATCCAAAATATATAAAGAGCTCACACACCTCAACAAACAAAAAGCAAATAATCCGATTAAAAAATGGGCAGAGGAGCTCAACAGACACTTCTCCAAAGAAGAAATTCAGATGGCAAACAGACACATGAAAAGATGCTCCACATCGCTAGTCATCAGAGAAATGCAAATTAAAACCACAATGAGATATCACCTCACACCAGTAAGGATCGCCATCATCGAAAAGACAAACAACAAATGTTGGTGAGGTTGTGGAGAAAGGGGAACCCTCCTACACTACTGGTGGGAATGTAAATTAGTTCAACCAATGTGGAAAGCACTATGGAGGTTCCTCAAAAAGCTCAAAATAGAAATACCATTTGACCCAGGAATTCCACTTCTAGGAATTTACCCTAAGAATACAGCAGTTCAGTTTGAAAAAGCCTTATGCACCCCTATGTTTATTGCAACACTATTTACAATAGCCAAGAAATGGAAGCAACCTAAGTGTCCATCAGTAGATGAATAGACGAAGAAGATGTGGTTCATATACACAATGGAATATTATTCAGCCATAAGACGAAAACAAATTCTACCATTTGCAACAACATGGATGGAGCTGGAGGGTATTGTGCTCAGTGAAATAAGCCAGGCGGAGAAAGACAAGTACCAAATGATTTCACTCACATGTGGAATATAAGAACAAAGAAAAATCTAAAGGAACAAAACAGCAGCAGAATCACAGAACCCAAGAATGGACTAACAGTTACCAAAGGGAAAGGGACTGGGGAGGATGGGTGGAAAGGGAGGGTTAAGGAGGGGAAAAAAGAAAGGGGGCCTTATGATTATCATGTATAGTGTGGTGGGCACAGGGCGGGCTGTGCAACACAGAGAAGACAAGTAGTGATTCTACAGCATCTTACTGTGCTGATGGGCAGTGACTGAAATGGGGTTTGTGGCGGGGGACTTGGTGAAGGAGGGAGCCTAGTAATCATAATGTTCCTCATGTAATTATAGATTAAGGATACCAAAATTAAAATTAAAATTAAAATAAATTTAAAAATCTTTTGAACATACATATGAGCAACTTTTTCCTGGACACATCTCTTGGGCAAGGGAAACAAACTCAAAAATGAACAGTGGGACTACACCAAACTAAAAAACTTCTCTACAGCAAAGGACAGCAAAGGACAAAAAGGCAACCTACAATATGGGTGAATGTATTCATAAATGATTTATCCAATAAGGGGTTAACATCCAAAATATATAAAGAACTCAATACCAAAAAAATTAACAACCCAATTTAAAAAATGGGTGGAGGAGCTGAGCAGACATTTTTCCAAAGAAGAAATACAGATGGCCAAAAGGCACATAAAAAGCTGCTCCATGCTCCATGTCACTAATCATCAGGGAAATGCAAATCACAACCACAATGAGATATCACCTCACACCAGTCAGAATGGCCACTATCCAAAAGACAAAAAATAATAAGTGTTGGTGTGGACATTGAGAAAAGGGAACCATCCTACACTGTTGGTGGGAATGTAAATTGGTGCAGCTGCTGTAGAAAGCAGTACAGAGGTTCCTCAAAAAACTAAAGATGCAAATGCCATTCAACCCAGTAATTCCACTTCTAGGAATTTACCTGAAGAAAACAAAGTCCCTGATTCAAAAAGATATACTCACCCCTATGTTTATAGCTGCATTATTTACAATAGGCAAGATATGGAAGCAACCTAAGTGTCCATAAATAGATGAATGGATAAAAAAGATGTGGTAATTGTATATATAATGGATTATTATTCCACATAAAAAGAAAAGAAATATTCCCATTTGCAACAACATGGATGGATCTAGAGGGTATTATGTTCAGTGAAATAAACCAGGTGGAGAAAGACAAATAGCATATGATTTCACTTATTTGTGGAATCTGAAAACAAAACAAAACAAAATGAACAATAGAGCAGTAGACTCATAGACACTAAGTGACTGGTGGTTACCATGGGTGAGGGGTTGGGTGGGGTTGGGGTAAAGGGGATAAAGGGGCACAAAAATTCTTAATCATCATATAAATTCATCACAGGGACAGTATTATAACATGGAGAATATAGCCAATGATTCTGTAACATCTTATGTTGACAGATAAGTCACCAGACTTGAGGATTTAATAATATGTGTAACCGTTGAATCACTGTGTTGTAAATTGCAAGCCAATATAAGATGAATATCAATGATACTTCAATAAAAAAAGTTCTTTTTAAACAGTGTGCTTGCTTTATGTGGACAAGGCACATGAGGACTGTCACTGTGACCACCTGGGGTTTGGTTCTGCACACAGAATTTAGGTTTAGGAGCACTCTATACATTGGTAACAGAAAAGACATTTTTCAAATTTTCTTTGTTTTCTGACTCACCTACACTCTAAAACTGAAGTTTTCATCTTAGCTGAGATTCATTTCTAGTTCATAATTCATTTCTAGTTCACTTGTCCCTTAAAAAGAAATTAAAATGTGGTTCTTGAGGTTGTTCTTTGTATTGCTAGTAAACTGGCAAAGCTTGTACCTACATATCTTTAATTTCTACCACACTTGCAATTTAGGTTCAAAATCTTCCCATAGGAAAGAAAAAGGATTAGACATTATGCTTCTAATAAATGTCAGGATCACATAAATATAATGGAATTTACATTTGAAGTCACTAATTTAACAATGCAGACATACAAATAAAAAATAAAAAGAACACAAAAAGTCACTTTTTAAAAGGCTAGTATTAAATCTTTCCCTATAACCCCCCATTTTATTGAGAAATAATTGACATACAAAATGGCTGGTGTTAAATCTTCACTACAAGACACAAAATTTAAAAACAATCTATTGTGACTACAGAAGGAATAATGTTGCTCCACCCAAATAAGTGGCTGGAGTTATCTGTGACTCTGCCCACTAATACAAATTCTCCCCCCATACACTTAACAACATACAGAGGCCTACCTCACAAGTTTGCCAGCTGAGCTTTTTTAAAAGATCATATTTAGGTTTACAGAAAATACAGAGTATTACCATATATAGTAGTTCCCTCTTACCCATCAGGGATACATTCCAAGATCACCAGATGCCTGAAACCACAGATAGCATGAAACCTTACATAATATACTGTTTTTTTCCTATACATACATCCTTATGATAAAGTTTTATTTATTAATAAGGCATAGTAAGAGATTAACAATAACTAATGATAAAGTAGAGCAATTATTAACAATGTACTGTAATAAACTAAGTGAATGTGCTCTCTCAAAATATCTTATTGTACTGCACTCACACTTCTTTTTGTGATCATGAGATAATAAAATGTCTACAAGATGAGATGATGAGGTGAATGACATAGGCATTGCGATGTAGCATTAGGCTACTACAGACCGTCTGACAATATTCAGGAGGATCATCTGCTTAAGATGTGGTTGACTGTGGGTAACTGAAACCCCAGAAATTGAAACCACAGACAAGGGGGAACTACTCTATTCCCTCTATTCCCCAACCCTCAGTTCCTCCATGATTAACATTCTGTGTTGGTGTGGTACATTCATTACAACTGATGAACCAATATCAATATATTATTATTAATTACTGTTCATCGTTTATATCAGGGTTCACTCTTGGTGGTGTATATCCTAAGGGTTTGGGATATATCCATCATTATACTGTCATACAGAGTAGTTTTGCTGCCCTAAAAATCCTCTGTGCTCTGCCTATTCATCCATCCCTACCTCTGAACCCCTGGCAACCACTTATCTTTCTCCTATCCATAGTTTGGCCTTTTCCAAGCTATGTCATTGAGTTGGAATCATGCATTATGTAGCCTTTCCACATTTCTTTTACTTAATAATCTGTATTTAACATCCTTCCATATCTTTTCATGGCTTGATAGTTCATTTCAGTCACTGAATAGTATTCCATTGTATGAATATACCAGCTTGTTTATCCATTTATCTATGGAAGAACATAGCATATAGAGGTTTACTTCACAAATTGCTGTTTTCAACAGCAATTAAAATTAAATTATTTTGAATACAAAGTGTTTTGACTTCTAGATAAATTACTCTTAACTGAAAAATCAACTTTCTCTAAACTTCAAAAAAGCTTCTAAAGTCACTGAGAAATGACATACACAGCAAAACTCTGGTTTGACTCATGATATAAAGACCTATAGTGAATATTAAAAACTCTAGAATATATCTGGTAGAGTACTTTGTTACAAAATGTAAAGTGGAAGGAGATTCTTAGAAGAAGAGTTACTGAGTCAAATGGCATTTACATGTGTAAGGATCTCTTTTTATATTATTTTTTATTTTTGCATTAATATACAATCACATGAGCAACACTGTGGTTACTAGATTCCCCCCATTATTAAGTCCCCACCACATACCCCATTACAGTCACTGTCCATCAGCGTAGTAAGAGGCTATAGAGTCACTACTTGTCTTTGTGCTATACTGCCTTCCTCGTGTGTCCCCCACATTATGTGTGCTAATTGTAATGCCCCATACTCCCCTTATCCCTCACTTCCCCTCCACCATCCCGTTTCCTTCCCTTTAGCAACTGCTAGTCCATTCTTGGGTTCTGTGAGTCTGCTGCTGTTTTGTTCCTTCAGTTTTTGCTATGTTCTTATACTTTACAGATGAGTGGCATCATTTGGTATTTGTCTTTCTCTGCCTGGCTTATTTCACTGAGCATAATACCCTCTAGCTCCATCCATGTTGCTGCAAATGGTAGGATTTGTTTTCTTCTTACAGCTGAATAATATTCCACTTGTATATGTACCACATCTTTATCCATTCATCTACTGATGGACACTTAGTTGCTTCCATTTCTTGGCTATTGTAAATAGTGCTGCAATAAACAAATGCAATAAACATTTTTTGCATGCAAAAAAAACAAAATTCAATCTGAGATCCTGCATTTCATAGGGTAAATCCCTAGGAGTGGAACTCCCAGGTAAAATGGTATTTCTACTTTAAGTTTTTTGAGGAACCTCCATACTGCTTTCCATAATGGCTGAACTAATTTACATGCCCACCAGCAGTGTAGGAGGGTTCCCCTTTCTCCACATCCTCGCCAGCATTTGTTGTTGTTTGTCTTTTGGATGGTGGCCATCCTAACTGGTGTGAGGTGATATCTCATTGTGGTTTTAATTTGCATTTCTCTGATGATTAGCAATGTGGAGCATCTTTTTTTGTGCTTGTTGGCCATCTGAATTTCTTCTTTGGAGAAGTGTCTGTTCAGATCCTCTGCCCATTTTTTAATTGGATTATTTGCTTTTTGTTTGTTGAGGCATGTGAGCTTTTTGTATATTTTGGATGTCAACCCCTTATCAGATGTCATTTATGAATATATTCTCCCATACTGTAGGATGCCTTTTTGTTCTACTATTGGTGTCCTTTGCTGTAGAGAAACTTGATAAAGTTCCAGTTGTTCATTTTTGCTTTTGTTTCCCTTGCCTGGGGAGATATGCTCATGAAAAACTTGCTTGTGTTTATATTCAAAAGAGTTTTGCCTATTTTCCTTCTAAGAATTTAATGGTTTCATGACTTACATTCAGATCTTTGATCCATTTCAAGTTTACTTTTGTGTATGGAGTTAGACAGTAATCCAGTTTCATTCTCTTGCATGTAGCTGTCCAGTTTTGCGAACACCAGCTGTTGAAGGGGCTGTCATTTCCCCATTGTATGTCCATGGCTCCTTTATCATATATTAATTGACCATATATGCTTGGGTTAATATCTGAACTCTCTATTCTGTTCCACTGGTCTATAGGTCTGTTCTTGTACCAGTACCAAATTGTCTTGATTACTGTGGCTTTGTAGTACAGCTTGAAGTTGGGAAGCATAATCCCCCCTGCTTTGTTTTCCCTTCTCAGGATTGCTTTGGCTATTTGGGGCTTTGTGGTTCCATATAAATTTTAGAACTATTTGTTCCAGTTTGTTGAAGAATACTGTCGGTATTTTGATGGGGATTGTGTAAGGATCTTGATACACAGTAGTAAATTCATTCCTACCAGCAGTGTATAAGCAAGACTGTTTCACTAAACTCTTGTCAGCACTGAGTACAGGAATTTATATATAAGTACCCAAAATCTGAGAAAGCAAAAATGTGTAGATATTTGATTTTAAAAGAGGTAGTTGTTTTATTTTTAAAGAAATACAGGTAAGAGGTAGAGGGTACAAAGAGGCCTTGGTAGTCGCCTTGCTCTTCTCCTTCATGTTAGTCAAGGAAGCAGAGATTGAACAATTCACTCAAGGTCACATGCTATTACTTAGCTGCAGAACAGTTCCGCAAATTGTCTCCTAACTTTTTATGTAGGTTTAAGACTTTTTCTCTAATGGTACATAGGTGATAATGCATATTGTCAGTCACCTTAAAATAAGCATGACCTTTAAAACCTTGCCTACACTCTACTCTTCTTCACGCCCTCTTTCTCAGAGCCTAAGTAAGCTCATTCAATCTTATGCTTAAAAGTGCCATGCACATACTATGTCTCCAACATTTGTATCTCCAGCACTATTCACATTCCTGAACTCCAGACCTGTCTATCGAACCACCTACTTGACGTCTCTCATTAGACATTTAACTGGCATGCAGCGTAAGGTGTTCCATGAACCCACTGATTAGCAAAACTGGTTGGTAAAAAGCATTTAAAAAAACAATCATGTATAGTCTCTGGAAATTATCCCAAGGACATGCAGCAAATGATAAAACATTTATTTAGTGAAATCTAGTTTGGCAAAATCAGTCTGCAGCATTATGAACAAAGACCTCCTCCCTTCTTCTATCCTCCCTACTCAGAAAGACAGAAACTGTACCCCCATCTTGTACAGCCCCAGACACAGGGCTACCACTCCTCAGAGCCCCCAGTCAGAGGCAATCTTGTGGAAAAGTCAGTACTTCTCATTCTGCCCCCAGTTTCCTGTTGCTTAGGCTAAGTTCCAGGAGAACACAGCAAACAAGTGGGGACCCTCTCGTGCTTAGTTCCCACTGTGGAATGAAGTCTTTACCTTGAGTGTGGCACCAATGAGAATATCAGGGCTCTTGTCATGGCTCCTAAGGCAAAGGTGCTGGGAGAAGCAAGCAGACAGGACCTGAGGCTACTGCTGTTCCCGTCAACTGAGCACTGAGCTCCTAAAGCAAGGTGTCACTCAGAGAGAATGCCATTATCTGCACTCTCAGCTCCAAAGCCATGGATCAGAGATTTTTCCAGGAGGGTGTAGTAGGCTGTAAAATCGATAGCTCCTAATCTCTTCCCAAAGAACAGACTTCATTTGTAACACACTATTGGAAGTTCAAACTTAAAGATACTCTCAAGAACAGTGGAGGATGTGGAGAAAGACAACTGGGAGGAGACTGGCAGAATAATTGGATTTATTGGCTAAACTGTAGGTCAGCTAGTTTCTTGGAGAGAACCAGGGAAAGAGACTGCTGGTAGGAGCCCACCTGGGGGTCATACCAAATCTCAAACACTAACCTCAGAAACATTTATCATTTCAAATAAGCCTATATTTAATTGGTTTGGTCTCTGGAAGAATTTATGCACTAGAGTAATGCTAAACAGTGCAACAGTCAGCCAGCAATTAGGGGAGCTTAACATCTGACTAAGCCTGGGAAAAGAGGTTAAGAGATCCCTGCCAAAACCACTGTCATCCCAGAGTAACTGCAGGAAAACCCAAGGCTGCACACCCTAAGGAGCAACATCAGAGGCATTACACTGCAGAGGGTGGAGGTGTGGCAGGGAGGGGGCATGCAGGGGCGAATAGACTCCACTAAAATAATGGAGTCACTAAAAAAAAGTAAATAATAATAACAAGATTGGGGTGAGGGGTACCAGTACCCAAAGTTATTAAAACATCATCTAAAATGTCCAGCTTCCAACAAAAGATTATGAGACATGCAAAGAGACAGGAAAGTATGACCCCATACAATGGGAAAAAAGCAGGCAATAGAAACGGCCTGTGAGAGTAACTAGATGTTGGATTGAATAGACAAAGCTTTTCAAAGTAGCCATTGTAAATATGTTTAAAAAACTTAAGGAAGTTCTTTAACATGGTTAAAAATGTAAAGGAAGGTGTGATGACAATGCCACATCAAATATTATCAGTAAAGAGAATTATTTTTTCAAAACAAATGGAACTTCTGGAGTTGAAAAGTAAAATAATTAAAATAAAAATTTCATTAGAGGGGCTCAACCACTGGTTTGAATTGGCAGGAAAAAAATTTTTTAGCAAACTGTATGATAGCTCAGTAGAGGTTATATAATCAGAAGAACAGAGAGAAAAAACAATGAAGAAAAATGAACAGAGCTTCAAAGAATTGTGGGACACTACTAAGCACCCCAACACACATAAAATGACTACCAGGAGAGAGAAAAAGGGACAAAAAATATTTGAAGAAATAATGCCTGAAATCTCCCCAAGCATATTGAAAAACCATAATCTACACATACAGACAGCTCAAAGAATTCCATGCAGAATAAATAAAAAATGATCCACATGTAAATACCTCATTATAAAACAATGAAAGCCAAAGACAAGGAGAAAATCTTGAAAGTAGCAAGGAAAAACAGTTCATTCATAAGAGAATGCCAATAATATTAACAGACTTCTGAGAAGAAACAATGGAAGTAGAAGGCAATGGGATAACATATTTAAAGTGCTCAAACAAAAGCCTATCAACTGATAATAGTATATCCAGGAAAGCTATTTTTCAAAAATAAAGATGAAATACAAATATTTCCAGATATTTGCTGCTAGTAGACTGCCTTACAATAAATACCAAATAAGTTCTTCAGCCTGAAAGTAACCCCAGACAGTAATCTGAGTCCACACACAAAATAAACAGCACTGATAATTAGGTAATTACAAAAGATAGCATAAATGCATATTTTTCTCCATTTTTAAGTGAGTTAAAAACAATTTATACATACAATGGAATATTATTCATTAATAAAAAGGAATGGAGTATGAATGAGAATGAGCCTCAACAACATGCTACAAGAAAAAAGCCAGATATAACCAGTTTCATATTATTCCATTTACATGAAATATCCAAAATAAGTGAATCCATAGAGATAAAGTACTAACTGGTAGGGGCCAGGGGGATGGGGGAATAAAGATAGTTTATTGGGCATAGGTTTTATTTTGGAGTAATAGACATGTTTGGGTTTAGATAGAGGGGGTAGTTGTATAAACATTATGAATATAGCAAAAATAAAATTCAGAAAGAATCATGATTGCCTAGAAAAGATAAATCTATACAGAAAGTGTATTAGTGGTTGCCTGGTGGGGGGAGGTGGGAATGGAGAACAACTGTAAATGGGTATGAGGAAATCTTACTGGGGTGATGAAAATGTTTTAAAACTGGATGATTTTATGATATGCATTGTATACCTCAATAAAGTTTTTAAAAAATGTTCATGAGAAAAAAAGCATTTGTATAAAATATATATATTGATGGGCCCATAATGTATAAACATGTAACATATTTACTAGTAACAGTATGAAGGAGGTAGAAAAGAGTAAAGCTGTACTGAGCTAAGGAAATTCTCCAGGTAGCAGCATGAATCCACAAGAACATGAAATGAAGAGAACCAGAACTGGCAATTAAGAGAACAATACAATAAAAGCTATAAATATGTAGTTGCTGTCCTATCTTCTTTCAGCTTCTTTATTATATAATCTTTATAACAATGTATTATTGGGTTTGTAACCTTCATAGATAAAATATGTACAACAATTTTACCATAGGAAGCAACGAAATGTAATAAGACTACATGGGAGTAAGGTTTTTAATCTCATTGGAATTAAGCTAGTAAACCTGAAGCTACTCTAGTAAATTAAGATGGATATGGTGAGCCCTAGAACAAATACTAAGGAAATAACTTTAAAAAGTGAAAAAAAATCACTAAAGAAATTAGACTGCTACATCAGAAAATTCACTTTATCAAAAGAAAGCAGTAAAAGAGCAGTAAAGGGGAAAAAAACATGATATACAAACAACAAAAAAACTAAATGCAGACATAAACCCAACTATCAATAACACTGAATAACAATCAAAACAGAAATTTAGACTAAAAAAAAAAAAAAGAAAAAGGATCTAACTATAACTATATGTTGTCCATAGAAGACACACTGAGACTTAATGGTACACATGCAAGCAGCCACCATAGTGAAATGATTTCACCTGATCTCCAGCTGGTGAAAGCTGGAATGGCTGAATGAGATTCAGACAAAAAAGACTTTAAAAAAATGATTTTTTTAAGTTACTAGATAAAAAGGACATTTTGTAAATAATAAAAGTGTCAAACCAAAAGGAAGATATAACATTTATAAACATGCATGCACCTAGTAACAGAGGACCAAAATACATGTAGCAAAAACCAATAGAATGAAGGGAGATATTGACAACCCACCAATAATTGAAGTCTTTAAGACCTCACTTTCAATTAGACATCTAACAGACTGAAATGTGATATGACTGCAGGAGAATTCTTCATTCCTCCCAACCCCCGACTTAAAATCTGTTCCCCTTTCAGTCTTTATCTCCCTAAGGAGCAATTGCATCCATTCAATTGCTTAAGCCAAAGTCCTTTAAGTAGCTCTCTCTCACACCTCACTTCCAATCTATCAATGAATTTTATAGCTTGCCCTTTCAAAATATATCCAGAATCCATCTCTTTTTCCCTACTTCTACTTTGGTCTAAACCAGCACCATCATTCACCAGGATTACTGAATAACACTCATAACCAGATTCCACCCTTCCTCCCCTGGTCCCATGCTGTAGGTCTCCTCACAGCAGTCAAATAAACCATGTAAAACAAATTAAATCATGTCGTTACTCAGTCCTGAGCTTACTCTGTCCAGTAATTTTTTAAATGAGATCCAAATCCTATGCTTCCTTTCCAGCTTTATTTCCTACTCCTTTAAATCACTACATTCTTATCACATTGCCCTCTTTGCTAGCCTCAGCAAGTTATTAAGTTGAGTTTATAATGCCTAGTTTGAAAATATCACTATATGTATATATGTGTAAAAAGGTGAGAAAGGATAGACCCTATTATAAAATGTGAAAAATAATTACCTATAGGTAGGATTATACACAATTTTCATTTTTTTCTTATTGCAAAAATGTATTTCTAATTAACACATTATTTGTTTTTATGTATTATGTAACAAAACATATGAAAAGCTTGCTCAAAATTTCCTACACCAATGTGATGACAGTATTTAACTACACACAAAATAAAGAAATAAACCATGTGTGTCACAAAAAAAAATCAGAACAAAAGAAACAAACTAAAAAACTAACAAAAACCCTGCCTATAGAAACAGCTAATATTTACCAGTAATGCTCTGGGCCCTTGCATTCATTATTTCATCTAATAACCCTATGTGATGAAAACTATCCTCACATTAAGTGCAAAATGAGGATCAGAAAGGTTAAATACGTTGTTTGAAGTTACAGGGCAAGTGGTGAAACCCAGGTCTATCTGACTTGAATAGTCACATTCTAAATACAATTCTAAATATTGCCTCATCACAGTCATATAATACTGCAAAACTGAAATGACCTAAACATCCAGTAACAAAAGAAAGGGACATCATGTAATTATAAAAATATTTACTAAAAGCTAGAATTATGTAAAAATTGAGGGACGTTACAGGAAAAAAGCAAACTGTAACATTCCTTACCTGAGTACAGGAAAATGTAATATTTCATATGGAAATAAGCCAAAATAAGCCAATCTGTTAATGTTGATTCAGTTTGGATAATGGAACTTCAGGAGGTTTTCCTTTTGTTTTCTCTTGCTTTGTCCTATTTTCCAGATTTTCATTAAAGCATCAGAGCTGCTTAGAACAAGAAAAAATTAATTTTCATAAATAAAGGAAAAAGTTCTGTAATAAAGGAAAACTCAGACCAGTGTCTTCCCAAAGAGCTACAAACTCCAAGTCTAGAAATAAACTAGATAAAACTTAATTACCTATCTAAAAGGTGATTACATTCTTTCACTGGACATCTGAGGACTACATGGACCAGGAGTTTTCTTCAAAGGATTTTTATGATGCTCTTTTTTATTTATAGCCTACTTACAAAGAGCCTATTGGGATTGATGGATAGGGCAGCTCAGACGGTCCAAATTTAATAATCCCTGTCTTTCCACCAGAGGAACATAATTCAAAAGTATTTTCAAACTGTTGGGAAGGAAGAAATTTCATCCAGCTTCTTCTAGCTGGTCTAAGAATGAAACTGACATGAGAAAGAAGAAAAAAACCAAGTTTATTACATAGGCAGAGGGTTCCAAGACTGTCAGGGAGAATGAGGTATGTATGTGTGGGTAAAACTGTAACATTTCCAGAATATCTCGCCTGGCTTTAGTACATCTGCATATCAATAGGCGTTCAGAGGTGGAAAGAAGTGAGGCTTTAGTGCATTTGCATGATTCCTCAGGGGTGGAGAAGTTCATCTCCGTATCAAAGGTAATTACCTGGGCAAGGAGGGCCCTGAGAGTGAGGGGGAGGGCCGGTTTTGCTGCTGCTGGAGCAGGAAAGAGAGAAGGCCCTGGACTGCAGTTTGTAAACAATAAACAGGTTTTAAACTTTATTTCTCCCTTTGATTGATTTCGGTTTTTAGAAGTATTTTGCTCCGGGAATTCCTCTCCCCGGACTTACAGTATGTCATCCTGAATCAAGGAGGTGGGGGTGTGTGTGTGTGTGAACTGAGACTTTAAAGAAAAGGTAAGTAATCTACAGGAATTTGAAAGGAGTAAATGTTTGGTCAACAAAATATTTGATGGCCACACAAAAATGATGGAGTTCAGAGAAATTTTAACAGACATTGTCACATTCCGTCCTGTCAATCACCCCTAGATTACATTATAAGACAGCAATCTACAATGATAGTTTTCTTCCTATAAATTATTTTTATGCATGGGGGGACCTTGAACTTTGTCAGTTTTTTTCTGAGTCTTTTGGGCTTGATGGTTTTCAGCTCAAAATAATCTGCATGCAAAATGGCACGTCTT